>NC_080457.1:3155265-3468242 GCF_028018845.1 Melospiza georgiana | reverse complement strand
GACAAAAATAAATAAAATTAAATTAAAAAATAAAATAAAATAACAAAATATAATAGAAAAACAACAGAAAAAAGTGGAGACAGAGGGAAGGGAAGAAAGAAAGACAAAGATCAGAGAGGGCACTGGCTGGGGGAAAAAAAAAACCTGATTCAGAGAAAATCTGATATGAGAATTATTGCTTTGAACAATTAAAAATTGTTTACTATACTATTGTAAAATGAGAGCTCAGTGTGTAAAGATGTAGTATGTATTATAAATACCTAGATGTCAAACTTTCTATCTAGAAAAACTAATTTTTCTCTGTATTATGTCCAAACTTGCAGTGCAAAACAAAATACTTATTCAGTATTTCATAACCAGTATTTGCTGCCTTTTTGTTTTTGTGTTTGTTTTGGGTTTTTTCCCCACTTTGCTGTCAATCCAGAGTTCACAATCTTTTTTTGCAGCACTAAGGAGATGGGAATGACAAAATTACATGGCCTGGCTATTCTAGTGACAGCAGGGATCACTGGTGCAATCTGGTGGGTGTTTAACCTTTGATAATTATTCTCAACAAGAATTTCTTTCTACTGCCCAGACTCAGACAGGTTTCTTCTAGCTAATGCAGGTACAATTTAAGCTTTGAATTTACACAAATTCAAAATCTCCTTTTACATTCAAAAGATGAAAATAAGCAAGGTGTGGACACTTTTAACCTTTTCTGTGAAATTCTAAAAGTCTGAATAATTATATATAATATATATAATATATATATAAATATATATTTTACATATAATATATATATAAAATATATATTATATATTATATTTATATATATATTATATCGAGAATATTTCAAGTATTCTTCAATCTAAAAATGTTGTTTCGTGGTGGTTGGTTTCATGCCAATATTCAAATCTGAGCACTGATTGGTTTGACTTCAAACTCCCAAAATCTCACTTCCTTTCAAACCAGGACAGGTGTGTATTCAGTGTTCTGGAGCCTGAAATCAGAGCAGGTGGGGTTAATTCAGAGTTGGCTGGAACAATATTGAAGATCTGTTCCAGTTGTAGGAATCAGGACAAATTTTCAGCCGTTCTTTCTCTGCAGCAGAGCATCAAATGCTCAAATGTGAGCACAAATGCTCACATTTTTGTTTAAATTTACACTCAGATCCCACAGAATGGCCAGAGCAAAGGGATGCTGTGAACATCTGGATTCAAGAGGCAGCTGCAGAGGAGTTCTGGCATCAGCTGAGACCAAGTTCTGCTCAAAGCACACACATTGCCTTTGGTGCAAAGAGTCTGGGGCAAATTAAATGACTCTCAGATCCTCAGAGCTGATTGACCTTCAGATAACTTTAGGCTAAACTCCTGTGTGAAAAACACCAATCACTTGTTTCTAAAATTTTAAAAATTTAATAGTAATAAAATGGTTATAAAAATAGTAATATAATTAGAGTAATAAAAATTTTGACAATTTGGATTAGGACAATACGAGACAAAAAAACCCCAAAGAGTTACAGACATCTGGGTGCCTCTTTCTGAGCAAAATAAGCCCAAAAAAGGACCCATATGAACAGAGGATTAACCCTTAAAAGCAATAACTTGTTGCATATTCATACACCTCATACATGATGCATAAATTCCATTCAAACACAGGATTCTGTCTGGTCAGTGTCAGCTTCTTCCTCTGAATCCTAACAGTGTCTTCAGGGCTGAGCAAGGTGGGAAGAAGTTCGTTTCTTCTGATAAGGGAGCAATAAATTTTCTTTCTCTGAAAGATTCAGGGGTCCTGTGGCTGCTGAGTCCTCTCTTTAAAAAGTCTCTTACATGGCACAGTTTCTATTTTAACATTATGTTATAACCTAAAACTCTATTTAACACACTACTTAAGGAAATTAATACAGCATCACTTTCTGACATAACACATATAATATTCATTTTAATATTTGCCAAAGCCAATAATAAAATAGGCATTTTTCGCATCCTGTCTTGAAACAGCTGAGATTTGCAAATCCTCATCACCATACTGACCCCACAAATGTTCTGTTAGATTTGTTTTATAGTTTCAGTCACAATGGAAGTGGGTGAGAGGTTGATTTTGGTTTTGTCATTGACTCATTGCCTTCTTATCCTGTCCAAGGTACCACTACCCTTTCTCCCCAGCCAGAGCTCAGGAACACAAAGCCTCTCATGGAGACGATTCAGTCCTGTAAGTTCATTCTGCAAAATGAAAAAGTAATAAAAGAGGTATGGACATACAGGAGAGCGTCACGGACGCATTTTATGAAAAATCCTTCTGTTAGGATGTTTTCTCCTGACAAGCTGAGAGGCCTCAGAAATGAAATGTGAACAATGGTTATCTGCTGCTGTGGAATGCAACAGGTGCATCTGTGATTGGTCTCATCTGGTTGTTTTTAATTAATGGCCAATCACAGTCAGCTGGCTCAGACTCTCTGGTCAGTCACAAGATTTTATTATGATTCCATTTCTTTCCTTTCAAGCCTTCTGACTAAATCCTTTCTTCCACAATTCATTTAGTATAGTTCTAATATATAATTTTCTTTTAATATAATATATATAATAAAATAATAAATCAAGCCTTCTGAAACATGGAGTCAAGATTCTCATCTCTTCCCTCATCCTGGGACCCCTGTGAACACCATCACAGGAAAGAGTTTACCAAAGGATCAGTCCAGGCCATGAGGACAACACTCACCTAAAAGACTCCTTTTTAGGCACCAGATCCATGCCCTGGAAGTGCAAATTTCTATTTTGATATGAGCCACCCTGCAGGGTCACATTGTATATGAACTCATATAAATAATAAAATAGTGTTTGTGGTCGAGTCTGGATGCTCACTGACATTGAACCGCACAAAGATCTCTTGTGGCGCTCATCTCTCATTAAAAAAAAAAAAAAAAAAAAAAAATCTGAAGCTTCTGTGCCACAATTCATTTATGTACCCTTTATTTCTCCCTGTATAATATTTCCAATATTTTTTTTTCATTTGCAGAAAAATAGATGAAACATCTCTGATGCTTCCATGGTAAGTGCACCTGCTCTGGCACAATGGAATATCATGACCATGAAATCCCATTGATGTCAGAAACACAGACTGAATGAACAGCAGAGGATGAAGCAACTCTTCCAGAAATGCACAGATGAAGAACCTTTAATTTGTTACTTTAATTTTTTACTTTCAGAAAGGAAACCGAGAAATGATGGTGAATGTTGAAAATATTTTGGTTTAATTTTATCTTATTCAATTTTTTGAGTCCTCTGTCACCACTCAGAAGCTAAAAAACAAGAGGCCTTGGCTGATACTATTTTTTGTGGTGGCAGTCACCATCATACCTGACGTATAAACGCCTGTGGAATTAACATTTTAGGTCACTGGGATAAATTATTTTCTGGAATTGCCTATTCAGAAATCTGTGCTGCAATCAGAAACCTGTGCTGTGATTTCAAAGTGAGACTGGAGTGATTAATTCAGTGTTACATCTGTGCTTGTTTTCATGAATTTCCTGGGCCATCTCAAGCCTGCCTTCATTCCCAACCCCTTGCAGGAGGAGGGATGTGCTGGTGCTGACACCATGGCTGGCTCCAATTGTCTGGGAAGGCACGTTCAGCAGAGACATCCTGGATGCTCAATATCTGCAGAAGAACCTGGTCACTGGAGTGGTCACTTTTGCTGTTGAAAAGTACTGGTTTGTCCTTTATTTCTTGTCAAATAGTTAAACCTCTCTGCAGTACTGCTGGTGGAGCATGATTGTATCTGCAAGGGATGGAGGAAGGAATGATGAATCTGACTACAGGTTCTAGGAAGGCTAATTTATATTTTATTTTATTTTATTTTATATATTTTACTATCATATATAATTATTAATTTTATATATAATTAATTATTATATATTATATTAAAAATACTATACTATACTAAAGGATACAGAGAGGATACTTACTGAATGCTAAAAAGATAGTAATGAAAATTATATATATTCTATATATAAATTATACATATATTATTATATATATTATTATATATATAATTACATATACTATGTATATCTTATATAAAAATAACAATATATAATTTCTATAAAATAATAATATATAATGTTATATAAAATTATATATAATAATTAATTATATGTATAATTAATTTTTATATATTATATTATAAATACTATACTATACTAAAGGACACAGAAAGGATACTTGCTGAATGCTAAAAAAAATAATAATGAAAACTCCTGACTCTTTCCAGAGTCTCCACAGAGCTTGGCCCCAACTGGCCAAAGAGTGAAAACATCTCACAGCAGAGTAATATTTTCCTCTTTGAGCCAGGTCTCATAAGCTCTTGGAGATTTATATCACACCCAAGATATCTCAGCTAGCTTAGAAGGCATAAAATCAGCAGGATGGCTTCTGTGGTAGTGATGGAAACAAAAAGGTACAATAAAAGGCAAAATAACAAAACTCTTTGCAGAGAAAAACCCAGCAGCTGTGTTAAATAAAGGACACTAACATCATAAAAAGGAGCAATAGATAGAAAAAGAGAAAGAAAATGAATTTGAAAAGCTGTCACTCCTCAGCAGAAGGAGCCTCTCCATTCTCTTCCTTTCCATGTCTCTCAGCTATGTCCAGTTCATAGAAGGGTTCATGAGCTCTGCCAACGAATACTTCCTTGCTGGGCACCCTGTGAACTTCTACCTGTTCACAGACTGTCCCGAGAAGGTCTCCCACCTTCAGATGGCCCCTGAGAACCACCTGTTTGTCATCCCTGTCCAGCATGACCCCAGGTGGCAGGACATCTCCAGGAGCCGCATGGACATGCTCAGCTCCTACATCCAGAGCCAGTTCCAGCACGAGGTGGATTATCTGTACTCCGTGGATATCAATGTCCAGCTCCTGGCACATATTGGCGTGGAGATCATCGATGCCTTGGTGGCCACCATCAGCTCCTGGCAGGTCACCCCACAGCAGGAGGACGAAGCCTCTGAGAAACACTCTGAGTCACAACCTGCCATCCCTGAGGGACAAGGGGACTTCCACTACACTGCCAGCTTCTATGGGGGCAGCGTGGCTGAGGTGTACAAGCTGACCAGAGCCTGCTCTGCAGGGCTGCTGCAGGACAGAGAAAATGGCATTGAGGGTCCCTGGCACCACGAGAGCCACCTCAACAGGTACCTCCTGCAGCACAAACCCACCAGGCTGCTGTCCCCAGAGTACTACTGGGACACAGAGCTGAGCTCCAGCAGCATCCTGGTGAAGAGGATGTGCCCTGTGCACCAGCACAGCCAGAGGCAAGCTCCTCAAACAAAGAGTGTGAGGCCTTCCTTCTTCTCTGTCTGAAGTTTCCCTCATCTGCTGTTGGGAAGGATGAAAGTTTGACAAGGAAAGTCTCACAGATGCTTAGCAGAAAGATTTTTAAATGTAGAGTCTGATGAAGGAATAGAGATGGAAGCAAGTTTTGGTATAGAAGAAAAGAATTGCTGAGCCAGTCTTACTGGATAACCAAGGAGGCAAAGGGTGTGTTAGTTAGAAGGGGTTTTTATGGCTTAGAGCAAAGGATAAACCCACCTCAAACAAGAAAATGTTTTTACCAAGCACAAAGATAGCACAGGCAAACAAGTCAGCGAAGTTGCAAGTAGAAAAAAGGTCTCAGAATTTTCCACTGCAAGAAAACTGAAAAACAACTTCCAGCTTAAATTGTAATGTACTGACTTTGAGTGATTGGAGAACAGTAACATGAATATGGTAATTACAGTAGTTATGATAGGCTAGAGATAAAAGTTAAGGTATAGATTGGTTCTACTGTATGAAGATGCTCAGCAAAGAGAAGTATAGAATGCAATGTAACTAAAAGAAAAATATATAATGCATTGTAACCAAAAGAAAAGTATAGAATGCATTGGAACCTAAACTAAGGGTCTCTGGAGCTGACAGCTGTAGGCACAGCTCTGTTGCCCATGACCCTGGAGTGCTGTAACCTCTTGGATGGAATAAACTGCATTTTGGATACAATAAACTGCATTTTGAATACAATAGACTGCATTTTGGATACAATAAACTGCATTTTGAAGAGCCACCTGGAGTCCCACATCCCTCATTTCAGCTTTTAAAATCTGCCTCATGATCATCATGAAAGGGACACAGATTGGGGACCACCAAAGAAAAAGGATCCTTGTGTGAAATTCTGGCCCTGCTGGAGAAAGTTGCTTGCCTAGGACCCCAAGGCCTGAGCACATTGCTGAGCTGTTGTTCACAGGTGTGTTTGCTGCATGCTGCACTGAACCTGGTGAAAAGATTTATGGGGGAGGCATTTTAATGGTGGTATGTGCTTTATTGCAATTTCATTCCTTAAGAATACAGATTTGAAAACAGAACAAGGAGACAACATCGTGCTCAAACCTGGTTTGTCCAAAACTGGGCAGTAAAAGGTTACTGAAAGAGGGCCAGACAAGAGGAATCTGTGTGATTTGATGAGTTTTCAGATAAAGATTGGTGTGAACATTCAGCTGAAGCATTCTGGGGAATTGAGTTAGTTACAATCTACTTAACTAGTTACTTAGGCAAAAGTAATCAAATAATTTTAGATCAATGGAGCAGGACACAGATTTAGATGTAAGACTCAGAGAAAGTAAATTCTGGTATGAACCAGCCCTTTTGAATCACTTCAGAGAGCACAGATGATGCTGGTCCCATGAAATCAGAGTGCTGAATTAGGTGAGGGGGTAAATTAATCTTCATTTTTGCAGCATCTCCCCTCTGTGAGGCTTAATCCTCTGCTGCTATCTGATTTCTCAGTCACTGCTGAACAGGTTTAACCTGTGAAATTTGACCCCTTGGGAGACAGGACAGTGCAGGGCTCCCAGTGCAGAACAAAGACCTGCACAGGTTCTGCAGCCCCTGGAACATCCTGGGCACTGGAAAATCTCTCTTCTCCATAGAGCTTCCCATCCCAATGCCTCTGGAAACTGGAATCAGGTTTCCCAGCACCTTCACAGACAGGAGTGAGCTCAGTTGGTTGTTCTGAATAAGGACCACCAAATTCTCTGCCTAGTGGCCCTCATCTTACCAAGGTAAGAAATTTTAGCTGATCCTTGCACCGTGCAAATTCCTGCCTTGTGCTGGGGTCAAACCTGGCCAGGAAAGGGTTAATGGGGGTGGGTGATGGCAAAATGTACTGGAACAGCAAGAATGGGACAGACATAGCAGAGTTCTGTACCTGGGCTAGGGCAACACTATGCAGCAGGACAGATTAGGCCAGAGGAAATGTAATTTTCTGTTATTTCCATTCAGTCAAACACCTGGCTGCAAGGGATGGTATAATAGAGTCTATGCTGAGTTGCTATTTAACTTTTAAGAGAGTATAAATATTGTGAGATTTAGCCTTACTAGCTTCCAAAATCTAGTCCCAATGGTGATAAGAAATCAGTGTGTGAAGGGTAACAAAGGATTTAGGCTCCTGGACATGCTGACACACATCACCATTGTCAGAGCTGGAATGGGTTGTGGATTGTTAGATTAATCCCTTTTCTGACCCAGAAATGGGGTAACTGAGAGGTATTTTAAAACTTTTTATTCCATTTTCAATCTTGTATGAAGGGTGAGACAATACAGATGTTATAATTCACACCATCATAATCAGAACCCAATTATTTCCTAATTACAGTATATTATAAGTGTTTCTTGGTCTATCAGCTTTTGCCACACCATGCTGTAAATACCTTGAAGTTAATAATCTAAAATTACCTCTCATGGGTCCTACTACAGTGCATCTTTCATAGTTCTATTTCTCCAAAGTATCTAATCTTATTTATAAAACCATCATTTGAATCTTGTTTCTAGCTCCATTTCTCTCCCAGCAATGTCTGTCCTGTTCCATGGCATTTCCAAGTCAGCATTTCTCACCTCCAGGTTTGCACACAGATGCACACACTGTGTGAGCCTTCTGCCAGACATGGAAAATTCCCTACAAATCCATTTCCCCCAGTGCATGCTGTAACTCACTGCTGTGGTATTTCCTACCCCTTGTACAGGAAGAGCCACAAGGAGCCAGGAATGAGGATGTGCCCGGGTGACACTGAGTGGTTCTGCTTGAGAGGAAGGAACAAAGAACTGGAACAATCTGGCAGGCCAGGCAGTGAGCTGGGGTGGCCCTTGAGGTGTTGTGAGGTCTGCAGGATGAGGTGAGAGATGAGAATTCGACTCCAAGTTCTCAGAAGGCTGATACATTATATTATATTATATTATATTATATTATATTATATTATATTATATTATATTATATTATATTATATTATATTATATTATATTATATTATATTATATTATATTATATTATATTATATTATATTATATTATATTATATTATATCATTACATTACTGTATTACATTACTGCATTACATCACATTACTGTATTACATTATATTATAATGTATTCCAAAACTATACTAAAGAAAGAGAAAGGGTACATCAGAAGCCTAAACAAGAATGATAATAAAAACCCATGACTGGCTCCTCAGAGTCTGACACAGCTGGTTGTGATTGGACATTACTTAAAAACAATTCACATATTTGGATAAATAATCTTCAGATCACGTTCCAGAGGAGCAAAACATGGAGTAGCTGAGGCTTCTCATCTTGCCAGGAGAAGAAATCCTGGCGAAGGGTTTTTTCCAGAAAATATCATGGTGACAGTCCCTGAGTTACACTGAGATAATGGGGGAGAAAGAACTCCCAGAACAGAAAGTTACAACAGTGCACAAAGTCTCCATGGCTCCTTGTGGTAATCAGAAAAACAGAAACCTCCAGAGACACTGAAGGATTTGATCTGCAGCCTTGGAAGGAGCTTGGATTGATGTAAAAATACAATACACAGGTGTTAAGCAGAAAATAATAAACTTATATTTCTATAATATAAGAATGGTGAGACTGTAATAAGGTGAGACTATGCCTTAAGTGAGAAACTAGACTGATAGATGATGAAGGGTTATATAAAATAAAAAGGGTGTGGTTGTAAAAACCACCATTAAAAACTTCTTTATACTTGCAGGAATGTGAAATAGAAGTGGATTTGTAGTCAGGGAACAGAAAACAGGAATCAAGGCCTGTTGCCTTCAGAAGTCAGGTTCACAAATGTATACAAATCTATCAAAAAATTTCTTTATACTTGCAGGAATGTGAAATAGAGGTGGATTTGTAGTCAGGGAACAGAAAACAGGAATCAAGGCCTGTTGCCTTCAGAAGTCAGGTGCACTCAGATTGGTGCATTAAATTGGTTCTGTTTCATGCATAAGGTTGTACACTTAGAGCCTTTACAAATCTAAATCTTTACAATCTACTTAGAGCCATTACAAACTTTCTTTTACTTGCAGGAATGTGAAATAGAGGTGGATTTGTAGTAAGGGAACACAAATCAGGAATCAAGGCCTGTTGCCTTCAGAAGTCAGGTGCACTCCCTAGCAGACTCTGTCATGCAAGTGTTTGGATGAAATTCAGAGTGATGCATCCATGAGAATTGCCAAGAATGATTTTTCTCACTGAGGGAACAGGGGGCTGTGCATTTTAATTGGTGCCTGGAGGTGGCTGAACCTGTCCTGGTCAGTGGAACCCTGACAGAGCAGAGCAGAGCAGCTGTGAATGCAGAAGGACTGGCTGTGGGTGGGAAAAGTGCCAAACTGATAAGGTGGAGCAAGCCAGGAAGTCAGAGATGAATCAGGATTAAGACTGGGATTACTTAAATTCTAGGATGGTAAATCACTGGCTCAGCATGGATGTTATGGTCTCTAAATATTTATGGTGTCTAAATAGAGATTCGTGCTGTGGGTCAGGTTTGACAGGAGCAGGGCACAGCAAATCTAGGATTCTAAAAAAATTGTTATGTACATGGGTGAATAATGGGTGGAAATGGATGTACCAGAATAGGGGAGCAGTCTTTAGATTGGGGTAGTGGGGAAAATACGAGCAGGTTGTGATGCAGAAGTGAATAGAACTGAGGAGACAGCTCAGCCTTATCACACTGTTCTCCGCTGCCAGTGAATTTTGCAGCTCCATCTCCAGAAATGCCTCCAGCATTGTGACATTCTGTGCTTGTGACAGAGTTCCGCAGCTCTGCTGAACCACCCCCACACAGCAGCAGCTCCAGCAGCTGGCATTTGTCACCACGATTCTCCTCACAGAGAAAAGCAAGGCACAATTCTCCCCAAGAATATTTCTGGGTTTCACATTCTCTGAACCTCAGAGAAAGGAAGAACAATTCTTATCTCATTTGCTGTGCCTGTGTTTGTGCCAAAGTAGAATGCAATGCAGAGATTGTTTACCCACAGTGATGGTGTTTTGTTTCCTTGGCCTGTCAGGGCCAGGTGTGTGTGTGTGTGTCAGGACTGTCACTGACAGCCACGAGATTCTGGGCAGGGTGTGCAGGGTTGAGTGCTTGGCAGATTTAATTTAGATGTAATGTAATACAGTATAGAATATTATAGTATTTCAAGTAATTAATATTAAAGTAATTAATATTAAAGTGACTAATGTTAATATTTATTTAAAATACTAAATTTAAATATTCTTAAAATAAAAAATTAATTTATATTAAAGTAATATAGTATTTTAAAGTAATTAATTAGCCTTCTGATAAGATGGAGTCAGATGCATCACTCCCTCCCCTCATCGAGGAGAGGGAATTTAGTGTTATATAGTGTAATATAGTATTATATTGTGTAATTTAGTAATAGTGTAATTATAGTGTAGTATAGTATTATATAGTGTAATATAGTAATAATATAGTTTAATAGTGTGTAATATAGTATAGTAATGTAATATAATAAGTAATTAATTAGCCTTCTGATAAGATGGAGTCAGATGCATCGTTCTCTCCCCTCATCGGGGGTTCCCTGCAAATTCCATAGGAATTCCTCTCTCCAGGTGGTGCTTGCAGCACAAATCCAGCAAATCCAGGCTGCTGCTCCCATCTGCTGCCCGAAGTGTTCATTGCAAGCCTCTCTCCCTGTCTGGGAGGCAGCAGCAGCAGCAGCTTGAAACAACCTTCAGGGGTGCTCTGCACAAAGGAGAACTTAAACAGAAGTTACACTATGGATGTGATGCCTCAGGTTTCAGCTTTTCTATTTTTCAGGTTCTGTGATGCCTTGGGAATAGCAAACAGAACTTTGAGAATGAAATCAAGATTGCAAGAAGATCAAGTCAGATTTACCAGAAAAAGAAAATGGCATCAGACTTCTGCAAGCAAGAGGTGTTAAAAATGTATGTTTGTTTATATGATTATTGACCAAATCACTGTAGTAAAACATTACTAGCCTCCCTAAAATAGTATATAAGTGTTTGTATCCCACAATAAAATTAGATTCTGATCACCAAATCAGTCTTCCCTGTCTCCTCTCATCCCTGGCAGGTTACCTTCCCCCTTCCTGGCCAGCAGGGCACTGTGAGGAGCAGGAAAGGCCCTGGCTCTGTGCAAGCACAGCTCAGCAATGAAAACCCCTAATGTTTACCTGGAATTCTGGGGAGAAAAAGGGAATCAGTGTATTGTTAGGAGAGGAAATGTTTTCATCTACTTCTTTATGTACTGGTGATGGTGAGAAGGAGGAGGTTTGGTCTGAGTGTTTGCAGGATGTTTTGCTATCTCTGTACTGGCCATCAAGGTGAGAATATAAAGAGATAATAAAACTACAAAGAGCAAAGGGAGCAAATGAGAGATTCCAGGAGTCTGAATTCACTCCATTTTACACTGTGAGGTACAGGAGGACATCCTGCCCTGCTTGTTCTATTACAGATATTTTTGGTTTACACCAGAGCATGTGGTTTTGAACTTTTGAGCAATGGCTTTGGTTAAAGGAACTTACACCAGCCAGAAACAGTACCTATGAGCTGTCTCTTGCTGGGAAGGGATTCTTGCTTCTCTTTGGTCCTTGCTCCTGGGATTTGTTCATCTCTGGGCAGAGGTAAACCAGGCCTATGAGGAGTCAGATACCTGTTGGCCTCACGAACACAATGCAATGTCCTGACAGGTCCTGCAGCTGTTCTGAAGTTTTTAAAAACTCCTCACTCTCTCCATCTCTGATGTTACAAGGGTGTAGCACCAAAGGAGAGGAGTATTCCCAGTCTCATCTAGATTTGTGTTGATGTGATCCTGCCATTTCTTCAGAAAAGGAAACATTTGTGTTTGGTAAAATCTAAGAGCAATTAGCTGGAGCTAACAAAGATTTCTGCAATTAGACTGGCTCCTGAGATTCAGAACTTTCCTAGCTGGTGAATTGCCCTCTCCCCAATTCTCTGCAGCCCAGTATCTCCCCTGGGAGGGACCCAGCTAAACACAGAGGCCTAGTTAAAACTTGGTGAAACTCTGATGCCTTGGGACGTCTGCACTCAGAGTCTTGGAAAGAAACTTCATGGAGAGGAGGGAATAGGCAGCCAGGGATGTGAGCAAGGGCACAAGGGAAGAGCTGGAGAAACTAAAAGCCAAATAAACTCAAGATACTTATAATATCAATGATGCAGACATGCTGCAGTGAGCTCCTGATGTGTTCCAATTTAAAGTCAAAATAATCTGCTCATTATCACAAGAGCAATAATTGTCTTGTTCCAGAGCAGGTTTGCTGTGACAGCTGAGGCCTCACGGCCATTCTGTGCAGGGCTGATGGCAGAGGCAGCTCTGGGGGGACAAATGGGCTCTCAGCAAGGTCACAGAGCCACAGAAGCTCAGAGCTGGTAGGGACCTGCCAGGACCATCCATCCCAGCTCCTGGCCCTGCACAGGACACCCCCAGGGTCACCACAGGTGTGTGACAGCATTGTCCAGGCACCTCAGGAGCTCAGGTGGACGTGGTGCTGAGCCCACTGCCCTGGGGAGGCTCTGCCAGGGCCCAAGCACCCTCTGAGTGAAATGGTTTTTGTTGATATCCAACCTAAACCTGCCCTCAGTCAGCTCCAGCCATTTCCTCAAGTCCTGTCACTGCCATGAGGGGGAAGAGATGGACAGATGGACACCTGCCCCTCACTGCCCCTCAGGACGATGGAGCAGACCACAATGAGGTCTGACCCCAGGGTTCTCTCCTCCAGGCCCACAGAACTCCACAATTTCAAGAGACTTCACAGGAGTGGCACATATGATCACAAATTCTGTCATTGTCCAGTGGAGGACAATGAATCCCATGAATCCTCACAGAATCTCTCTTGTCAGGCCAGGCTGAGGTAGCTGGGCCTGGTCAGCCTCCAGAAGAATGAGAGGGGACCTTATTCCCATGTTAAATATCTGCAGGGAGGTTGTCAGTGATGAGGAGAGACAGGGAAGACTGATTTAGTCTGATTTATTGTGGGATACAAATACTGAATCTGCTTTATTGTGGGATACAAATGCTTATATCTTGCAGGGTTGTGAAGGTCCCCAGGATGAGGTGAGAGATGAGAATTGACTCAAAGTTCTCAGAAGGCTGATATATTATTTTATATTACATTATATTAAAAGAAAATTATATACTAAAACTATACTAAAAAAAAAGAGACATCAGAAGTCTAGACAAGAATGAATAATAAAAATCTGTGACTGACCAGAGTCCAGACACAGCTGGACTGGGATTGGTCATTAATTAAAAACAATTCACATGGAACTAATCAAGGATGTACCTGTTGGTAAGCAACCTCCAAACCACATTCCCAAGCAATCAGATAATTGTTGTTTACATTTCTTTTCTGAGGCTTCTCAGGAGAAAAATCCTGGTGAAGGGGTTTTTCAGAAAATATCATGGTGACACTTATATACTATTTTAGGGAGGTAGTAATGTTTTACTACAGTGTTTGGGTTAAAAATCACACAAACAAACTTATACATTTTAAACATCTCTTTCTTGCAGAAGTCTGATGTAATTTTCTTTTCCTGGTAGATCCATCTGATTTGATCTTCTTGCAATCTTGATTTAATCCTCAAAGTTCTGTTTGCTCTTCCCAAGGCCTCCAGTTATCAAATCCCTTGTGCTAACCACGTCCAAAGTCCATCATCTGTTCTGTGTCCCCCAACATCCCAACAGGAGGTTGTGTATCAAGGCATTCCCCCCACAAGAGCTTTTCTGCTGTTTGTCAGAGAAATCAAACAAATTCTCCTGTAGAGAGATTTTTTGGGCCCGTGGTTATTGCTTATTTTGGGGTTAACACTGGTCTGGCATCTCCCAGCTGCCCAAAACCACCTTGCTGTTGGAAATCATGTTCTTAACTTTCCAATATCATTCCAGTTTTGAGGATTTAATAAAAAGAATTTTATTAACAGTTACAGAGCTTTACAGTGGTTAAGGTCTTCAAATGCCTAGACTTGGTCTAACATGTTTAAAACATTTATTCTAAAATTCAAGAAATATCTTTGAGGCAGTGGGGCAGGAATGCAATTTTGCACACCTCTTCTTTTCTCTCCTAATAACAATCTCAGAATTAATAATCAGTACTCATTAATTTCCTGGGCTCCATATCATAGCCTGAATTATATCCTCTCCCAGAGAAATTTACTGAACATTTTCAGGAAATAAATGCAGAAGGATGAAAACTTATTCTTCTCAGTTCTTTCAGTAAAATCAGGCTCCTGAATATTACAATTCTGTTCAAAAAGTCAGAAGTATGCAAAACACAATTTTAAAGTTTCTGAAAAGTAGCAAGGAAAAGAAAGAGAAAGAGAAAGAAAAGAAACAGAAAAGGAAAAGGGGAAAAGTTTATCTAGTTAAGAATTTCTTAAGTATGTGGAAGAAGTTTCCTTCCAAAATGTTAACATAGCTTCTGACACTCCCTCTTACAGCTGAAAATCTCCACTCTTCTCCCTCTTTCCTTCCAAAAGCTGAAGTGAATCTGGAAATTCATTTCACTGACCAAGAATTTAGAGTGAAAAATACCAACACAAACACCTGAGACACCCCAAATATTCCATTTCATTTCCACGCTAAATTAATTTTTCTCCATTTTTTCTTCAGGGCTCTTTTTACCTCCTTATTCCTCAAGCTATAAATGATGGGATTCAACAGAGGAGTCAGCACAGAATAAGAGAGTGAGAGGAATTTATCCACAGCTGCACAGTAGGTGGATTTTGGCCTCAGGTATGTGGAGCCTGCAGTGCCATAAAACAGAGTCACAACCAAGAGGTGTGAGGAGCAAGTGGAAAAGGCTTTCTGCCGGCTCTCAGCTGATGCCATGTGAAGAATGGTGGAAATGATATGAATATAAGAATAAATGATGAGTAAGAAAGGGCTGAGAATAGCAAAAACAGCCACCAGAATGACCTGGAGCTCTCTTGGCAAGGGGTTGCCACAGAGCAGGTCCAGCATGGGCTGGATCTCACAGAAGAAGTGGTCGATGGCAGAGCCACACAAGGGTGAGCTGAAGGTTATCAGGGTGTGAATTAAACCCACAGCAGCCCCACAAATGTAACAGCCAGCAACCAGGCCCCTGCAGACCCTGCTGCTCATGATAATTGTGTAGTGCAAGGGGTGGCAAACTGCGAAATAACGATCGAGTGACATGGCAGCCAAGAGGAAACATTCAGCAACCCCGAAGAAAAGGAAGGAAAACATTTGCATGGCACATCTTGCCTTGGAAATACTTACTGTTCCCACCACCAGGTTCTCCAGGATGGTTGGGATCATGGCTGATAAATAGCAGATATCCAGACAGGACAGCTGAGTGAGGAAGAAATACATGGGGGTGTGAAGGGTGTTGTCAGTGTTTATTGTGAAAGCTATCACTGTGTTAGCCACCAAGGTGAGGATATAAAGAGATAATAAAATTACAAAGAGCAAAGGGTGCAAATGAGAGTTTCCAGAAAAACCCAGGAGTCTGAATTCACTCGGTCCACTGAGGTTCCCAAGGATCATCCTTCTTGGTTTGAGATGAAGCTGCAAACAGCCAGGCAAATCTGCAATCAAAATACAACTGCCTGCTTGAGCAGACAAAAGGATGGCTGGAATTTATGAGAAAAGATCTTCTGAACAGATTATAAAACTTCCTGAAGAAAATAAGGCAGCCTTATGCCTTTATTTTTGTCTCTGTTTTTGATAGATTCTTCTTTCATAGCATTGCCTTCATTGCATATTCACTACTGTCTTCAAATGCTCAGCTAGTATTTTTACCCTGTAGAAAAATAAAAGAAAATACAGCAGATATCTTTTTATGGACTAATCAATTCAAGTCTCAAAATCATAAGTAGTAGCATTTGAATATAACAAAGGTAATTTCTCTGTTACCTGTTGTGGAGTGTGGTGGAAGAAGAGGAAGGGAAAAAAACCCCTAAATTATGAGATCTCCAGAAAAGCTTTCAACTCTGAGCACTCTGCAGTGAAGGAGAGGAGAGGATTTTCCACAGCTCTTTATAATGTATTTATATGTATTTATAAAGTCCACAGAGACTCGCTAGTGCTGATGGGAGCAACAAGGAATAGTTGTTATGATTGGATAAATGTGATGCACTTGTTTGAGTTGACTCACAGCCACCTCTATATTTACATAGCTTGGAAATTTATTTCTATATAAACCCAGATATCCTACAGAAATATCAAGATCTGGTTTTACTTTGCAGTAATTACTATTATTTTAATTAATGACAGCTATCATACAGGCTTACAATACTTCTGCTTTCTCAATAAAATTTGAAGGTGAAGCAAAGATACAGCCCACATTCATCTGGGGATAAGGAACAAAAGATTCACTCATTAACAATCTTAATTTTTATTGTATCCTATTAAAAGATCTTTTTTATTTTGCTGTTGTTTAGTTTATTGTGTGTTTTTTTGCTCAGACCCATCAGGAACTCCACATTGTCTCTCTCACCACGGTGCCCCTTTCAATGCCAAAGAGATTGATTAAAAGTTGAATTAGTGGCTGACACTCACATTTCCAGTGTTAAAACATCTCATTCAGTCTGATCCTTTTTCCCTTGACTGTTTTTGCCCACTTTTATCCTTATTCACTGACTGCAGAGTTACCTCTGCATCACAGCCATATTCTGTGAACAACAGAAAGGGATTTTCTTGGGAAGAACCACCTCATGTGATGTGTCTTCTGTATGGTGACAGCTTGAAAATGCAGTGTCTTCGTTTAATTAAACAGAAACACAATAAACACAGAAATTATTATCTACAGAGGAAAATCTCTGAGAAATCTGAAGGGCCTATCTGCAATGGTGTGATGTGATCTCCTAAGGCAGGCCATTCCTGCACCATTAATTAGAAAATAATAAAATCAGAGTTAAATGTGAGTTATGCACATGTTTTTTCCTCCTGCAAAACCTTTAAAGCCATTTTCCCATTTCTCTTTGTAGTTTGTCTCCCCATCAATTTTTAATCCCTTAATTCAGGCAAGATCAGGCCCAAGACCATGAAAGGTGAAAACATAACAGATTAAAATAGATGTGCAAGTGCTCTGTAGGTCTTTCTTTAGAGTTTGTTCTAACAGAACCAGAGAAAGATTGTGCTGTACCTAAATTGTGTTGTACCTAAACAATGAGAAGAAAATTCCTGACTCCCACAACTGCAGCAGTCAATACCCACCAGACCCTTTTCCTCTGGGAACACAGATAAAAACACTTCAGATTTGTGATGTGGCCTTTTCCAAAAAAACATTAACCACAGATTTCTCCTACTGGCAGCTGAGCTACTTTATTTTATTTCATTCTTCTGTCTCTTCTTCCAGATGCTGTTGTCCTCTGGCACCTACACAGGTAGGGCTTCTCTTTCAGGGAGACTTACAGCCTATGAAGAAAAAATGGATTATTGGAATAGAATATCATTTCAATAGAAGATCAATTCAAGATATTTTTTTATTTTTGAAAAAAAAAAAAACCTGCTACACCTGAAACATGCCTGGGACAAATGTTATTTCCTGAGGTGCAATCTATATTATTTAGCTTTTTTTTTTTGCATGTTACTGTGGAGATTATGTGGGATTATCTGTGTTCACTAGGTAATTCTTTCCTGGAATGCATCCCGTCCAGAGAATGATAGCCTGAACTCAGATATTAAACTGTGGTTTAGAGTTATTCATCAAATCTCTCTATTCTCCATGTGTGTTGGGTGTGTAGACAACTTTGTCCCATGGGATTAAAGATGGCAAAGCAAATATATTTCTACAAATAAAATGAAGTATTTATTTACATTTATTGCAATGATTAACCAAAATAACTTGATCAGAATTATTTGTTACATAGCACAGGTAGCCATAACTACTAGTATTAGTGCACTAATTTTGAAGGAATAGAAGAGCAATTATATTAAATTTAGCAAAACAATAATTAAGTAGATATTGATGCTACCCATACAACAACCACAAGAAAATCTATTTTCTATTTTTCTCAGCCTTGAGAAGTGACCTTAAGGGGCTTCCCTACTCAAGGGAGGGATCTTCACCCACCTTAGGGTGGTAGTCTAAAAGTTCTCACCATGCAAAAGTGGGATGGCATGGTGAGAACTTCTACAGCATAACAGGATTGGCTACCAATCTGATACATTTTTAGATTTTGTTTTTTCAGGTTTATTCAGTAAAATATGCTTTGCTGCTGAAAAAGGTGATAGAAGTGAGACACTTGTGACTCTCACTTCCCTGTGAAGGCCTGGCCATCCCTGCTGCTCCTGCCCTCAGATCAGGGAGTATCTATTTGGGAATGATATAACTTTACAGACACCTTTTCTAATGAATTGTTTTAATTAAATTTTCTAATTCCTTGTTTTAATTAATCACAACCAGTGTAATTTTCCACTCTGTCATAGCCAACATTCGGCAAGGTTTGTCATAAGCTGCTACAGTGGGAACACAGCTTGGGAAAATTCCTGAAGGTTTAAGTTTTGCTAAAACCACTGTAATCAACCTTGATAAGCTTCAATGGTCTCAGAGCTGGAAAAGGGATTTATTGCTGAAGCTGGACACAAGGAATGCAGGATTTATGAGCCATGAGGCCATTGTGCAGAACCCTGAGATAAAGAGGGAACTAACAAAGCCAATCCACTGTAATCCCCTTGTCCTGGTTTCAGCTAGGGTAGAGTTAATTTCTTCTTTAATTTCTTCTTTAGCTGTTGCAGTGCTGTGGCTTGGATTTGGAATGAGAATGGAGTTAATAACACTGAATTTTTAGGTTTTGCTAAGCCATGTTTATCCTGAGTCAAGAACTGTTTGTTTCCTCATCTTCTGCTCTGCCAGTGAGGAGGCTCCAAAAAATAAAATGGGAGAGAACACAGCTGGGACAGGTGACCTGAACTGCCCAAAGGGACACCCACGCCCTAGAGCATCATGCCTGGTATATAAACTGGGAGGAATTGCCTAGAAAGGCAGCTGATCTTGGTTTGGGAAGGGATTTTGATTGCTCTGGCATCAGTCAGCAGGTGGTGTGCGATTGCAGTTGCATGTGGCCCCTTTTCATTATCATTATTAATTACTATTATTGTTGTACTTGACTTTATTTTCAAATATTAAATTGTTCTTGATTCAGCACACAAGTTTTACTCCAAATCTCCTCCCCTTGCACCAGTGTGGTGGGCAAGAAGAGGTGGTTGAGCAAGCAGCTGCGTGGTGCTTGATTTCCACCTGGGTTTAAAACACGATACCTCTCTCTATCTGGGAAAAAGATAATAAAAAGATTGAAAATATGAATTGATTAGCATGAAAAGCAAGAAGTCAATAATTAATAGAAGACAGAAAACTAATTAATGAAGAGTACTTTGCAATTTATAGCAAATGAACATTAATTGCTAAAATGTATAAATAGTGCAAAGTTTAGAAAGAGCGTGTGCATGTTGAAAGGACCACTTTAACAAGGTAATGTGTGCTTTCTGATACTAAAAGTGACATTAGAGAGCTTAATTTATTCTGATGTTTTCAGTGACAGTGTGATAGTTTGGTCAAGCTGCTCTCAGTGTTTTTAACACTAAAAACAGGAGACACTCCTTGCTCAATTTCTGGTGAGGTGTAAACAGCTGGAGCAGCTGTGTCCCTGCTCAGACAGTGTCCTGCTGCAGCTGGCTCCCTGAGAGCCCATCCCTTCATACTCTAAAAGCCTTTCCCACTCTTTAATAGGACACACTCCCTTCTCAGAGTGTGGAGATTCCTCCTTTGAGTGGGGACAGCCAGCAAGGTTTCACTCTGGGACTGAGAAAAATGTTCAGGGCCATTGGGAAGGGTGAGTAATGTCAGTCTCTACTTAACATTTATTTTTCTACCTTTAACATAATTGCTTCAATATTGCTTCCAAATACTGAGCTATATTAGTAGCAATAACTATCTACACAGTGGAATAAAGAATTCTAATTAAACCCTTTTTAGTCTAGCCACTAACATCATCATCCATGTAAATAAACCCTCATGTGTGAGAAGGCGTGTAGAAAACAAGGACACCTTTGCTAAAAACCGCAGCGCTAATCTTCCATTCTGCTTCAGCCAGGGCCACAATCTGACTGCAGCACTCCCAGGGTGCTCTGAGTGCTTGTCTGACACGCGTCTCTGGGCCATGGAAACCCTCCTCTTCCTCACTGGAGGCTGGTGGGTGCAGAGCACAAAGCGGCTGCGGAGATCGTAGCCCGGCTGCAGGGATCTTCTCTGCTCCCTCAGCCTGGCTCGGGATGGCTCCTGAGCAGCCCTGAGCATGGCAGCTTTCCTCAAGCTGCTGTTGTTATCCACTGGGGCTTTGTCACGATGTGGAGGACTCCTTCTGCCCCTGCTCCTCCTGCCCAGAAAGAGGTGGTGATGGTGTGGGCGCTGCACCGAGCGGCTGCGGCGCTCCCAGCCCCTTCTCCTCTGCTCCCTCCACCTCGGTGGGCTTTGCTGTCTGAGTGTGCCAGCCTGCTTCAAGCTGATGCTGGAGGGCTTTGGGACTGCTCTGTGGGCATGGTCATGACATGGAGGATTTGTTGCCTGCCTCCTCCTCCTCCTCCTCCTCCTGGGTGAGGGCTCTGTGTGCAGCACAAAGCGGCTGCGGAGGTTGTAGCCGCCCCGCACGGATCTGCTCATCTCTCCGTGCCTCAGCAGGGTTTGCTCCTGGGCAGCCCTGGGGGCACCAGCCCACTGCAGGCTCCTCCTGGAAGGCCCTGAAGCTGCAGCATCCCTGGGAGAATGGCCATTGCTGGCAGGGTTTGTTCTCCTCCCTGTTGAGGCGTCACAGTCCATGGTGTCCACAAAGCAGCTGTGGCCATCCCACAGCTGGGACCTGCTCCAGGCCTGCTCCATGCCAGCATCCTCCACCTCCAGCACTGTGTCCTGCAAAGAGAGCTGTGGAGAGTTCCTGCCCTCCTCTCCTGAAAGGGCCAGAGTCAGTGGGGAACCCCCAGAAGTTCTGGGAGGGGACATTTCAGAGCCTCCCAAAGGCTCTTCTGGAGGCTGCCAAGGACAAATGGCCAAAGGTGCACAAATGGGATGGATCTGGGTGGGGTGTTTGAGATGAAGCAGCATTGTGGCTGTGAAGAATGCTGCAGGATGGGAGGAGAAAAAGCAGAAATGCTGAGATCTGTCAGAACCCAGCAAATTCCTCTGGAGGGCTCCAGCCCCTGCCCAGGGGGCTCAGAGACCTTGGCACAGAGCCCAAAACCCCTGTGCCTTTGATTTAGCCCTTGGAAAAAACCATTACCAACATTTATATGAAGAATTACAAGTCAAGAAAGTTTAAATAGAAAAATAGTTTGTCATGGGGTGAAAAATAGATTTTTTGAGGTTTTTAGAATGGGGGCTTGGGGTCACAAGATGGAGGAATTTGGGTGTGCCTTGTCCTTTTTCTTTCTTCTTCATAGCCTCCATCTTCTGGGTGATGTTGGCATTTTTAGATTGGTTTAGAGTAGAAGCTCACTGTCTAAAACAGGTGATAGGTATTGGGAAGTTATTGTAAATAGTGTACATGTAGTTTTTAGTATAAGAAGATAACAGCAGTGTGCCTTTGTCTGATCTGAACGGACCTCAGCAGGTTGGAGAAAGAATTTTATAGATAAGAAACAATAAACAACCTTGAGAACGAGAATAGAAGAGTTCTGACTCTTTCTTCAACTGCTGAGCTGGGGAAAGAGATTTTCTAACACATCTCTGACCAGCAGAGATTCTGAGAGAGATCCTAGAGAAAATCCCCTGCTCCTCCTGCCCAGAGTTACCTTCCTCCTGCCAGGCAAACCCTGGGGGCCAATGGAAGCCACCTTCTTGCTGCTGCCTGCCCAGTGGCTGAGGAAGGAAGGGGCATGTGGTGGTGTCAGAGAGGAAGAAGCAGCCCTCTCTCCAATCTTCAGATCGGAGCATCTGGAGGAAAAAAGACTGATCTCAGTTTAAGGCTGTTGTTGCAGCTTCCTCTGGGGTTCAGTGATTTTCTTGGAGAGGTTCCTATGACAGAGAGAAGACTTAACCAAGGCCACTAATGGAAATTTCAGATAGTCTTCCCACCTAGTCTGCTTCTGTCCCAGCAAAACCTCATTTTTATACCTTCTACAGCCACCATTTCATAAATTCAGAGACTTTTTTGTGTTGGAAGGGACGTTAAAGCTCATTTTGTTCCACATCCCAGTCACATAAACAATAGACCAGGTTTTTTCCAAGCCCTGTCCAAACTGGCCTTGAACACTTCCAGGGATGAGGCACCCATATCTACTTTGGGCAGCCTCTTCCATTGTCTCACCACTCTTCCCTGAAGCATTTGTCCCTAATATTTAATGTAAACCTGCCCTGGGTTAGCTGAAAACTGATAGCCTTCATTGTGTCCAACCTTTCTTTGTAAAAGAGTCCCTCCCCATCTTTCCTGGCAGGCCACTTTAAGTTCTTTTGCTCTTCTGTACATAATTCCAGCATCAGAGAGCGGGCAAAAATCAGGGTGACACACATGGGGTAGCAAAGGTTTCACAGCGCTGAATGATGCAGGCAGTAATTGAAAAACATTCTGGAGTAGGAGAAGCAAAACAATAAACAGGGAAAAGGAAACATCTTCTGATCAGATCTGCATCCTGGTTATTACCTGGCATAAAAGAGCAGGTAGGCTTGCTGCCTGAGAGCTGTGTCAATGCAACGGAGCTCCACAGACTCATCATCCATCTCGTACCACAGCCCATTGCTGGCCTGGGAAAAAAAGAAAAAAAAGGCAATTTTTGTGTTGTGAGGTGCCCAGGATGATGTGAGAGACGAGAATTTGACTCCATGTTCTCAGAAGGCTGAAATTAATATAATGTAACATAATGTAATATAATATAATATAATATAATATAATATAATATAATATAATATAATATAATATAATATAATATAATATAATATAATATAATATAATATAATATAATATAATATAATATAATATAATATAATATATATTGTATTATATTGTATTATATTGTTTTACATTGTACTCTATTATATTATATTACAATATATTACATTACATTACATTATATTGTATTATATTATATTACATTACATTATATTCTAAAACTATACTAAAGAAAGAGAAAGGATGCATCAGAAGATTTAACAAGAATGATAATGAAAACTCATGACTGACTCCTCAGAATCTGACACAGCTGATGGTGGTTGGTAATTAATTTAAAAAAATTCACATGGAACCAATCAAAGATGCACCTGTTAGTAAACCATCTCCAGACTACATTCCAGAGCAATCAGATAATTATTGTTTACATTCCTCTCTGAGGCTTCTCAGCTTTCCAGGAGAAGAAATCCTGGTGAAGGGATTTTTCAGAAAATATCATGGTGACAGGCAAGGATTTCTGCATGGTTTCTCTCCAAAAACACAGTCAGAAAACTACCAAGCAAAGAGTATATTAAAAAAATTCATTCTGTGGCATTCACATTTTCTGGAAAAATCCCTTTGCCCAGGATTTTTCTCCTGGCAAACTGAAAAGCCTCAGAGAAAAAGGAAAACAATAATTATCTCATTTGCTTCTCCTGGGTTTTGCTCATGTGGAATGTGTTTTGGAGATTGTTTATCCAACTGGAGATTGTTTCATTGGTTTCATGTGAATTGTTTTGACTTATTGGCCAATCAGGGCCAAGCTGTGTCAAGACTGGAAAGAGTCACAAGTTTTCATTATTATCTTTTTAGCCTCCTGTAAGTATCCTTTCTGAATTCTTTAGTATAGTATAGTATGGCATTATTTAATATAATATAGCATTATAAAATAATAAATTAGCCTTCTGAGAACATGAAGTCAGATTTATCATTCCTTCCTTCATCTGGGGACAACACAAATACAATACCAGCCCAGCTCCTAAGGAAACCTTCTGCCCCAAAACCTTGGAAAGTTTATCTCCCCCAGCACACATTTTCCCCATTGGGGAAGGAAGGAAACTGCTGCTCACCTTTGTGTAGCAGAAATAGTGTCCTCCTTGGCAGCTGACCCCACTGTGCACCAGGACAGCATACAAGGAGTACTGGAGGGGTTCTCCATCTGCCTGGGACATGTAGGGACGAAGGTCCAGGAATTCAGGGTACTCCACAACCTACAGGGACACCAGCAGGGCTCAGAAGTGACCCTGACCTGTGACACAGCAGAGCCTGCCACATCCAGGGGCCACAGGTGTGTAAATACATCTTTGGGGCTCATGAACACCTGGTTGTCCATAAAGCAACATGGTTTGGGTGGCAGGAAATTGTCGTTGGCCAAAGCAGCTCTTGGAGAAGAGCGCTTGCCTGTCTTCCCAAGGGAATTCTTCTCTTCTATGGAGGGGCTTGCAAGCAAAGCTGAGTTAATAGAAAAAATAACAATTTATGATTTCAAATACGTCTTTGGGGTTCATGAACAGCTGGTTTTTCATAAAGCAACGTGTAATGGTTTGGATGCAAAGTGTTCTTTGCCAAAGCAGGTCTTGGAGAAGAGCGCTTGCCTGTCTTCTTCTCTCCTATGGAGGGGTTTGACAGCTGGCTTGCAAGCAAAGCTGAGTTAATACAAAAAATAACAATTTATGGTTTCAAATACATCTTTGGGTCTCATGAACAGCTGGTTTTCCATAAAGCAACGTGTAATTGTTTGGGTGGAAAGTGTTCTTTGCCAAAGCAGCTCTTGGAGAAGAGAGCTTGCCTGTCTTCTTCTCTCCTATGGAGGGGTTTGACAGCTGGCTTGCAAGCAAAGCTGAGTGAATAGAAAAAATAACAATTTATGGTTTCAAATACATCTTTGGGTCTCATGAACAGCTGGTTTTCCATAAAGCAATGTGTAATGGTTTGGGTGGAAATTGTTCTCGGCCAAAGCAGCTCTTGGAGAAGAGAGCTTGCCTGTCTTCCCAAGGGAATTCTTCTCTCCTATGGAGGGGACCACAGGTGTGTAAATACATCTTTGGGGTTCATAAACAGCTGGATTTCCATAAAGCAACATGGTTTGGGTGGCAGGAGAGTGTTCTTGGCCAAAGCAGCTCTTGGAGAAGAGCGCTTGCCTGTCTTCTCTCCTATGGAGGGGTTTGACAGCTGGCTTACAAGCAAAGATGAGTTAATAGAAAAAAATATCAATTGATGATTTTTGAGTGTATTTATAGCAAGGAAGAAGACAAGGTTGTTAGCATGTAGACAGAGAAACAGATATAGAAAAGATATATGAAAATTTTTGTAAGTTAGACTATGCCTATAAGTAGATGTGTATACGTGTTTTATTAAATTTCTGTAAAACTTTTGCCAATTATATTGATGCTAATTGCTTTGCACCAATGAATACAGTAAGTTAGTGTGGTATAATTAAATCTTAATTTAACTTAAATTCACACTTTGTTAAGAGTACATAAGCTGGAAAAACTGCAAAATAAAAACTTTTTTCTTCTTAAACCCTGATCATGTGTGTGTGTATGTCACGTCCAACCTAATGGTGACACTTTCCCCAGAAGGGAACAGGACTAACCCAACACAGAGGCTTGTGACAAGCTCTAGGAAATCTGCTCCAGGAAGAGAAAGCTGCCCCAGGAAATCTGCTCCAGGAAGAGAAAGCTGTCCCCCATCTGTGTACCCACCTTGCTGATCTTCCCACCGTTGAAGCAGTCAAACCTCTTCAGGCACACCGTGAGGATCTTGGGCGCACGATGGACTGTGAACCTCTTGGAGGCAGCAACATTCTTCTTACACCTTGGAACCAAGCACAGAGCCCAGCGCTGAAATGCACCCAAACCCTGCCCCAAGGCGGCCATGCCACCATTATATTTTCTGGAAAAATCCTCTTTGCCCAGGATTTCTTCTCCTGGGAAGATGAGAAGCCTCCCAGGAGAGAGAAATGTAAACAATAATTATCTGATTGCTCTGGAATGTGGTCTGGAGATCGTTTACCAACAGGTGCATCTTTGATTGGTTCCATGTGAATTGTTTTTAATTAATGACCAATCACCATCAGCTGTGTTGGACTCTGAGGAGTCAGTCACGGGTTTTCATTATTCATCCTTGTTCAGCCTTCTGATGTATCCTTTCTATTTCTTTAGTATAGTTTTAGCATAATATAATATAATATAATATAATATAATATAATATAATATAATATAATATAATATAATATAATATAATATAATGTGATATGAGATCTATATTATATATAGTATTATACGTAAATATAATATGATATATAAATATTATATTATGACATGGAATGGAATGGAATGGAATGGAATAGAATAGAATAGAATAGAATAGAATAGAATAGAATAGAATAGAATAGAATAGAATAGAATAGAATAGAATAGAATGTCAGATTCCTCATCTTTTCCCTTGTCCTGAGGACCTTACAAACACCACAGTGGCCAGGAAACGTCTCCTGCCTCACACAGCTTTTGCTATTCTAAGGCTTTTCACTGCCATGGTTTTTAAAAGCTGCATCTCATCTGTGTGCAGGAAACCTCCACAAGTAGATTACTTCTGCTCAACGACATTCAGCCCCCTCACACAGGATTTTGTGTTAATAAGTTCTCAGTAGTCATCTTACTTGTCACATTTAAAGCAGTTATCACCATCCAGGTGCTCGGGTGTCACAAATTCCTCCAGAGCTGCAGTGAGGGACGAGGCAGCCTGGAGGGGAGAGAAATGAGCACTCTGAGCTGCAGGAAATTCCCTCAGCCCAAACATTTCCCCAGAAAACCCCTGTGGCTGATGCTGGAGAGACCCACCATGAACCCGTGCAGGAGGAGGCAGGAGCAGAGAGTGATGCTGAACATTTCCCTGTGTCCCAGCAGCTCCTGGAGCCATCAGGAGCTCCCTCCCTGTACCCCTGCTCAGTTCAACTGATGCCACTGTGCAGGGGCACCAGTGGTGCAAGCAATGCAACCCACCAGCCTGGGAGGCAGACAGGGGTGGTGGGAGGGCAAAGGGAACAAGGATGAGGATATATCGAGGGTGCAGAGAGGATAATGCTGCTTGTCCAGCTTAAAAACAGCACCCACAGAGTGCCACGGACTCTCCACTGCCCTTCCCACCCACACCAAGATCTCCTGGGCACATTTTTAAGACAAATGTGTTGGCTCTGGGAAGCTGCAGGGGATGTTTTGTACCACAACTGCAAAGCCTCTTACTTTGATATCCAAAGGAACGTCCAGGAAGGCCTCGTAGGAGTCAGAAATGGCTTCACAGCTGAAGCAGGTGACTGGAAGGAAAAATCCAAATGTTGAGCAATGTTGAACTGACTGACACTGCCCATTTACACACTGCACCTGCCCCACCAGTCCCAGGACCAAATATCAGGCACAGACAATGCCAAAGAGAGTAATAATTGTGCAAACATACCTCTGGATCTCAGAAAGCCCCCAAATATTTGATAGACAATGGTGGTGGATTGAGAAGAGAGGTCCAAGCTGGAAACAAGTGTTAAGACAAAGCATTATCTCCTCCATGGGTTTTGCTTGCCCTGAAAGCCCAGGTTTTCGTTTTTTTGGGAGCACATCAAGACATCAAGCAGCCCAAAGGGCTCAGAATGCTCTGAGGGTGATTTGCTTGTGCTTACTCATTGCTTGCACTCAGACAAGCTCTCTGCATGGCATTGACAGTGCAGCACAGGAAATCATGGGCATCTTCCTCCCTGCCAGGCTGGAAATGCTCTCCTATGCCTAAAAAAGAAGGAGTTTGTGGTTTTCTCATACAAGGAGGGAAGGAAACCTGCCAAAGCACGGGGCATGACTTACGTCTGAAAACCTTGAGGACAGCCAAGGGCAGGATGGCGCTGACAGGGGAGTGCAGGACCTTGTTCACGTGAGATTCCATGATGCACATCATGCAGAAACCTTGGTGGTGGCCTGAGGAGGAACACAGGGAAGGTCCTGAGGCCACCAAAATATCCACAGCAGCGGGGTAATGCCCCTCTCCCACCCCAGTGCAATGCTCCCCTCCTCCCAGTGTCCCAGCCATCCCAGGTGTCACCATGACATTTTATGGAAAATCCCTTTACCCGGATTTTTTCTCCTGGGAAGCTAGCAAGTTTCAGCTTCTCCTTGTTTTGCTGCTTTGGAATGTGATTTGGAGAATTGTTTACCCAGCATGTGAATTGTTTTAATTTTAATGACCAATCAAAGTCCAGTTGTGTTGGGACTGTGGTCAGTCATGGGTTTTTATTACTCATTCCTTTCTAGCTTTCTGCTGTATCCTTTCTCTTTCTATGGTATAGTTTTAGCATATAATATAACATAATATATAATATACAAAATATAATATATAATATAGTATATAGGATATAGGATATACTATAATATGGTATGGTATGATAAATATAATATAATATAATATAATATAATATAATATAATATAATATAATATAATATAATATAATATAATATAATATAATATAATATAATATAATATAATGTAATGTAATATAATATAATATAATATAATATAATATAATATAATATAATATAATATAATATAATATAATATAATATAATATAATATAATATAATATAATATAATATAATATAATATAATATAATATAATATAATATATCAGCCTTCTGAGAAACATGGAGTCAAATTGTCATCTCTCACCTCATCCTGGGGACCTCACAACACCACACCAGGGCATTTTAGAAAGAGGGATTTTATCCCAGCAATCCCAGGGCATTTTAGAAAATGTTCTTAAGAGGGCTTCTCAACTGACAGTTTTCTGTGCAATAAGCCAAGAATGTTTAACTTGCAGGAGTAAAAACTTGGAGCTACAAAAAGATGTCTTCATGAAGGGCAAGACAGCTGGGTAGGACAAGTGGCTTCTAGGCTTGAGTGCTCAAAGAACATAAACTCATGGGGCTGACAAAGGACTGCTGTTCTCCTGGGGAAACCCAGGGAATATTTCTGTGTCTGCTCTGGGGTGCCCTGACCGCCAGGGGAGCTCTGACTGTGACCCTCATTCATGGAGAAAGTTTCCCAGACTTCAAGATAGACTGGAACCCACAAAAGTGTGAAATAGATTATAGAGAGTAGTGTAGGTGTATCACTGGGTGAGAAATTGAGGTTTTGGGATTTTTAGTGTGTTGTGGATGGAAGCAAGATGGCACAGAGTGTCATCCTGAGTTTCTTCTTCATGGTTCTTCTTCATGGGTTTGGGTGGCATTTTATAATGGGGCAGGAAAGTCTGCACTGTGGGCTCTTTGGGATCAGTTATTGGGTTAAAAGGGAAAATAATCCAGGTGTCAGTTCTTAATTGGATAGTTTAGTCTTAAAAGACCTTGTAACCAGAGATTGTTGGCCATTTTGTGCCTTCTAATGAAAAGCTGCCCAACTCAGTAGTGAGACTGTTTTACTGATGAAAAACAATAAACACTTGAGTCTGAACATGAACTACTGTCTCAAGTGCCTTCAATCCAGACCCAGAGAAACCCAGAAGTGGTACCACCACATTTGAGACTGTTTTACTGGTAAGAAATAATAAACACTTGAGTCCAAACATGACTACGTTTGGAAATATCATCTCAAGTGCCTTCAACGCAGACCCAGAGACACCCACAGTGGTACCACCACATTCTCCCTAAATCTAACTCCATGTTCTGGGCATCTTTGGGGTTTGACAGACAGATTTTCAGGGAGATTTCCCAAGGAGATGTTCCCCCAGCACTCACAGGCCCGGCTGTGCTCGCGGGACAGCAGGTAGTTGGCCAGTGGCGGGGTGTAGGTCAAGCACTGCAGCACAGAGTTGAGGAAGCAGGTGTTGCCCACGTTGAAGAGCCCAGCCCCAGCATGCTGCCTCTGCTGCCAGACCATGCAGATCTTCTCCGGTGGAAAGAGGATCCTTTTTGGAGGAGCTATTCCCTCAGCAATGACTGCGGAGAAATTCCGGTTTGGAAAGAGGTGAGGTGAGGAGCAAAACCTTATTTAAACTTTGAGCTCTCCACACAAAAAGTCAGGACTTGAATCTTGAACTCAGCACCAGGGGAAGCCTAGCACTGCCTTTGAAATTTACTGCTTTGGAAAACTCTGCTCCCTGTGTCACATTTTGTGAAAAATCATTTTGTTAGGATCTTCTCTCCTGAGAAGCTGGGAAGCTTCAGCTGCCCCATGTTTTGCTGCTTTGGAATGTGATTTGAAGAATTGTTTACCCAGCATGTGAAATTGTTTTTACTTGGTGACCAATGACAGCCATCTGTGTCGAGGCTGTGAGCAGCCACAAGATTTAATTATTATTTTATTATTTATTTATTATTATTTATTTTATTAATTTATTTTTATTTATTTTATTTATTTATTTATTTATTTATTTATTTTTTATTTTATTTTATTTTTATTTAATTTATTGTTTATTTTATTATTTTAGTATTCGTTATTTTATTTTTATTATTATTTTATTTTTATCCTTTTCATTCCTTTCTAGCCTTCTGGTGAAATCCTTTATTCTCTTAGTATAGTTTTAATATATCATTTTCTTTTAATATAATATATATCATAAAGAAATAAATCAGCCTTCTGAAACAATTCAGATTCTCATCTCTTCCCTTGTCCTGTGGTCTCCACCACATTTGGTGACCCTGAGTAAGGAAGATTTCCACATCCCTGTTTACTTTTCAAGAGTCAAACAAACCCCAACTCTGATTTCTGGGCCCCAGGGAACCTTCCTTTCCCACCAGAGGTGTAGATTGGATTATCAGGTCAAGCTTTCCCTGATTGTAACTTACAGAAAACAAGAAACTGAACACAAAAGGTAACTCAAGGGTGTCAGAGCTCTCTATGAGCAATGATGTTTCAAAGTCTTGTAAATAGTGAAAAAGGAGAGACAAAAGGTGTTACCCTAATCACAAACACCTGGGTCAGTCTGGCTGCTGTCAGGAAACATCCCAGAGCTCACTCTGGGTTGTGAGCACATCATTCTGGGTCTGACCCCCAGTCATGTCAGTTGTCTGTGGGGATTCACCAAGTCCAAACCTGCCAGTGAAGCTGCTACTCACAGAAATCCTTCCCTGTTGTGGCCATTGCCTCTCTCAGGAGCAGAGGGCAAAGCTCTGGGTGACCAAGGACATCAGGACATGCTCCAGAATAGAGAGATCTGTGTCAATCCCATCACCTGATTGCAAAGAAATTACTGTAGCTCACCAAAAGTATGAAAAATACAACGAATAGAAGAGCATTTGCCATCCAGAGTTTCAGTGGTGCCTGTACCAGCTGCTGAGCTGCAGGCTCACACCTTTGGGATCAGTGGCAGAGCCCCAGCTCACAAGAGGTTCAAAGATTCCTCTGGAGTGCTCCAGGGCATGTTCCCTTCTCTGCCACAGCATCAGCAGCGGAGTTCTCTGGCTTTCCCTCCTCCTCTGCAGGAGTGCCCAGGTTTCAGCCACTAATTTAATTTAACTACTGCCTTTGCTGCTCTCCTTTTTCTGTCTCACTCCCTCTGCAGCAGCCAGGGTGGGCTTTGTGCCCCTCAGACTATAATCACCCCCTACTTACCTATCCTAGGCTAAAGAGAATCAGCAAATGAGAGCTCTAGCCTGGCCTGTATCTGGGCAGCTACAAGGTATAAACCAGCCTAGACTTTTATCCCATATCTCCTTCCTCTGTGATCTATCTTGTCGCAGACATCTTTTTATGAAAATCCTTTCTTTAGGATTTTTTCTCCTGAGAAGCTGAGAGGCCTCAAGAACAAAATGTAAACAATGGTTATCTGCTGCTGTGGAATGCAACAGGTGCATCTGGGATTGGTCTCATGTGGTTGTTTCTAATTAATGGCAAATCTGGCTTGGACAGAGAGTCTGAGGCAGCTGCCTCTGTTATCATTCTTGCCTTTCTATTCTTAGCTTAGCTGGCCTTCTGAGAACCTTTTCTTCTATTCTTTTAGCATAGTTTTAATGTAATATATATCATAAAATAATAAATCAAGCCTTCTGAAACATGGAGTCAAATCTACATCTCTTCCCTCATCCTAAGACCCCTGTGAACACCGTCACACTATCCCAAGAGTCAAATCATAATTACCTTAGAGAGGATGAAAGTTGAGGAGGACAGTAAGCAATAAATTTGTTTAAAAGGCAGGGACATGAGTAGTAGAGGAAGAAGCTGAGTTATCCTGCAGGCCAGCTCTTTCATTAGCCTGCCCTCAGGACACCCAGCATTGGGCAGGTGAGGTCACAATCGCTGCACAGGTGCCACATCTCTGCCCCTCTGTGACACAGGGATGTGTCCCCTTGAGGCCACATGGGCACAGGTGTGACCGTGTTCACAGGGGTCTTATGTTGAAGGAAGAGACGGAGTTCTGACTCCATGTTTCAGAAGGGTTGATTTATTATTTTATGATATATATTACATTAAGACTATAGTAAAAGAATAGAAGAAAACATTCTCCTCAGAAGGCTAGGTAAAAATAGAATAGAAAGAGTAACAAAGGTTGTGGCTGGGACAGAGAGTCTGAGCCAGCTGACTGTGATTGACCATTAATTAGAAACAACCACATGAGGCCAATCCCAGATGCACCTGTTGCATTCCACAGCAGCAGATAACCATTGTTTACATTTTGTTCCTGAGGCCTCTCAGCTTCTCAGGAGGAAAAATCCTAAGGAAAGGATTTTTCATAAAAAGATGTCTGTGACACACAGGAACCCACCTGGCTCCTCTCAAGGTGGAAGTCATTGGGATTCTCCCTGTGCTGCTGATGAAGAGGGGTTCATTAGAAAAAGCTGCCACTCCTTCCCCAAACCACAGAGATGAATGAGCACAGGTCTGCCAGAGCTGGCACAAGCCTGGTCGCAGCTCTGCCTGGCACACAGGTCACTGGGGCTTTCTGTTCCACTGGCAAAGCACACAAGGCCCTCACAAGGTCATTTCCAGTTGTGGTAAATAGGTGTGATTCGTGCTGACAGAACTGACAACAGTAATCAATATGGATAAAGTAATTAATATTTGGAAATAATAAAGCAGTGAAAAGGTATCATGCCAAGAAAGAAAGGGAGAGGAGGGGTTGAGAGAAGGGGTTCCACCCCCCCCCTTTCCTGCAGATGTTCAAGGGCAGGAAAAAGCAAGAGATGACAGTTACTAAAAACTAACAGAAAGAAGGGAAAATCTGGTTGGGTCCCAGGAAAATGCCAGCTATAAGAGATTTATTGCTTTGATGCTTAAATGAAGTAATATGTTAGTTTTGGCTTACATTGTACTGGCTTGGTGCACACGTGTAACCCAAGGGTGAGTTGAAGGACATCAGAGGAGAAGCCTTCATCAAAAACAACCCCTCCAAATTATCCCTTATTTTTAATCAAATTATACTGTCAATGTATATTTTCTAAACAATTCAATTAAAATTGCTGCTACCTCAAATATTGTTTGGGGCTTTTTTTATGATGGGATAATTGGGCAAACATAACACAGTGAATTTTATCAGCCCTCAAGGTACCCCCAAGCTGACTTGAACCAGCATCACCAAAGGGGCCCTGCAGAGCCTGAGCTGAGTGAACTTTTTACAGCTTCACATTGAATCCTTCCTCCAGGCTTGGTCAGGCTGGGTTTGAGCAGACACAGCTTTAGCCAGATTCTCACTCAGGACAGCTGGAGGCAGGTTTGTTCCTGCTCCACTTGATCCATGTGGGTTTGGGCCACGCTCTGAAGTTCTGAGCAGCAGTTGGTGTTCCTCATGCTGCAAGGAGGCTGCTATTCACCACTGATGCCTTCAAGTTTAACTTTTATATTTTTCATCTATTTGTAATCCTGCAGATCTTTCCTGTATAACTCTAAACTCTATATTCAACGTGAGCTGCTGCTTTCCCATTCTGGTCAGACACAACAATTCCTCTCCAAGGACACCTCACTGCCTCAGGCCCCAAGAGATGTGAACAAAAGTGAATTGGGGGGAGCAAACTGTGGGTAAATAACTTCATTACCTGAAGCTGTAATTGGAAGATTAACCCCCAATATGCAAAAGGACTAAACTTATAAAAATATAAAAAATCCATGAGCCATGGTTCGTTTTTGGGTGTAGCACCTGGAGGAACTTCATCTGCCCAAAATGTACCTTTATTGAAGGCCCTTCAATAAATTTAACCACTTTTTATTCCACTTTTATTTTATTATTATTTTATTTTATTAATTTTTTCTGGCCTCTGTGTTTACGTCGTCCCAAAAGGCATCACCCCCACTTGAACTGGGGTTCAAGTTCTGTCACAAGGCTGTGAAAACAGGGATGGATTTTTGGAGATCAGGGCCCACCAAACACCTTCCTGCTGGGGAGAGTCTGGGGCACAGGCAGGAGGTGCCAGAACCACACAAAATCCATTTATATTTGTGTTAATTTAGGAATTAGGTTTTCCTTCTCACTTCCACCTAGGCAATAATTGCACAAAATAATTTCCCCGCAAGCCCCACAGCAGCCTCAGATCAGGATCCAAGAAAAGGGAACTATTGTGTGAATATTAAAAAAGCTTTAGTGATGTATAGTTCTGTTATTGTAGTTTAGATTTGTCATATGCTCTTATGCCTAAGAAAGAAGAAATGTGTAGTTCTCTCATTAATAATGGCATTTGTGACCACTGCCATAGAGGGGCATGGCAGTTTTTAATTTAAAAATTTAAAACTAATTTTAATGAATTGAAATTAACTTTTAACTTCGGGAACAAAGTTTGGGAAAATTACTGGAAAAATTATTGACACTCTAAAGTTTTATTAAACTAACCTTGACATGCCTCAATGAACAAAGTCTGAAGAGAGACATATATTGCTGAAATGAGACATGAGGAATACAGAAATTACAGAATTTAAAGATCTTAAGGACATTTTGAAGAAATCAGAAGAAAAAGAAGTACATGGCAGAAAACTCTCTATTGTGATTGTTGTATCCATGTGGCCAGCCAAGAATTGGGATTTTCCCCAGAGGATCCAGGTGATGGTCACTGTAACAAAAAACTCCTCCCAGCCAAGGTTTATTCTGCTCCCTCTGAGCTGAGGGGAAGCTGCAGTTTCAGAGGAGGAAGATCTGCTTTCTGCCCTTCGTTTTGATGTCTCATCAAAACCACTGCAGATTTAGATAAAAATCAAAGGGTAAGGGCCCAGGGATGCTCCTGACAGCCTTAAAAAGCCCCAGAATTTGGATCCTGATTGCTCCCTAAAAGAGGGAGAACCTGGGTGTCCCTGAGCTCTCTTTGAGGAACCTGGGTGTCCCTCTGCTCTCATTGGGGAACCTGGGTGTCCCCCTGCTCCTTTTGGTGAACCTGGGTGTCCCTCTGCTCCTTTTTGGGCACCTGGGTGTCCCTTTGCTCCTTTTGGGGAATCTCAGTGTCCCTCTGCTCCTTTTTGGGTACCTGGGTGTCCCTCTGTTCCCTTTGAGGAACCTGGGTGTCCCTCTGCTCCTTTTTGGGTACCTGGGTGTCCTGCTCCCTCAGGGGAACCCAGGTGTCCCTCTGTTCCCTTTGAGGAATCTGGGTGTCCCTCTGTTCCCTCAGGAGAACCTGGGTGTCCTCCTGCTCCTTTTTGGGTACCTTGGTGTCCCTCTACTCCCTTAGAGGAACCTAGGTGTCCCTCTGCTCCCTTTGGGGAAGCCTTTGGACTGACTTTCCCTTTGTGCCAGATTTGTCATTTTGCAGGCACGGGACCCCTTTTTCCTTGCATGACCTTCAAGGTCCCTCCCAGCCCAAACCATCCTGTGTTTCTCTAAGGCTGTGGCCTTTCCCTGCCCTCTGAGGCCACCGTGCCCAGAACCTGGAACCACCCAGTCTGTGACATCAGCCCCAGGGCTGCAGGTGCCAGGGGCAGTGCAGCTGCTGCAGGCACTCGGCTCACAGGCTGCCCTGGAAGAGACAAGCCTTTGTTTCTTTCAGCTGGCAGTGATGAGCCTGCTGTTCCTCCTCATCCTCCTGGCTGTGTACACACCTGCACATGGCACCTGGGACAACTGCAGGTATGGCCCCAGGCTCTGGGAGAGGGCTTGTCTCCCATTGTCACACCCCAAACCCCATCTGGGAGGGAGCAGAAGGAGCCAGAATGGGCAGGGCAGTAATCACAGAATTCACAGAAACACAGAATGACCAGGTTGGAAGAGATTTCCAAGATCATCGAGTCCAACCCAACCCCAACATCTTCTCCACTAAACCCTGGCACCCAGTGCCACATCCAGGCTTGTTTAAACACATCCAGGGATGGTGACTCCACCACCTCCCCAGTCCCAAAATTCCCATAATGACCAGGTTGGAAAAGACCTCCAAGATCATTGAGTCCAACCCAGGCCCAACACCTCAACCAAACCCTGGTACCCAGTATCAATCCAGCCTTGTTTAAACACAACCAGGGCAGTGCCCACCTCCCTGGCAGCACATCCCAGTACCCAGTCCCTCTTCCTGTGAGGGATTTTTTGCTCATGCCCAGCCTAAACTCCCCCTGGCACAGCTGTGTCCTCTTGTCCTGGTGTCACCGGTGAGCACTGCAGAGGAAATGACCTTGTGGGAATGGTGTGAGCGCAGAAAACAGAACAGAATGCCAGGTTGGAAGAGACCCCCAAGATCATCGGGTCCAACCCAGGCCCAACATCTTCTCCACTAAACCCTGGAACCCAGTGCCACATCCAGGCTTTGTTAAACACATCCAGGGATGGCACCCAGCAGAGTGTTTCCCCAGATGTATTTCTCCAGCAGAGCTGAGGGAAATCACAGAATCACCGGGTTGGAAGAGACCTTTAAGATCATCGAGTCCAACCCAGCCCCAACCCTTCAACTCAACCCTGGCACCCAGAGCCACATCCAGGCTTTGTTAAACACACCCAGGGATTGTGATTCCATCGCCTCCCCGAGGCAAAACATTCCAGAACTTGATCACTCTAATAATCACTTTGTGCTTCCAGAGGGACCTGTGGGCAGCGGCCCATGGCTGACTTCGACTCCATAACTGCTGACTACAGAATCATGGCTGGCGCAGGGGCCCTGCCCGGGGCCTGGCCCTGGATTGTCAGCATCCAGGACCCCAGGAAAGATGGCAGCGGCCACACGTGTGGAGGGTCCCTCATTAGCCCGCAGTGGGTCCTCACAGCAGCACACTGCTTCCTCCAGGCCAGGTAAGGAGGAGATATTGGAATAATTACCAATATAGCCAGACAGGACGTGCCTGAGTTTGTCTGGGCCTTGGTGCTGAACCAAATAGAGGCACTGTGTTGTTTCACCCCACAGACACTTTTGGCCAGCTGGGTGTGTGGTGTTTCACCCCACAGACACTTTTGGCCAGCTGGGTGTGTGGTGTTTCACCCCACAGACACTTTTGGCCAGCTGGGTGTGTGGTGTTTCACCCCACAGACACTTTGGGCTGGCTGGGTGATGCAGCTGGGCATGTGGAGACAATTCCAGGCCTGCAGGAGCTCTGGTGGTGGTGGGATGGAGCTTCCCCCTGTAACAGGGTCTGATCCTTGGGTTTACCACTGGCAGAGAAGATTTAAGGTGATGGTGAAGGAAAGGAGTCGGTTCTGATGGAGGATTTGGATCCAGGGCTTTATTCTGGCCCACACTTCTGTTGTATCTAAAGCTTGCATCTTGCAGGTTTCCCAAAACCCTCTAATTTTGTAGATTCCCACAAAATCCTTTCTTCTATTCTTTTAGTATAGTTTTAATGTAATATATATCATAAAATAATAAATCAAGATGTGATGGTGTTCACAGAGATCTTAGGATGAGGGATGAGACGAGGATCTAACTCCATGTTACAGAAGGCTTGATTTATTATTTTATTATATATATTACATTAAAACTATACTAAAAAGAATAGAAGAAAAAGTTCTCATCAGAAGGCTGGCTAAGAATAGAAAAGAATGAATCAACAAAGGTCTGTGGGTTGGACAGAGAAAGAACCAGCTCTGTCATGATTGGCCATTTATTCCAAACAACCACATGAAACCAATCGTGGATTCACCTGTTGCATTCCACAGCAGCAGATAACCATTGTTTACATTCTGTTTCTGAGGCCTCTCAGCTTCTCAGAATGGAAAAATCCTAAGGAAAGGATTTTTAATGAAAAGATGTCTGCGACAATCAAGCCTTCTGAAACATGGAGTCAGGTCCTCATCTCTTCCCTCATCCTAAGACCCCTGCAAACACGGTCACAGACAAAAAAACACAAAAGCTCAAATCCTAAGGGATCACCAGCACCTGGCTCTGCTCCCTCTCAGCCGTGTCTGTGCCCTGCAGGAACGTCACCAAGTGGCGCGTGCTGATCGGGGCCACCCAGCTGAGCCACCTGGGCCCCGAGGCTCAGGTGCGCCACGTCAAGAGGCTGCTGGCCCACCAGGAGTACACGGCTGACTCCCAGCAGAATGACATTGCCCTGCTGGAGCTGGACGAGCCCGTGGAGTGCAGCGACTACGTGCAGCTCGCCTGCGTGCCCAACGCCTCGCTCACGGTGTCGGAGCTGAAAACCTGCTATATCGCTGGATGGAGTTCTGCCAGTGCTAAAGGTGAGTTTCCAAAAATTCACTTATTCCACACTGTGGGTGAGCTGGGCTGTCTTGGTTTGGAAAGCCAGGAGTCGGAGTCTGCTAAGGAAGGCAGGAGTCTTCCCTGAAATGGAGAGTGTAAACCGTCCCCAGCCCTCTGAATTGCTATAAATTTTAAATTAAGGGGCTCTCAGGCAAAAGAATATGGGAGCAGAAAATAACAGTTCTTTATTAGGGAAGGAAAAAAAATAAAAGGATGAAATAAACAATGCAGTGCACTAGAACAACAGTGACAGAGTCAGAACCCAACCTGACACCCTGTGGGTCAGGGTGTTGGTGGCAGTGCCATTGGAATTGTGGCTGCAGCCCTCCTGCAGTGTCAGGGGTGGTTCTGTTGGAGCAAGGGGGATCTGCAGAGAAGGATGTATTCTTCCTCTGAAGATCCAGTGGAGGAAGAGGCAGCTGCTGTTCCTCTGGGGAATCCAGTGCAGAAAGCCGTGCTGGGGTCTCAAAACCTCTGGATTATATCTGGGCAGCAATGCTTGGCTCCTCCCTCTGGGCTCACATCTCCCAATGGGATGTTATAGTTCTTATCAGCCATGCAGTGACATTCAAGAGCTGTTATCAGCAAATGCCCCCTCCCCAGGGAGGTGTGAATGCGGTCACTCAGAGAGAGAGATAAAGCAAACAAGGAGACAAAGGATAGTTTTGTCACTCCATCAACACAGTGCACATTCCTATAGGGTACAGCCCTTCAACAGCTGCTCCAGAGGCAAAGCCAAGCCCTGGGTGTGGGAATCCACAAAATCAGAGGATTTTGGGAAAGCTGCAAAAGGCAGGCCCCAGAGACAGCAGAACTGTGATTAGAGCTAAGCAGCAGTAGCCATGAGATAGTTCAGCAGAAAAATTATTTAAACTGTAGAAAAGCAAGGACAAATAGAACAATGGTCTGTGTATTAACGCTTGTCTAGAATAACTCTCTAAGCTACAGAAAAGTTTATCTAGCAAGATATTAGGAAGGTTGAAGCTTAATATTGGAGCTCTGTGTAAAGCTCACAAGTATTGTATTTGAAAGAAGCAAGCATTGTTTTAACCAAAGGGACGTGTGCTTATAGTAATTGGATGGAACTACTGTCAATGTGCTTTTGCTTTGTGTGATTGGTCACACAAACTTACAAAGTAAGTTGTAACATTAAGTTCTTAGTCTGCTGCCTAAGATGTGAGCTTCTGGCATCTTCCCATTATCATAACCATGTACTGAGACTGATGCTGGAAAATAAAACAGCTCAAGGCACTTTCCACAGCAGCCCCATCCCATCCATGATTTGTACAGAGACCCCTGGCCGGCATCAAAGGGGAATGACTTCACCCCCAGTGAGGCAAAGTGGAAATTTTCCAGGGTAGATATCCATTTTGATTTTGGTGAAATGTACATCTTTGAGTTAAGTCTGTAGTTTGAAACATAGCTATGTAGGCTGACTGCAAGGCCTAGGACAGAAATAAAGGAGGGGAGGCAGAGGGTGATAAAGAAAGACAAGAGAGACTGCTGTGAGAGCAGGTCAACCTGACCTAGGAATTCTTTCTGAAAAAGAAGAACTAGTGGCAAATGTCACATGAAATTTGTAAAAATGAATATGTATGAACCTATTGTGAAATTGTATGCATATGTATCTGAGAGGGGGATAAAAAGGGACCTGAAGTTCTCAAAGGTACACATGCCTTTTAAGGAGAGCAATCTCCACACGCGTCCGGCGCTATAGTAAACATACCGGCTTTACAACTTCCACAAAGTTGTGGAGTTTTGGGTTATCCCCTCAAAACAGCAGACAGGGGAGTGGAGGTGGCAGGGAGCTGCTGGGTGCTCACTCCTTGCTGTGCTCCCAGCTCAGGGTGCCAGCGATGTCCTGCAGGAAGCCAAGGTCCGGCTCATGGATATCCGGCTGGTCAACAGCAGCCGCTGGTACGCCGGGGCCATCCACACCCACAACCTGTGTGCTGGCTACCCACGGGGTGCCATGGACACCTGCCAGGTAGGACTTGACGTTTTTGATTCTGAAAAATGTGCATTTTATGATTTTCACAAATATTAAAATGAATATTATATGTGTTATGTCAGAAAGTGATGCTGTATTAATTTACACAAGTAGCATGTTAAATAGAGTTTTAGGTTATGACATAATGTTAAAATAGAGGGTTATAATGTCAAAATGTTAAAATAGAAATAATGTTAAATAATAGAAACTAATAATGTTAAAATAGAAACTATGTACGTGGGATATTTTTTTAAAGAAAGGAATGAGGTACTTACACCAGATAGCAGCCACAGGACACCTAAATCTTTCAGAGAAAGAGAATTTATTTCTCCATTATCAGAAGAAATGAACTTCTTCCTGCCTTGTTCAGTTGTGACGACACTGTTAGGATTAAGAGGAAGAAGCTGACACTGACCAGACAGAATCCTTTGTTTGAATTGAATTTATGCATCATGTATGAGGTGTATGAATATGTGTGAAAAATGCATATTTTATGATTTTCGCAAATATGAAAATGAATATTATATGTGTCATGTTAGAAAGTGAAGCTGCGTTAATTTTCTTGAGTAGCGTGTTAAATGCAGTTTTAGGCTATAACATAATGTTATAATAGAAACCAAGTACGTGGGATATTTTTTTAAAGAAAGGAATGAGTTATTCACACTGAGATGGCAGCCACAGGACACCTAAATCTTTCAAAGAAAGAGAATTTATTGCTCCATTATCAGAAGAAATGAACTTCTTCCCACTTCACTCAGCCCTGAAAATACCATCAGGATTCAGAGGAAGAAGTTGATGATGACCAGACAGAATCCTGTGTTTGAATGGAATTTATGCATCATGTATGAGGTGTAGGAATGTGCAAGAGCAGCCACCCTAATCCTCCTTCCTGTGTTGCAGGGTGACAGTGGAGGGCCTCTGGTGTGCAAAGACAACCGTGCCAGCTACTTCTGGCTGGTTGGAGTGACCAGCTGGGGGAAAGGCTGTGCCAAAGCCAAACAGCCCGGAGTCTACACCTCCACTCAGTACTTCTACAACTGGATCCTGATCCAGATGGGCATGTGCCCACCTGTGACAGCCACTTCAGCGCCAGAGTCACCCTGCATCTCAATGCCTCTGGAGCAGCCAACACCAACACCAAAACCAACACCAACACCATCAGGCTGCTCCACCTCTACTACCACTGCATGTCCACAAACAACTGTCACAGAGGCTCCAACGCCAGCGCCAACCTTCAGCACAACCCCCCCTGTGCAGACAACACCAACACCAACACCAACACCAACACCAACAGAGGCAGGCTGCTCTACTACAGCCAGTACTTATCAGCCAACTGCAGTAACCATGCCAGAGATACCCTGGCCCTTAAATTTCTCTGTGGAGCCAATGCCAACAGACTCTCTCTTTCCCACGCCACATCCGTACGAGATACTGCAGCATTTCCTAACTCAGGTGCACGAGATGCTGCAGAGACTCATGGGGAACAAGACAGAAGCAGGAGGATGAAGAAGATCCAGCGCAGGCTGCAGTGGACCATGACCACTTCACACTGGGGCAGTGCCTGCTGATCCAAAGGCAGCCTCAGGGTCAAAGGTGTCCTCTCTCCTGCCCATCTTCCTCCTCTGCACGCACACAAATGCTGAAATTTAGTTGTGGAAATAAAGTTGCCTATAGCCACTGTTAGCACGTGTTTGCAGTCCAGTCCAGTCTCCTGTGCAAGACAAGGAGTCCCAGGCCGGGCACCAGCAAAACAGAGCTGTGATGGGAGAAGGGAACTGGTCACAGGGGCTACAGCTCTTGAGGACAGCAGTAGGGAACATTGTTTTATGCTGCCCATCAGGGGGATCCCTGGGTGTGGGACTTGAAACTGGGCTCTCTTGTGACTCAGGACATGTGGCATTCACATTCTCTGAAAAATCCCTTCGCCCAGGATTTTTCTCCTGGGAAGCTGAGAAGCCTCAGAGAAAAGGAAAACAATCCTTATCTCATTTGCTTCTCCTGTGTTTTGCTCATGTGGAATGTGTTTGGAGATTGTTTACCCACGGGTGATTGTTTCATTGGTTTCATGTGAATTGTTTTGACACATTGGCCAATCAGGGCCAAGCTGTGTCAAGACTCTGGAAAGAGTCACAAGTTTTCATTATTATCTTTTTAGTATTCAGTAAGTATCTTTTCTGTATTCTTTAGTATAGTGTAGTATTTTTTTAATACAATATAGCATTATAAAATAATAAATTAGCCTTCTGAGAACATGGGGTCAGATTCATCATTCCTGCCTTTGTTGGGACATTCCCTGTAAATACAATAATTATGTTAATTAGCCTATCAGGCCCAAGCTGTGTCCTGACTGTCAGGAGACAGTCATGAGTTTTCTTTAGGATTCTTTGTAGTATAGATATAGTACAGTATAATGTAATATGATATAGTTTTAATAAAAAGAACATTCAGCATTCCAAATCCTTGGAGTCAGATGCCAATCATTCCCAGAGTTGGGGCTGCCTGATTCACCATTCCTGCCTTCATCAGGACATTCCCAGCAAACACAACAAGGAGACACCGTTCCAGAAAGACTCAAGGCTGAAGATTGGCCAGACACATTGAGGAGGAGTTCCTCAGGCAGGAGCAGGGATTTCTGAGCAGTGGGCAGACAGAATTGCATTGTGCCACCCCCATTGTGATACATGAACTGTCCACAGCTCCCCTGCAGACACTGCTGGCACTCAGACTGACTCCACATCTGTCAGACACACAAGGAATATTCTGCAAAGTGCCTCATGTTCCCCTACACTGAGCATCTTTACCGCTCCTTTCTCTAACCTAACCCTAATCCTTTTGTCTTAGTGCTTTTTATCACCAGGTGTTAGCAGTGGGTGTGTAGTGTCAGTGTGCCTGTGTGGTTTTCTGCTTGGTTTGGGGTTTTGTGGGTTTTTTTAAATTTTTTTGTTGCAGTACTGCCTTTTGTCATTCTGTGGTAGTAGGGAGAGGGTTGTAATGACCATTACTCTGTAAAGACCACCCTCCTACAATGCATTAATTCAACATTTTAGGTGATATTTATTTATTCTGTATAGATCTATACTCACCCATTCTCCTATGGTGAAGTACTCCGGGGTCCAATTAGTTTTTCTGTAAGTTAATTTTGTGTGTCAGTGTGTATAGAAATTAGGAGGTTTAATTATTTTATAAGTGGCAGTGTAAAAAACATTGGCCTCTAAGTTGGGTAACTCATTGATAATTAGCGCCGTTGCTCATTAACAATTAATTAATACTATGACTCTGCTCCACTGCAGAGGGGGAGTGTGCCCAAGGGTGGGGCCTCATCTCCTGCAGCTGCTCTGCTCCAACACACACATGCACATTTGAGCAAAGAACACCTGAGACCTGAGGTGGATGTAATTTTATTTTATACTAATTTTGGCAGCTCTGGAGAGTAGGGAGAGTCATCATCACTTAAGACTTCATGCTGTCATCTAAGTACTCCATACAAATACAGTTGATAAATGAAAATACAGATTTTAGCACATATATATTGTTGAAATTCATGTTGAGAACAGGTAAACAACAACAAAGCAGCACATCTTAACCCTGCATAAAACAGCATTTTCCAGTTTCACACTGTAGACAGATCAAAAGAAATAGTGAGTTCTGCAAGCCAAGCTGTTCATAGCCTGGATACATAATTTTACCATCAAGGAATGCATTAGCAAACAACATGGCCATTGCCACCCCTTTTAATTAAATCTGACTGAATTTTGTCCATGTAACAAGAGCAGAATTGATCCTTTATTGGAGAGTGGTCTGGTGATGAACACTGGATGCTGAGCACTGAACACTGTTTACAAACAGCAGGGTGTGTTTATAATTACTACCAACCAGGAAAGAAAAAGCCTCTCTCACAGACAGAGGTGGATTGAGCTGAATAGCAATAAATATCAAATCTACAAAATTACTGAGAATCATATATAAATGGAGAAGGCAAATGTAACAAAATGAAAATTAGCAACACCAAAGACTACCATTCATTAGTAAAACTCTGAGATGTGTAATGACTGAGCATTATTTAGCACTTGGCTTTTATTTATTTACTTACAATGTCTCCAAACTGAAATGTCATTTAATTGCAGTATAAAACATGCCAAGAATCTGAGCTACTGATCTCAAGTTTCCTTCACAGTGAGTGGTGATATGGCCATTAAAATTCAGCACATGATCCACCAAATCAAATGCTGAGGTCTAATTCTGGACAGGATAAAGATACTCACGTTTAGGAGAGCTCATGTGGGCCAAATGACCCAAATGGTTATTGCACACTGCTTCCTCACCTGAATAACCATGGATGAGACACTGGGAGCACACAGGGAGTGTGCCACAGTCACTGGGAAAGAAGGATGGAGCAGGAAAGCCTCTTTGCAAAGAGACAGCTGGACTAGGACTGAGCAGGGTCACATACTCCTCCTGTGTTCTGAGGTTCTGCCCTTCAGGAGCAGTCCAGGACCTGAGCTGCACAAAACCAGGGTCCAGCTGCTCTTACACCCTTCTTGCTTCCATCTGTGCCTGAGGATCTGATCCTTGCTTTGTGAAAAAGCATCTGCATACACGGAAGACAGGCTGGATTTGCAATGAGCATGCTGATAAGCATTATCAGGGCAGGAATCTCTTTGGCATGACAGGGTAACCTTACTGCCCCTCAAAGTCCTGCTATGCTACCTAGATTGGATCTGTACAGAACAATTATACAAAAAGGATCATTCTTCCTGAAAGCAGCAAAACCAAGTTGTGACTTTACTGTGATACAACTCTTCCAGGGCAGCAGTCTCAAATGCAGTTTATCAGCAACTTGTGTTTCTTCAGCTCTTGAAAGAAGTAATCAGAGTTCATTTTTCAAAGTTTGGCAGGGAAATTATCTTCCAATTTCACCTCTAGGGTGCCCATACCTGGAAAATCCTTCTGTAACTCGAGCTTGCTGGTGGACTGAGTCAGAGCCTTGGCATTTATTTTTAAGCCTTTCAGCTGCATCCTGTGATCACTGTCTTCACCATCAGACATGGGACTTATTTCTTCAATTTCCAAGAGATCTCCAGTGCTGAAATTCTTCTGTGTGTTACAGGAACTCATTCTCAGGGCTCTTGGTGGAAGGCCCTCCTTCCTCGAGCTGATCTTCTGGAGTTTAGCAGGGAGCTTGTTCTTCTCTCCTGTAGCATCAGCACAGTCAAGAGGACAAACCTGTTCTCTTCTGCTTTTCTTCTCAAAAGGACTGTTCAAGACAGATGACTGGGACAGGCTTTCTTCTTGCTCTTTGACACTGTAAGGAGGAGTGGGGACTTCAAAGGTGGCATGGAACTGAGAATAATCGACACGGAAAAATCCATCTTCCAGAGACATGACTGGCAGGAACCTGTGACCCCACAGCACTTCATCCTCTGTGTAGGAGGTCCTGGCTTGGCACGTCATTCCTGTGCAAATGGACAAGACCATTCCACGTGAGCAAGCAGACTGGCACATGGAACCAAAAATACATGAGGCTGACAGATAAAAATGAATTTCAGCCAGCAAGCCAGTGATTTTATAGGTTATAAAATGGGGCAGTTGCTCCTAGACAATCTTCTGACAGTCATTGACTGACTAAATTTTTATGCAGACTTGCAACCAAGCCATAGCAAAATATAAAATAAAACAGTATTAGCTTGTGTGCTGGTTTCAGCTGGGACAGAATTAATTTTCTTTACTGTTTCTAGTATTAGAAGCAATTAGGTCATCCCAAAGTTTCCCTTTTCCAGGCTGAAAAATCCCTATTCAGACTTGAGAGAGTAAGTAATACTGTTTCTTGGGAGAAGGAACTACTGCTTGCCAGAGGCTGACATAAAAATGAATTTCAGCCAGCAAGCCAACGATTTTATAGGTTATAAAATGGGGCAGTTGTTCCTAGACAATCTGATTGTCCAGTCAATGGAGTGCCTCTAATTGACTGACTACATTTTTGTGCAGACTTGCAACCAAGCCATAGCAAAATATAAAATAAAACAGTATTAGCTTGTGTGCTGGTTTTAGCTGGGACAGAATTAATTTTCTTCTCCATGTCGAGTATTGGAAGCAATTAGGTCATCCCAAAGATTCCCTTTTCCAGGCTGAATAATCCCAATTCAGCCTTGAGAGAATAATTCAGTGAAAATTCAGAAAAAATTCAGTCAAATTTGTCTGTTTAATTATGTATAATAATGAATTTCTTACTCTGAATTCAAGTCAGTGTAAGCTAGGCTGTCACTGTCATATTTTCTGGAAAAATCCCTTTGCCAGGATTTCTTCTCCTGGGAAGCTGAGAAGCCTCAGAAAAGAATGACAACAATAACTATCTGATTGCTTCTCCCTGTTTTGCTGCTTTGGAATGTGGTCTGGAGATTTCTGATCCAATATGTGAATTGTTTTTAATTAATGACCAATCACAACCAGCTGTGTCAGACTATGAGGAGTCAGTCATGAGTTTTCATTATCATTCTTTGTAGCCTTCTGTCTGTTTCCTTTCTCTATTGTTTAGTATAGTTTTAGTATAGTATTCCTTAAAATATAATACAATATAGTATAATACAGTTTAGTATAATACAGTATAATATAATACAATATAGTATAATATAGTGTAATGTAACGTAATGTAATGTAATGTAATATAATATTATATAGGTTTATTTATCTATTTTAATATTTTATATATTATATAAAACAATTATTTATATTATATTATATTATATTATATTATATTATATTATATTATATTATATTATATTATATTATATTATATTATATTATATTATATATATTATATTAGCCTTCTAAGAACATCGAGTCAGATTCTCAATTCCTCCTTCATCCTGGGGAACCAGAAAATACCACACTAGGCTGAAAGGAATTTTGCAGCACTGGCAAATTTTAAAGTTCAGCTTTCTTTCAGAGTGGTGATCCCTAAAACAGAAGCCTCATAAAAGCATTGAGCTGTGGCACACAGAGTGGCAGGCTGTGTCCCTTGCTGGCCACTCTGGGGATTGGCAGTGCCAAGCCCTGTGGGGAAGGGAGGTCTCTGTTCCTTGTGAGAGCCACTGCAGCTCTGCAGCATATGGCAGGAAATGCTGCAGCATGCAGCACTAACAGCTGCCTTGCTAAAAATATCAGCACTGAAAAAAACAAAGATTAAAAATCAGAGTATGCAGATTATTCCAAGCCTTACCGGTGGTCTCAACGATTCCTTCGAGGATGACAACGATTTCAAATTGCTCACTCCTCAGGGATCTTTGTGAGAGACAGAAAAAGGGGCTTTCTGAGTTGATTTCATGGCAGATGGTTAAAGGGGAAACCAAAAACAGCTGGTCAGCTCCAGTTCCAAATCCAACATCCAGCTCACACTGGTCCAGTGGCAGAAATTCCCCCTCCGGTGTCTGTCTGGACTAAAGAGAAAAAGATGATTTAGTAATCACTGTGTGAGGCAAAACATAAAATCAATGCAATAAAGTTTAAATCTGCCTCTTGCATGATATTATCAGCTGCATGTGGTAGGTCTGGGGGCTTCATCATGGAGATGAAATAATGCTAAATACTGTGAGGTTGCTATGCAAGATGAAGGTTGACTTTTCTTATTATGCCAGTGAATATCATCACCACCTACAAACTTTAATATATATATATAATCTTATTAACATTAATATAATTATATTATTATAATTATAGAATTCGATATAATTATATATTATAATAAATATTATATAATCATATATTATATATCATTATAATGCATTATTAATAATATATTAAGATATATTTTTATAAATTTAATTATGATATAATTTATTAATTTATTTATATATTATATATTTTATATATCTAATATCTATTTATTTTTATATCTTTTTAATATATATTTATTTTTGACAAAAAATGTCATGTACCACACACTACATGCCTTGTAATGGATGTTCAACATGAATACCCTGTGGTAAAAGTTCCTGTTAATGAGACCAAAATCTGAAGCTGGGCACATTTTATTCTGATGTTTGAATTAATGTTCTGTTATTTTTGTATGTTACTAACTTTTGTTTGGCACTGTGATGTACTAACTCAAAGGTAAACACGACATTAATTGCACAGTGTATCTGGTGAATGGCATTTTCACAAATCCCCTGAATTTATACTGATGATGCTCTCACCCCTTGCTTGTACCACCTACTGCATATTAACCTTAACAAACTGAACTTATTATTAAACAAAGTGCCTCATTCTTCTTCCCATCATTCCATGGCTTCAATAAAAATACTGACATAGCAGCTTCCCTCTATCCCACAGGGTACTCTCCAAATTTTCCTGGTATTCAAAGTCTAACTAAAAATTACATCACTTGGCCAGGTAGCTCCTCATGTGATTGCTTTGAAGGTGTCTGGTGGAAGCTGCCCACCAAAATTAGCAGCTTTGCACAGCTGATAAATAAATCCGATTTCAAATCTTTCCTGTTTATTTCTGACCAAAAAGCACTTAACTCTTCAAGAAGATGACTACTGATTATAAATAAATAAATAAATATTATTATATTTCTACTCCCTATATTTTATATATATATATTTCTATTATCTATACATATTTATCTATACTATCTATATTTCTAGTAATATTATTATAAGTTCTACTATCATAAATAAACAAATAAATAGTTTTAATTGTGCTGCATTTTGGAAACCTTGTTCACTGAGAGCAAGCCAAAGGCAGCAGTTTTCCATCAACTCAGATCTGCCTAGTGTTCTTTTAAGAAAGTTTCTGTCTTTAAAGAAAATCCCCAAGCAAATAGTTGATCTTCATATTGTCTCCCCTCTTCACATGGACCTTAAAAATGCTGATTTTATAACTGCCTAGTATTTACTGGCGATTACATACCCAGCTAGGCAGCAGCTGGAGCACAGCTCATTATTAAATACAATCCATGGTTTCATCTACGTGCTACCTGCTTGTTTTGCTGCTGAAGAAAAAATATTCTTCCTATCTAAGTAACAAAGTTCTCCCCTGCACAGGAGTGATTCAGGGGTTTCTTTGAGCCAGGTATGATAAGCTCTTGGAGGTCAATATCACACCTGAGATAGATCAGCCACCTCAAATGACATAAAATCAGCAGGATGGCTTCTGTGGTAGTGTTGGAAACAGAAATATTTTAAAAACAGGCAAAATAACAAAGCTCTTTATAGAGAAAAACCAAGCCAGGGACAAGAGGTTCTTGCTCCTGGTAAAACACCCTACAAAAACCATTAATTCCTTTGTTCTCTTTTTTTCTAGTGAATTTCTTAGGCAGGACCTTTTGGCCTCTGTCCACTTGGCCGTCCTTAAGTTTGAGGTGAAGTCCCCAAGGTCCTATGAAGTGTCTTTTTACCTCATTGAGGAGAGAAACTTCTGACATTTTCCCTTTTTTAAGGAGCCAAAAGATAATTTAGTCACTCCAGGGCACATTCCTACACAGGAGGCCAAGATTCAGTTTCTCCTTTGCTGATGAAGACAGAGAAAATATCAGCTGATTGCATGTGAAAGCATTTTCACAAATTATTTATGATCTGAAAGGTAAAGAGATAAAAATCTCTTTGTGAGATTTCCTGTGAGATGAAAGTGATGTTACTGTGAGATAAAAGTGATCAACACTTCCACAGCAGTCATGACAGTCTGTTATAAGCAAAGGTGGAATCAGCCTAGTGCAAAATCCTCTTTTCTCTTTTCCTGCAGAGCTAAGCTGCAGACCAACACTGCTTTTGCTGCCTGGCTGCTGTTCTTGCAGTGGGTGCACAAATTGATTGCCCAGGTATAATCTTTGTTCTAACCAGTATGAGCCAACATCTAAATCTCAAATTGTCCCAAATCTTCATCAAATGCATCTACCTAGACAAAAATGTGCCACTTTGCACAAACTGTTGCCTGACTTGAGAATTGTTTGATCTACACAGCGTTTTTCTTTGTGGAAGTCTTCAATCAAACCCATTCAATAGTAAACAAACCCAGCCAGGATGATGAGAGGTAACAGATCTGGGAGAAAGCAGAAGGTTTTATTTGAGGTATTCAGGATCTTACATGCAGGATTGATTTATGCAGGGCATGGAGGATTTTTTAACTTGTTTGTTGAATAAAAATAGGTTAACCTGAATGAAGAGAGCTTAATAGCCCCAACAGGCTCAGCCTCCTAGCCAGTGACCTTTGTTTTATATTTACATTTACATCTACAGCTTTACTCAGAGGATCACAAAACAAGAAGACAGAGGGCTATGAAATGTCAGGAATAAGTCTGGAAGGAACACTTGTGACTCTTTATTTTCACCATCCGCATAACACAAAGACAAGGAAATTTTGCAGATTAATACATGCTGAACAAGGGAACAATTAATTAGAAATGCCCTAGCCTGCAATTTAAATGTGGTCAGAGAGGGATAATCTAAAAGTCTCAAAGAATTCCTCTAAAGGTTAATTGCATCACAGGTAAGTAAAAAAAAAATTTAAAATGAAAAAAGACTCCTGTGTCTTTAACTTTCTGCCACTGGATCTTTGTTTCAGTTTTTATTACAAGGCAGGCTTCTACTGCATCACCACTTAAGTCTGTTTTAGTGTCTGAACAAATACATCCTGCTCTTTAAATCTTCACTCCCATCCTGTATTAATTCTCTTTGCTTTTCTAAACCCTGTTTATGCATAAACATGCATATCTCCCTGTAGAGATAATGCAGCTTTATTATTATTATTATCATTATCATTATTATCATCCCTCTGCCAGTTCACTCATTAGAGAACTCACATAATTACGTTTTGATATCCAGGTGAACTAATCAAGCACTGGAGCAGAAAAAGTGGGACTCAAAAGATGGAGCACCATCAAGCTTAATATTGTAGAGAAACATATCTAGAAAAAAATCTAGAAAATGCTGAATTGGTACATGCTCATTGCTCCTCCCCCACACTCAGACTATCAGCTTGCAAGAAGTGTTATTGTATTTTGTATTACTGTAATATGAAGTCTATGGAACAATGGAATAAAATGATCTTGTTACTTGGATACCATCGCTGAAGATTTGTGTGGAGTTTATCAGTTGTGACATTACACCTGGAGCTCCACTGGAGAGAATTCCTAGGATCACTGCTGCTTTTTATTTTAGTCTGGTTGTAAATATGACCTGTGTGAGCTGGGCTTGCTCAGACCAAAGCAGAGAAGGCATGGAGGAGGATCTAACAAACACCCCAACAGGGACGAGGAACATGAGAGGAACATGACCAAGACAGAGCCAGGCTTTTCACAGAGGTACCTGGCAGGAATGAGAGACAACAGGTATAAGCTGAAACAAGGGAAGTTTGGATTGGATTGGATTGGATTGGATTGGATTGGATTGGATTGGATTGGATTGAAGGAAAATATTTTCATCATGAGGACAGTTAAGCTGTGGAAAAGCTTGCCCAGCAAGACTGTGCAGGTTTTTTTTTCTCACAGGTTTCCAAAACTATATTGGAAATAGCCCAGAATAACCTGGTCTGATCTAGCTCACCATGCTTTCAGCAGAAGGTTGGACCCCAAACTTCCTGAAGTTTCTTCCAATCTGAACAATTCTGTAATATTAAAAATCTCTTTTGTTTTGCACTTTCTGCCCTACTTATCAGCTTACTGAAATCACAATATAATGGGTCTTCTTACTTATTTCCAATGCCTGTCACCTGCCATCTGCAAACTTTCTGGTACAATTTTGTTTGCTTTCAGCTCATTCAAAGCTGTTAGTAAGTACAGCCTAAAGAACAGGTGCCTGCTGGTTCTAACCCAAAGCTCACTGCCCTGTGGCTATCATATTTCACAACTGCATTTTTAAAACTATTGTTAGCACATGTTGAAACTATTGTTATTAATGGTACTAATGAAACTAATGTTAAAACTACTGTGGAAAACAGGCTATGATGATTTTAAATTGCTCAACTTTCTGAATCAAAATTTCCTGTACTAGCTGAAACACCATAAAGACAACTTTACACACCAACACTATCATGTTTATCAATTACATATGCAGTCACATCAAGAGAATGTACAAATGTGTACTGTGATTGAGTTTTATAAAATCAATATTGATTGCCATACTTCTGGCTGCTGCCTTAGGCACACTAGAGAAGTCCAGGAATCAAGGCAGAAAAATACAGTTCATTGTGACATTAAAAAGTCCAGGACCTGAAACTGCACATTTTCAGCAGCTAGTTCCAAATAGCTTTTCTTTTCTATTTCTTGCCCCAGGATTTTGCTTTTCCCAGCTTCTGTAGCACTCTATGTAATCTAGAAAAGACTTGGATTTCTGGAAAAGTCTTTGCTGAAAAACACACAATTAATCTTGTAACTGTCTTCCAAGCTCTCCATAACTCATTTTAAATAGAGCCACAGACTTTTGCATGGTATCACTTTGCCATGCTGCTGGACCCAAAGAAAAGCCAGCCCAGCGTGGCAGCACCATTTTATTCCACTGAATGGACCAGGGCATCATCACACTGTCAGGAAATGCTGTTCAGACAAACTTAGGTTAGTGCACAAAGGTAAATCCTCAGAGCTCCATTGGTCTCAGCAAAACACCACATTCACTGCTGAATATATCTCCTAGCTCGAGTACAAAAATGTGATGTGTTTATTCACATTTATTCACTGTGGCACCAGTGCAAAAGAAAATTCTGGCTACCTGATCAGGTGCAGGAGCTGGCTGCAGGGAAGTACAGAGGGCAGAGCTCAAAAGGATTTGCTGAAGACAGCAAGCAAATTCTGGCACATCCACCCTAATTTACAGGACACAAAACGTTCCTTTAAAGCAGCTTATAAATTCAAGGGTGACCTGGAGAGCCACCAGTGGTTCCTAGAATGGTGTGTCCAGTTCAGTGACCAGGATTTTCAGAAATACCACACCTTGCAATGAGGACTGAGGGGGCAGTTACTGCACACTCAATTTTAAATCTTCTGCTCATAGCTGGTGTTTGTCAAAGGTCACAAAGCAGCTTGAAGACAACATGATGATCATATAAAAAAATTAAAATTAAGAATTGCTCACTGATTCATAGTCTGGCCAACAAAACAGCTATCCTAAGATACCATGGTCATGCAGGTCCATCAAATGTCCTTCAGTTTTCTGGCCCAGTCACCAGCATTGTGTAGCAATAGAATTGTCAGCAGAAAGGACATCAGGCTGTGTACTTGGTGTCTTATTTCAAAAGAAAATTAGTTGCCCTCTCTGTAAAAACACAATGTGACCCCACTTTTATTCCACTTTGACCTGCGTTCCATTCTGAATGATAGAATTAAACACTTTCAAGGAGATTTCTGGAGGATAAAGCAACAAAAACCATGGTTCAGCTGGCTTTCCAATTCCTACAAAAATTGCTCCAGTGTAACTCCTGACAGCTTGTTCCCATAGATATAGATATATAAACATTTTCTTTTTAAACCTTAGCAGATTCTCCATTTTAAGTGGTATTATGTAGCAAGAAAAATTCACAGCTCGGGATGGCATTCAGCACAGAACAGATTTACCACTCATATTTAACACAGACTTATAATTCATATTTACCACTGCCCCAACACCTACTGCTTCATGTTTATTCATGCAGATTATTAAATAGGCCAGAGAGAATTACCAGATAGAACATTTACAACACTCATATATGATATCCTGAAATTAATCTCATCACTGGGATCCAGCTTCTGACAGCTTAGGAGCTTCAGACAGAGCTCCTCACCAAGGATGCTCCCCTGACAAGTCATAGCTGCTGTGAGATGTTACATTGCTTAGGATTTCAGTGCTTTTCTTCCATTCTGTTCCAGTCCAATGTATCTTCTGGACCTTAGTGACTGCCAAACTCTTCTGGGTGTTTTTGTTTGTTTGTTTTGGGTTTGTTTTTTGTTGTTGTTGTTGTTTTGTGGTTTGGTTTTGGTTTGTTTTTTTATATTCCCCTTTGAATCCCAGGATCCATTCTTGAATTCAGAATCCATTCTGAATTCTACTGGCCATTGTCAGTGATTAATAAACAGATACTGGTGACAATCAAAGGAGCATCTATACAATCCCTCTGAAATGCTCTCAGGTCACTAGCTGGAACATAGCTGGGATAAGGGACTGCAAGTTAAAGCTCACCAAGTTCCCCCAAGAGGAAGAGGAGGTCAAGGTTGATCTTTATCCTAGTTTAATACCACCACAAATCAATTCCTTATTCCCAGCCATCATCTGCTAAGCAGCATGCCTCAGTACCCATCCTTGGAGCTGTCCTGCATCCTGACACATCCATCCCTCCATCCTGACTTTCTGCCAGCCTCACAATCCACTGGGGGCTCTCTGATGAGACAATTTTTCCCTGCACCTGCTTGGCTCTTTCACGGCTCCTGCTGCGAACAGGAAAAATCTTGCGCAGTCCTTCCCACCGCCCCAGCCAAGGGACAGCACGGGGCAGGGCAGAGCCGCCAGCTGGCACCACCAGCACCGGCCACACAGGAGAAACCTCACGCTGCTGCCCTCTGTGCCCACCTCTACCCGTGTCACCGCCGCCACCCAGGTGCCACCCTGTGCCACCGCCTCACCTTGATGAGCTTGCAGCGGATCTGGGCAGACACCATGTGGCTGTTGCGGAGGTTGCCCACACGGAACATGAGGCAGAGCTTGGCATCGCGCTGCGAGATGACGGCGGCGCGGCTGAACATGAGGGTCTCGGCTCGCTTCTTGGGCTGCGACATCTTGATGAACATGCAGCCGATGAGGAACGCGTCCACCACGGAGCCCAGCAGCGACTGGAAGAGGAACAGCACGATGCCCTCGGGGCAGCGCTCCGTGATGTAGCGGTGCCCGTAGCCGATGGTGGCCTCGGTCTCCACGAAGAAGAGGAAGGCGGAGGGGAAGTTGTACACGTTGGCCACGCACGGGCTGTACGAGTCACCGTGCGCCTGCTGCAGGTCCCCGCGCAGGTACGCGATGCCCCACCACATGGAGGCCATCACCAGCCAGGCCACCGTGTAGGTCAGCAGGAAGATGAGCAGGTTCCAGCGCCACTTGAGGTCCACCAGCGTGGTGAAGAAGTCGGAGAGGTAGCGGCTGCTCTCGCCGCCCAGGTTGCCGTGCTGCACGTTGCAGCGCCCGTTCTTGTCCACGAAGCGCTGCCGCTCCCTGCGGGCGCTGCAGCGGGCGAGGCCCACGGCCTGGTACTCGTCCCCAAACTTCCTGCGCACGGCTGCCATGCCCTCGGCTGCGCGGGGGCTCGGCGGGCACGCCGGGGATGCGGCGGGGCGGGAGGCTGAGCGCACCGCGCTGCCTGCGCGCTGCGGCCGCCAGCCCCCGGGGCGCGGGGAGCTCCGGGATGCCCGTGGAGCCGGAGAGGGAGCGGTGCTGCCAGCGCTGCCCGATCGCCAGCGGGGCAGGGGAACGGCTGGAGCAGCCGCAGCCTGAGCGGGCAGACGGCGGCAGGAGCAGGCAAGCCAGCGGGGAGAGCCGGGCTGGGCTGGGGCGGGGAGAGCCGCGATGGGGCGGGGAGAGAGGCGTTGGGATGGGGCGGGGAGAGCCGGGCTGGGCTGGGCTGTGGAGAGAGGGGCTGGGCCGGGAGAGGGGCTGGGGCTGGGAGAGCCGGGATGGGGAGGGGGGACTGGGCCGGTCCGGGGTGATCCGGGCTGGGCTGTGGAGGCAGTGCCTGGGAGAGCCTGGGCTCGGGGCGGGTTCGGCGCTGGAGGTGCCCGGCCGAGCCCACGTACCCAAGGTAAAAACACCCAAGTGATGCACAATACAATCACACCACCTGTCAGCTGATAGCAGATTCTGTCCCTGAACTCCTGTCAGTGCTCCTCTCAATAACTTCCACAATTTATATGTAGAGTGCGGTGTTCTGTGGTGTGGAACATCCTTTAGCCAGTCCCATAACCTGTTCTGGCTCTTCCACTGAGCTTTTGTGTGCACCTCCTGACTGGCAGAGAAAGAGACATAAAGTCCTTGGCTTAGGATAAGCACTGCTTAGCAACAACCAAAACCATCAGTGTGTTATCAACATTATTCTCGTACTGGTTCCAAAACACAGCCCTCTGCCAGCTACTAAATTAACTAGTGATGTCTTTACAAATAATTTAATGGATGAAGATATGGGTGTTAACATCTTTGAAATGGGTTTTAATGTCTCTACTGAGTTTGGGCAGCAGGTTTATTACTGTCCTGCAGAGCTTGGCTCCTGAGATAGGCACGGGTCTGCACAAGGCTGAACTTTGGGGGAAAATGCCAGGTTCAAGGGGGACTATGGAGTGGCTGCACCCTCCTGGTACCTCAGCAATGGGGAAAGGAACAGGGCACCATGCTGCCAGGAGTTAGAATAAAAAGGAGACCGAGTACTCTGAAACCCAGAGAGAGAAAACCCCGCGGGTGCGTGCCCCAGTGAACTCTCTCCCTTTATTCGAATAAATCAAAGGACTCCTCCATCTCCTTTTGGGACATAAACTTCTGGCGTTTTGGACTTTCCTGACAGTCCCCAAGGGTGACTTCAGCAAGGGAACTCCGGAAGCCGGGCTGAGACAGCGCCCAGGTCCGCCCGGCGCCCGGAGCTCCCCCGGGATAGCGGCATCCGGAGCCGCTCGCTCTGGGGCGAAACCCCGGGGCGGAGCTGGCAGCCGCTAACCCTGGCGGTGCCGAGGCCCCGATTTCGTTGTCAGCCGCCGCTCCGGGGCGATCCAGAGTTCCGGGGCGATCCAGCCGCCCCTCAGGCCGTGGCAGCTTGGGGGAGGGAAGGAGGGAGGCGTGCTTATAACGGCTCTTGAGGGCGCATGAGCGAGGTGCGCAGCAGGCTGCGGGCAGCTCCGCGGCCGGCCGGGGCAGCCTCCAGCGCCGCAGGAGCCCAGCCCGGGCCGCTCCCGCAGGTAACGGCGGCCCGGGGCAGCGCCGGGCCCGGGGCGCGGCGCGGCGCGGGGGCCGCTGAGGCGGCGGGGGCGGCGCCATTTTGCGGCTCTTCGGGCCGGGCTCCGGTGCTGCCTTGGAGGCGCGGCCCGGCGTGAGGGAGCCCGCGGGTGTGTGCTGGGTGTGCTTGGGGGCTCGCTCCGGGTTAGGGCTCCCCGGTGGATGTGGGCCCGGAGCGTGCTCGCCTCACGGCTCGGGAAGCATCTCCGGTCCCGTGCGAAGCGCTGCCTCGCTCCGTACGCGGTGGGGCTGTGAGGAGGTTTGGGCCCGCAGGTATCACCTCCAGCTCGGTGGAGCTCACATAAAGCTCTCCGGGGCAGGACAGCCCTTGCCGGGGTTGCCGGTGGGTGTCAGCGGGTCCCCACACCGGCCAGGGGTTGCCCGGCTGAGCCCGGAGCGCCCAGCACGGCTGGGCCGGGGCTTCCCCTCACCGGGGGCTCGGAGGAAAAGTCCGGCCCGGTGATGCTCATCAAGGTTGTGCGGTTTTGTCTGTGCTTCGTTCAGCACCAGAGTAGTGTCTTTTTCCGTCCTGAACTAGGTACCCGTGAGGAGCTTCACTCAGGTTGGACAGGAGGAGAAAACCTGTGTGGCCATCAGCTATCACTTATGGCTCGCTTAGCGTAGTGATGCATCTTCTGATCTAATGTGAAATGTTAAACTGCAGATGCTTTCTGAAAGCAGCTGCTGCTTTGAATGATACAAGCTGGATTACAGAAGCTTTCTGTTGTGTTAGGCTGTGAACCACAATAGGTTTGTTCTATAAGTTAATGGGGATATTACACTTCTGGTAATATTACGGTCATATTACGCTTCTGTTTTATCTCCTGCATTGACCCTATGGCGAGCATCAGTTGAGTTTATTTAGCCCTTTCCAAATATTATCAACCCTTTTTCTAGGTAAGAGAGGTGCTTCAGCCTTTCAGCCTTGGGAACAGCTGGACAAGAAAAATGAATTAAGGTTTGGGTAGATGTTTTTAAAGAGGGAAAGTGTATTTGAGCCTATTGATGCTATAGTGATGAGAGGACAGATTGATGGTTTTGAGACACATCTTGCAAAATATCACGTGCTGGGGCTGATTTTAATACCTCTGAGAGCCAGCCCTGGCTCTGGAATGTTTTCCATTCTTTGGAGTGTTCATTCCAGGCAGTTCTGTGTAACGGGATTTTTACAGAGCATGGAAGATGCCTCTAGGGGAAGCCTCCATTTTGACTGCTGTGCCTAACTCGACTAATTCTGATGCTCCTGAGTTTGCTGTCAGGTTTCTAAGATGCTGAAATGTGTTTTTCAGGTTCCTGTGTGGGCTTTTTTTTCACTAATAATCTGGAAAATAACTTGGCATTTTGTGGGGTTTGGTGCTGAATAGGTCTGACTGTAGGAAGCACACATTGTTGCAAAGATGAAGCAGGCAATTAAAGTTCTTTCTTAATCATTTGAGAAGATTTTAATATGAGTCAAATGAAATGCCATAATCAAGGAACCAAAGCAGTTGAATGAATTGCCCATAAATTTCTTTGGCATGAAGTGAGTGAAATGTTTATTTCTTCTAAGCAATGGGCAATAAGAGTGTTTAAATAAAGGTGTAGTATATATAATGCACTGGAGCACAATCCATGGATTAGAGTGAAATTTCAACACTCAGATAATTTATTTAGAGAACTCCAACCATGTTTTGATGCCTAGATGGATTAATTAATTGTAGTAGTAGAAAATACAGGGTGTAAAACACAGGTGACTGTTCAGCTTAGTATTTCACTGTATTGTAGAGAAACTCAGAAATCTAAAAGATTCTAAATAAGGAAATGCTAATTTGCCATGCAGTACTATGGTATTTTCAGGCAGCTAGTCAAGAAAATTTGAATTGGAAGCATCAAACTTGTTTCATGCAACCAAAATATGATAGACTTATCTACAAATAGAAACACAAGGAGCATCTTTTTTTGTATTCAGCAAAGAGTTGGAGTATGTGTGCTGTTATGGAAGTTTATTTTTATAAAATACTACTCCAATGAATTTTGTAAGCATGGAGAAGATTGTAAGTGCCCTGAAACACAATGTTTCATCTTGGACTGGCAATTACATTCATAGATTCAGTTTTGGGGGTTGTTTTAAATTAAAAAAAAAATGCTCTGGAGTAATTTGCTCTGAGTGACAAGAGAAATCTGCAAGAGAAGTATCCAAAGCCATTTCTGAGCAGTGGAAGTAGCTTTATTTTTATAACATCCGTAGTACCTGTGACCAAGGTTGGCAGAGTGCCAGCCCTGCCAGCTTTGAGGAGCTGTAACTGTAGCATGGTTCCCATCAGAATTCAGGGATGTGGACACTTCTTTGAGATGAGTTTTAGGAAGCCCCAGCCCATCTTGTGATGTGGCATCTTCCTGCATGCTCTGTTTCTGCATGTGGTATTTCCCAGGGCTTTTAAACATCCCTTCTCTTCTGCTTTTTCTGTTAAAATTACCTATCTCGAGAGATGCTCTCTTCAGCCTCAGCTTTATCCCAGATACAATATGGTTATTATATAACCTTTTCCATTTTACTTACATTTCATTACATAACCTGGTATTTTCCATTGTTACTTGCATAGCAGAATAACTGCAGAGCCCTGCTTGATCCAGGTTAAACTGAAAACTAGAAAATTGCTATTTTTACATGCCTGACATTTCTCTTGCATGCTTGAGCTTAGATATTATGTTTGCTTATTTCAGGACTGCCTGTGAACCACAGCCCAGAAAGAAGAAACAATCCTGTTGGTTGAAGATTTGTCTCTAAGAAAAAGAAACAATCCTCTTGAAGTTGAACATTTTTCTCTAAGAGTAAGAACAGAGCCATGCCAGTGCTTTCAGAAGACTCAGGTAACTCAGCTGCATGTTTTCAACAGAACAGGGATTGAAATCTTATCATAGGTGTGTCACACATAAAATTAATTCAAATTGGACTAAAATGTAATGGAATTAAGAGAATTCAGCTGGAGTTTTTGAGCAATGACTTACAAGAAAGAAGGTGGAATGTAAAAGGTAAAAATTAATAAAGTTTGTCAGGAAACAGTTTCCTGATAACCCTAGAGCACCAGAATATATTCTGATAGACCTGAGTGTATTCTGATAGACTTGAATATATTCTGATAGACTTGAATATATTCTGATAAACTTGAATATATTCTGATAAACTTGAATATATTCTGATAAGTTCCTGTAGGCAGAGTTGGACCTCTCAGTGTAACAGTGCCTTCTACTCCTGCTGATTAAAGATCAGCCCATGTATATCTGCTGCTTGCTGGGTCATTTCTTAATATTTTCTAAACAGGGGTTGGTAAACTTTGTTAATATTCTTACTTTTAACTTAAAATAAGTGACTTTGTTCAGAGCTGCTTACAAACTTTTCCAGTGTGCTGCCCAGAGGGAAGTCACAGATATTAAATGATGCTTAGGGTTAAAGCAGGAGTGAGTTTGAGTCTCCTGGATCAAAATTCACTCTGAGGTTCATGGAGAGAATAGCCACAGGAATATATTTGAGCCCCCTCCACCTTTTCTTATTTCCTGTTTTGTTTTGGTCTTGTGTTCCCAGACATTGTTCACCAGGAAAAATCTGGTGTTTGTCTGCTGTGTGTGCTGCAAAATTGGGATACTGGTGATTAAAATAATTTTTAGAAAACAAGGCACAAGCTTTGATTCTGCCACAATGGAAATCTCCACCTGTCCTTTCTTCCTCTGGTCAGGCCTGGCTTTTTTAGGTGCCTCAGAGGCAGAAGGGGCAAGAGAACACTGGGGAAGTGCAGGGGTTGTGCCCTGTGTGAGAAGCACTGGCTGCCTGTGTGAGCTTTTGTGTGTTTGAAATTCCCTGCAGGCATCAGATTGACCTGAATTTTTCATTTTTTTCCCATCATTTATGACATTTGACCCCATGCAAAGCCATTGAGAAGTCCATTAAAGTGCAAAGGGGGGTGTCAAGGATTTCTGGACAGCAAAACTTTTCTTTGCCAAGAAATGTTCCTAAATTTCCCTGGTGCAGGAGCCATGCCAGGGGGTATAGCTCAGTGGTAGAGCATTTGACTGCAGATCAAGAGGTCCCTGGTTCAACTCCAGGTGCCCCCTCTTTTTTTCCTCTTTTCACCTTCCCTTTGCCCAAATTTTGCCACAGGAAAAATCCATGGAGAGCTCTGAGCTTGTGGAGTGTTGGTTCTGAACTCCAGCATGCAAGGAAGAGAGACTGAGCTGGGAAGGTTTTGGGCTTGTGTGTGCTCTTATCTGTTGTTAATTCTCTGTCATCACCCCCAGAATTTCTTTTTGGTCTTCTTTATGAAAGGCTTAGATTGCTTATATGTGTTAATGCTTGATTGAATTTGTGAAATGGTATGAAAGCTTTGATTGTTCTCGTAATTTGTGAGGTCTAACTGTGTGTACCTTTAGTAGGCACTTTATGGAGCTGTGAAGGGAAGAAGTGCAGTCCCTGGACAACAAAATGTTTTTCTTTCCCAGGTGTAGGTGTTGTGCTGGGGGGTATAGCTCAGTGGTAGAGCATTTGACTGCAGATCAAGAGGTCCCTGGTTCAACTCCAGGTGCCCCCTCTTTTTTTCCTCTTTCCACCTTCCCTTTGCCCAAATTTTGCCACAGGAAAAATCCATGGAGAGCTCTGAGCTTGTGGGGTGTTGGTTCTGAACTCCAGCACGCAAGGAAGAGAGACTGAGCTGGGAAAGTTTTGGGGTTGTGTGTGCTCTTGTCTGTTGTTAATTCTCTGTAATCACCACCAGAATTTCTTTCTGATCTTCTTTATGAAAGGCTTAGATTGCTTGTATTTGTTAATGCTTGATTGAATTTGTGAAATGGTATGAAAGCTTTGATTGTTCTCGTAATTTGTGAGGTCTAACTGTGTGTACCTTTAGTAGGCACTTTGTGGAGCTGTGGAGGGAAGAAATGCAGTTCCTGGACAACAAAATATTTTCAAATTTCCCAGGTGCAGGTGTTGTGCTAGGGGGTATAGCTCAGTGGTAGAGCATTTGACTGCAGATCAAGAGGTCCCTGGTTCAACTCCAGGTGCCCCCTCTCTTTTTCCACCGTCCCTTTGCCCAAATTTTGCCAAGAAAAATCCATGGAGAGCTCTGAGCTTGTGGGGTGTTGGTTCTGAACTCCAGCATGCAAGGAAGAGAGACTGAGCTGGGAAGGTTTTGGGGTTGTGCTGGAAGCACTGAGTGTCTGTGTGTGCTCTTGTCTGTTGTTAATTCTCTGTAATCACCACCAGAATTTCTTTTTGGTCTTCTTTATGAAAGGCTTAGATTGCTTATATGTGTTAATGCTTGATTGAATTTGTGAAATGGTATGAAAGCTTTGATTGTTCTCGTAATTTGTGAGGTCTAACTGTGTGTACCTTTAGTAGGCACTTTGTGGAGCTGTGAAGGGAAGAAATGCAGTTCCTGGACAACAAAATGTTTTTCTTTGCCAAGAAATATTTTCAAATTTCCCAGGTGTAGGTGTTGTGCTAGGGGGTATAGCTCAGTGGTAGAGCATTTGACTGCAGATCAAGAGGTCCCTGGTTCAACTCCAGGTGCTCCCTCTTTTTCTCCTCTTTTCACCTTCCCTTTGCCCAAATTTTGCCACAGGAAAAATCCATGGAGAGCTCTGAGCTTGTGGGGTGTTGATTGAGAGCTCCAGCATGCAAGGAAGAGAGACTGAGCAGGGAAAGTTTTGGGGGTGTGCTCTTCTCTTTTGTTAATTCTCTGTCATCACCACCAGAATGGGGAGGTGGAGCTGCTAAAGGAGCTCATTCAGTCAGTCATTTTGAAAGTCTGCTGTGGTACTAAAAATTCAGCATTTGTAAGAGGGAAACAAAGGGTTTTGGAAACAAAGCATAATGAACATGAAGTGGGAAATGTGAAAGAAATTTATATATATATATATATATATATATATATAGCTTTGTTAGCCTTTGCTTTAATATGATGCTGTGTTTGCCACTTATGAAGGGAATGTTGCAAAATGAATGGTGGATAAACACAAGATCAACATGATAAACACAAGATAAACTCTGCAAATTTGATGATCACCAATGTTTCACCCAAATAAATGTAGTGACTGTTAAGTCTGCAGTAGAAAGTCCAGTGATAAATCCTGTGTACAATGTTTTTGTTCTGTCCTGAATCTAAATTTAGGATTGCACGAAACTTTGGCCCTTTTGACATCTCAGCTAAGACCTGATTCAAACCATAAAGAGGAAATGGGATTCCTTAGGGATGTCTTCAGTGAAAGGAGTCTCAGCTACCTGATGAAGGTAAAAGTTTATATTTATTTATGTACATTCTCCTTACAGTTTACTTTTTCTCTGTTCACTGGATTTATCATGCATTTACTTTCCCAAACTTTTTTTTAAGAATTCTGTACCAAGCAAAACATATGTGTGCTTAAGAACAAACATTAATAATGTTTGACAATTAGCATATTTTGTTCAGAAATAAATTTTTCTTCTCTTCTTGCTAAAATGAAGATACAGTGCCCCATAGCTAAAAAGTAATGTGAAATGGCTTCATTTTTTCCTTATGCTCCTAAAGTTTTTACAGATTTTCTGTCTGAAACTGCCATGAGCAAAAAGAAAACAGAGTCCCAAACAAAACAAAAATAACGCTAAGAGAGATTATTTTTCTGACACATCTTAGATAAATTATATTCCTTAAATAGAAAAACATTCCAGTGTAGGTATATTGAGCAAGTTTTGTATCTCTCTGTAGAAATATCCCTGAATAATCTTTTTTCAGATTCATGAAAAGCTCCGGCATTATGAAAGACAGAGCCCAACTCCTGTTTTACATAGTGCAGCAGGATTAGTTGAAGATGTGAGTAAAAATTCTTGTCTCCTCATTTTCCTATTATTTACACCTGCTTTCCTAACAAATCAAAGCTTTACAATTGTGCTGTATGTGAACATATTTCTCATCTTCCCCAGCTGTCTTTGTAATCTGTTGGCCATGATTAATCAAGGAAATGAGAGCTCAAAAATACCAAGTTATTAAATGTTTAGTGAAGATGGACACTTTCAGGTGGAAGGAAAGGATATTATGAATTACCTTCCTAAGGGAGAGGCTGCAAAAATCATTCAGCCCTGTGTGGAAATATCCCAGCTGAGCATTCAGTCATATTCAGCCTTAAAACCATTACAGGCCAGGCAGCTCTGCTGTTGGTTTGGGTTGGAGGGACCTTCAAAGGTGATCTCATCTAAGCACCACAGATCTCACCTTTCCCTGGATCAGATTGCTCACAGCCCTGTTATCCTGATTTTGAACATTTCCAGTGTTGGAGCATCCCAGACTTCTCTTGGCAGCCTTGTTTCCAGCATTTCACCATGCAGATGTTCTAGCATCTCACCACCTTCATCATAAAAAATTCTTCTTATATCCAATCTAAATATGGATAATCTAATTCTTCCTTATATCCAGTCTGCTCTCTTTCAATTTAAAACTACAAGCCTTGGTAAAGAGCTTCTCTCTCTCTTGTAAGCCTCATTTATGTGCTGAATTATCATAGTTGAGACAGAGACAACACAAAGCAGCACATTCCATTTTCAGAAGGCTTCAAACTGTTTTTATTATGGCATTTGCTGGTTCTTTACATGCACCTGTTCCCTACCATAGCATAGGAAGGGGCAGTGGAAGGTTTGGGAGCTGGAACATTTCAGTTTTCAAAGTCAGGAGACCCCAGGGCCCCCCTTAACATGCAGCACACCCCCTCTCCCTGTTCCACACACACTGTACCACCTCCACAAAAGTTTCAGCACTGCTACCTGGCAAGTCACACAAAATTTCCATCTTCAGAACAGCAGAGAAGTTTTTTGTAGAGCTATATGAATTCCCTGCTTAGAACCCTTAGCAGGGTAAGGAAATCTCTTTTGCCTCAATCCATTTTCCCTTCCTCCTCCCTCCCCTGCTTTCTCTCTCCTCTCACCCACTCAGCCCAGTGCAGAAGTGCCTCCATTATTTCTCTCATCTTTCATTTAAAGTGCCTGAGAGTCCAGGGCATATTTTGGTGTCCAGGTTTTGCAGGGGAACAAGGGAAGTTATGTTGCATGTTCCACACAGGTAATACTAGATGACTGCAGAAGTTTAAACTCTTTTATCAAATAATACAGGAGTGTTGTTTCAGGTATCATTTATGTATTCCATATGGAATTAAAAATTTCAGAACTCATTCCTGAAATTCTATTGATGGAATAACTCTTAAAATGTATGTTTAGGGGTTGTTATTCTGATTCCTAACGCTGTCTTCTGTACTATCTAATAAAAATAGCTAAAGAAGCTTTGGTTTCTTTCAGGTTTCATGCACTATGGACTGGGATCAGTTTTGATCTGTGCACACTACATTGATGGATGATAGATGTTAGCAAACACTCAACAGAAATGTAAATACATGACCTTGTTTGGTGAATTCCTTTAATTTTGAGGTTGTAAATTTTTATTTTAAAGGTAATAGAAGAATTGCAGACAGCACCAGTGAATAATGAAGAAAAGGAGCTGCTTCAGCTGTTGTCAACACCACATCTCAGGGTAAAAACCACAAAGAAATGTCTTTGCAGAATTGTGATAGAATATTTTGTAACAGAAAAGTTATATAGAAGCCTCCCACAAACTTCTATTCCACTGGGATTTCCTGCACAGACTTTAGCATGTGAAGAAAATTGAAAAGAGACAGCTTTCCTGCATAATGCACCATGCTGTCTTCCATTCTTCCCTTCCTTAATATTTTCTGAGGGACCAGAAAAGAAGAGAAGAAAATTATACCTTCTTGCTTTTCATTGTCCACTGTGTTTTTTGTTGTTGCCTGGATTTATTTTAAATATTGACATATACCAGTGTGTAGTTTACATGATGGGTAAGGTAATTGCTAAATCATTTTTGGAGGATTTGTGGTGAGGGAAGAAAGGGGGAGGTTTAATTTTCCTGTAATACTGGAAAGGTGAGAATGGGAATTGTGGTATTACTCCATTACATTTTTAAACATTGTTGTTTTTTATTTCCTTTATGCAGGCAATGCTTGTAGTACATGACACTGTAGCACAGAAGAACTTTGACCCAGCTCTTCCACCTCTGCCTGATAATTTTGATGATGATTTTGATGAGGAATCAGTGAAAATTGTTCGGCTAGTGAAAAATAAAGAACCCTTGGTACATATTAGATCACCTATCTCTGGTTATAAAACTTTATAGTGTTATTGGGAGTGTGGAGGAGATACTTGAAGATGTCATCAAATAGCCTTCAGAAACTTGGAGTGTTCTGAAGCTTATAAAGTAACATAAAAAGCAATTTGGTAAATGATAAATGCACCTTCACAATTTTGCATTTAGCTGCTTTATGGGCATAGTTTATAATGCCAGGAAACAGTGAAGAAATTGTATATGTTGGAGCAATTATACTGATTATATCTATTAATTCTTTTGATACTGTAGCTAGCATTCAATGACTTCATGTGTTCACTTGCATGAAAGTCAGTGAGAGCATGTTTGATATCTATATATAATCATTATATTGTCAAAGTCCTAATTTTATACAAATGGAAATGGAAGAATTGATTCCCTAAGGCAAAACAGCTGTATTGGGAAAGAAATTATTAAAGCTTTGTATTGCCAGCAGAGGTAGGAGGAGGAAAAAAAAATCCAATTACTTGGCTTTTTTTCTTTTACATATAAAAGTGCTGACTGTATTGTATAAAGATTCAGAAAAGGAGGAAAAGGAATATGTTACAATAAGATGTTTTGCACACTTGAGTGGCTTTGATGACCACAATAATCAAAGGCAGCAGAAAGGAAGGTGGGTGCACCTTGCCATAATCACTTGGCATGGGCAAAACTTGAGTAATGGTGGAAATCATCAGGGAGAGAGAGAAAAATCATAGAATAAATTAATTCCAGTTTAAAAGTCATAATAGTATACACATTATGTCTCTGGTTGCTGAATTCAGGGTAAATTTCTTACCTTTTTTTGGGTGGGGGGTATGTTTTATTTCAGGGAGCTACCATCAGAAGAGATGAGCACACAGGAGCTGTGATTGTAGCCAGGATCATGAGGGGTGGTGCAGCTGATCGCAGTGGTATGATTGCAGTAGTTCATTTCTGAATTAAATCTGGAGACCTCTGAAGTTTCCTGGGCATGCTCTTAACATTTCTGTGTTTATCAGTAACCTGTTCATCTAATTACATATGCTTTTTATTAGGAAAAAATGAAAACAGAGATGGAAGAAGTATGTTTGAGCTGTAGAAAAATGCAAAGAATGTTTTTAACTTTTAATCTAGTACCTTGGTTTATTCAGTGTATCATGTGTTGTTTTCTGTTTGCTTTACTGAGAATTTATTTTATGGCAGTTAACAGTAGCTGTATATATGACAACTACAACGTTTCTTATTGAACTGGATAAACAAATCTAAATCTTGTAGAGTCTCTTCATGGCTTGTTAAAAAATTTAGTGTAGCATTCTTTCTGTGAGTGTGAAGTATTGATCTGTCAGGTGACAGATATGTCATTCCTGCCTTTATTTTCTGTGTTTCTCCTGATTTGGGCACACTCATGAAACTATTCCAGTTTTGTATACTTAATACTGATCCAAAGAGTGATTTTCCAGGGTTCTTTGCCTGTCTGCATGCTGCTCTCCTTTGAGCCTGTGCTGCATGGAAAGAAAAGTGCCATTAGGAATAAAGGCAGGAGACTCTGAGGCACATTTCCAACAAAGGCTTTGGTACTAAATCCATCAGTCTGGATGAGGGAGCTGAGGAAGTACAAGCTAATGATTTAGGCTGGACATCAGAGGAGAAGTGCTTTCCAGTCTCTAGACCTATTTTAATTTCCTTACCATCTTTTCAGGTCTTGTCCATGTTGGAGATGAACTAAGAGAAGTCAATGGTATTACTGTGCTTCACAAACGACCAGAAGAAATAAGTCAGATTTTGGTCTGCACTGATTTTCATTTCAAGATCTTTTCTGTTTGGTGATCTAGTAATTACAGTAGATGATGAAATTTAACCATGAGTTTAAAATATAGAGCTAAAAGATGCAATCCCTGCTTGTCTTTGCATTAAGAGTTTTTCTTCTCCCAGTGGATTAGTCTTCTCCTTTTGACTTCAGAAACTTCTGCGAACTGGATTGGTACCAAGTAAGATACAAATACAAAATTAACATGTTGCTCTGTCAAGAACTTCCCTTTAATGCTTTGTTTATGGCAAGCAAGCTGCAAATTATAAATACACTCCTAGAGGATGATTCATAATGTGGTGTGTTGGGAAGCTGAAGAGAGTCTTGTCTGTGTGTTCAGGAGCTGTCAGTCTGTCCTTTACCAGCAGATTCCTGGTGACATGAGCAATTTCTTGCTTCAAGCTTCTCTAACATGAATACCCACAAATCTTGGTAGAAAGTGGGGTAGCTCTTCTGCTTCTTTATCTCTGATTTCCCTTTTGTGCTGTAATTCCCCTTGTCTTGGTGTGGAGTGGAGTTAGGGACACAGTAAGGACACTGGTGTCACTTCCATCACCTCATTTCAATTTAGATCAAATAATCCAAATAATGCCAATGACTGCTTTTAACTTGGGGGGCAGGGGGTGTCAAAACCATTTTGAAATAGTGTGTAAAGTTTAATTTATGGGGATCTTGGGATGCTATTTATCTGTCCTGTGTGATTTCTAATTACATATGTCCCATGTGAGTTAGTGCCTGAAGTGTAACACTTTCTTTTTCATGGTTTATTATTTGAAGAAAAGCTACAAATGTTTGTATTTGCTTTTTAATCTGTGCAGAATTGCAGGCTTCCCTGAAACACAGTTCATCTCATGCAAAATAAGGCATCTAAAACAGATGAGATAAACCCATTCTAGATTTCTGATGAGATAAACCCATTCTAGATTTCTGATGAGATAAACCCATTCCAGATTACTGATGAGATAAACCCATTCCAGATTTCTGAAGGACCCAGAAGTGCTTTTTAGTTTACTATAACTAATAGTTGTAATTTCCTAGCAAAGATTTCTAGAGTGAAAGTAGGTGTTTATTTTGTAGATGTTTATATTTCACTCTTGACAAGTTAGCCACTATATGGAGAAAACACAGCAGTATTGTTCAAAGCAGCACTTTAAAATTATTAGTCTGCAAAAATTTAAGTCAGTGTTGTACTAAAAGCCACAGAAATATGTAATGTACTCTGAAGTGTAGCCCAGAAATTAATGCAATTGCTAAAAGCAAACAAGATAATTTTAATGCAGGTCTTAATATGTTTTAGCCAAGTAATTACTGTGGATGTCTCCACTGTTGTGGAGTCATGGAAAATCCTGATGTTCTCTGTAATGCAGTTAAATTGTGGATTAGCTTGGCCTGTTAGAGTTCTGAGGAGACAGCTGCTAGCTCCTTAACTGGAGCTTGAATAGTCTGCATTGTATCCTTGTCCTGCTTTCAAAGTAAAAAACCATTTCTGTTTTGCTCAGGCTCAGTCTCAAGGGTCAATAACACTGAAGATAATTCCAGCCATCAAAGAGGAAGATCGTCTCAAAGACAGCAAGGTATGCAGCTGAGCCACTCAGGCACATCTTTACCATTCCTGCTCCAGTGGGAAGTGCCACAGACTCCTGATTGAGCTGCAAAGACAGCACAGTGCTTTTTTGTGCAGTACCCTTCTATTCATGACTCCTCTCCATCTTGGCACGTGTTCTTTTAGAGCATTTCTGAAATCCTGCCTCTCTTTTTGGTCTGTCTAATTAAATTGAGTGTTCTGCTGTCTCCTCTCACCGTGGCAGCTGCAGTCTGTCCATTTTCTCTGGGCATTTTGCCACTTATTTGAGTGAAAATGGACCTCTGCAAGCAGAGCAGCATCACCATGTGACCCCAGCAGCCCATTTCAGCTGCCCTACCTGATCAGCAATAAGTGATTGTCCACAAGGTTCCTCTCTCAGTCTCTCTGCCTCCCTGCTCTTGCTTGCTGAACTTCTCCTTCAAGCCCACAAATCACTTTCTGAATTGGTTCTGCTCTTGTGTTAAACTGTGTTAAGATACAAATCCAAAGTTGAACAGTAGATTTTGATGCATTAAAGGAACATTTTAAGAACAGTCTTTACGACTGGGCAACTTTGCAAAAAATCTGTGACAGTGGTCACAGGGGTTTTCAAGATGAGGGAGGAGACGAAGATTTGACTCTATATTTCAGAAAGCTTGATTTATTATTTTATTATATATATATATATTACATTATAACTGTACTAAAAATAATAGAAACGTTTCATCTTAAAAGGCTAGCTAAGCTAAGAATAGAATAGAATAAAAAACAAAGGTCTGTGGCTCAGACAGAGAGGGAGAGCTAGCTCTGCCATGAATGGTCACTAATTCTAAACATCTACACGAGACCAATCACAGATGCACCTGTTGCATTCCACAGCAGCAGATAATCATTGTTTACATTTTGTTTCTGAAGCCTCTTAGCTTCTTAGAAGGAGAAACCTTAAGAAAAGATTTTTCATAAAAAGATGTCTGCGACAAAAATCCATTTTTACTGTTTTCTCCCTTCCCTTATTTTTTTCCAACCATTCCTTTATTGCATTTTGTACTTAATGTAGATTGTCATCTGTGTTTCTTGGAACTTTGGTCTTTTGAGTCTCATGTTCCACAATTCCATAATTACTGGATATATCATGGAAAGTTTTTTTTTTTACTGCACAAGCTACCAGGTGTCAGTATTTTTGAGTGCTTGCAGGAGGAATAAAGTACATACATAGCAGTGTTAGCATTGGGGAAAGCCTTTTAAAGGCAGACATTTCAAATTCCAGATAGGACAAGAAGAAATGACACGTGTCAGGACCCAGGACATCCCTCTGGCTGTCCTGAGCAGCCAAGACCCCTGCCAGGGGTCTCAGGGACCCTGGCACAGAGCACAAAATGCCCCTGTGGTTTTGATTTAGACCCATGGAGCAAATTACCAACCTTGTATGAAGATCAGCAAGCCAAAACAGTTTAAGTAGAATATAAGTGAAGTTATCACAAGGTGGAAAAGTAGATTTTAGGGTTTTTAGAATGGGGGTTCAGGAGGCAAGATGGAGGGAACTGGGTGTCTCCAGCCTTTCTCCTTCTTCTTCTTCTTGTTCTCCATTTTCTGCTGTGATGTTGGCACTTTGGGATTGGTTTAGAGTAGAAGCTCACTGTGTAACATAGGTGATAGGTATTGGAAACACAGGTTTTAGTATAAAGACATAACACTGCCCTGAGGGCAGGCAGAGTGCCTCAGACTGTCTTGCTGAGCTGACCTCGTCAGGGCAGGAGAAAATTTTTTATAGATAAGATAAAACAAACAACCTTGAGACCAAGAAATGAAGATCCTTGACTCCTTCAAGCGCCGGGCTGGGAAAAGTGACTTTGGAACTTTTCTTGGGGTCAGTCTGATAAGCCAGTGATCCTGCCAGACATGTTACCTTTCTTTTGCAGGTGTTTATGAGGGCACTTTTCTGCTATAACCCCAAGGAGGACAGAGCCATTCCTTGCCAGGAGGCCGGGCTGCCGTTCAAACGCCGCCACGTGCTGGAGGTTGTGAGCCAGGATGATCCCACGTGGTGGCAAGCCAAGCGTGTTGGGGACACCAACCTCAGAGCAGGCTTGATCCCCTCAAAACAGTTCCAAGAAAGGTTTGTCAGCAAAGATTACAGGTTTTATTTTTCTTTTACATGTATACAGTTGTCACTATGTTGATAAATTGATTTTATGCCTGTGGTGGTGTTCGCAGGGGTCCCAGGATGAGGGAAGAGATGAGAATCTTGACTCCATGTTTCAGAAGGCTGATTTATTATTTTATGATATATATTATATTAAAGTAAAATTATATACTAAAAGAGTAGAAGAAAGGATTTCACCAGAAGGCTTGAAAGGAATGATAATAAAATCTTGTGACTGACCAGAGAGTCTGAGACAGTTGGACTGTGATTGGCCATTAATTAAAAGCAACCAGATGCACCTGTTGCATTCCACAGCAGCAGATAGCCATTGTTTACATTTTGTTTCTAAGGCCTCTCAGCTTCTCAGGAGAAAACTCCTTTTGACAGGATTTTTCATAAAATATATCTGTGACAATGCCAGGTTTTTTTCACAGAAAATTAAAGGCATGGTCATGGCAGGGTAAATACAGCCAAGAGAAAAGTGCTAAAAAGCTCCATCTTCTCCAATTATATCATAAACTTCCTACTTGATTTTAACACTTAAGGAGGATTTTACTTGAAACTCTGTTCTTACATTTTCACACAAGCTGGGAAAATTGGTTTCTTTACTAGTAAATAACAGAAAACTTCCAAGTGATCTGGAAAAAGGTGGATAATTTCTACTTATGCACAGCTCAGTGACTGCTTTGAACAAAGGTTATTTACTTTTCTTAATGTTGCAAAAAAAGATCATGTGGGCAAAAGGGAAATAGGAAAACAAACCAGATGATAAACTATTGATTTCCATGCTCTGATATATGAAAGCATAAAATGTTTTGAAATTTTCTTTTCATTCCCTTACCAGTAACAATGTGAGACTATCATAGTTTTAAATAAAGCCTTTTAAATAGTTGAATCAGAAACATTTTAATTTTTTTTAAGAAAAGCACTATGTCATTCTTTATTTTCCATGCTATAAATTCTCTGTAATTCTGAGTTTCCATATGTAAAATAGAATTATTTCCTATTCAGACGACTGACTTACAGGAGAACAACAGGCACTCTGCAGAATACCAGAACTCTGAAGAAACCTTTATGTAAGTCAGATGTGTTCTTTCAGTGGTGCTTTAATTGATACTAAATTATCATTTTTTTCTGTTATTTCAACAATTATTTCACCACTGATTGATATTTTAAATACCAGCTGCCATTGGTTGATATGCATGGACACAAGGGAGGAGGAGGATTTGGGTTTGAGCTTTATTTTGTTAATGCTTATTGTTTTCAAAACTCATAGCTGTCCCTCTCTCTCTGCTCTCAAAAACATCTGGCCTCACATATTTAGATGCCTTAACATTTGCTCACACTTTTTCTGTGATTTGAAACTTGAAAGCTGCAAAAATAACCTAATGCATCTTCTGGAAATTCATATATGAGTGCATGAAACAAGTCTACATTCACATGAAAATAAAGGCATGTAATGAGGAGTTCTGCTTAAGCTTTATCTCAGATGTTTTCAAGACAATTAAGCTGATAACTGGTTATAATAACTCCATTTCTGCCCAAAATTCTTTAATCAGTTGATAAGGGTATTGTATTGCAGTACTTTTTTTAAGATAGAAAAGCCTGCTAAGCAAATTAAACCAGAACTTTTCCTTTCTATTTTCTCTAATTTTGCTTAATTATTTGTCCATCTTTTAATATCATCCCAACTCTGCCTTTCATGCTAACTTATAGATGATCAGTCTTCTGACAAAGGTAGGTGCTCTCCTAAGTCACTTTCTGTCTGAATATAAACAACCAAAGTATTTTCTAAAATAAAAATAATAAAATTTTCTAAAATTCCAAAGGGAGCAGTAGATATATTGTTCCTAGGACATTTTCTTTGTGAATTATTATTTAAATTAATCTAATTCAGGTTGATGACTTAAGTAATGGTGAGTTTACTTTTCTGATTCAAGAGAAAGGATTTGAGATGTGTTTACATGTTCTGGAGGTTTCTGAGTGAGGTTCAAAGACTTGCAAGTTAAATGCAGTCTTTGATATGTTTAAAAAATAAAGAAATATTAGGGTTTAACATTTTAGGGCACCCATGTTCATTCTAAGTGATTTGTCTTCATTGTTTACTGTGTTATTTTCATTATGAGCAATTCTGTTGGGCTTATCTAGTTTGTATGTCATGTACCAGCTGCCTTTCTAAATATCACATATTTCCTGTTGAATTCCATAAACTCTGGGAACTGTAAATACCAAGATATAAAATTCTCTAATTCAATATCAAAGTCAAGGATTTTTTCAAATACAAACCACTGGTCAAGGCAAGTATTTTTTAGTTTATGTTAAAAAAAGTACCTGCAAACAATGCAGGATATAAAATTTCTTTCCTTGCCAATGAGCCAGACTTGTATCACACACATTGTCTGATATTTCCTTCCTCCCTCTCACTCCTTTTCCCTGTGCCCTACCCCACTTTTGAATTTTCAGAAGACTGTGACTGTGAAGGATATTTCAATGGACACTACATAGGTGAGTAACCAAACCTTTACCTGTTCCCTAGCACACCCACCCCAAAAAAAAACAGAACCAAAATGAAAACAAAACAAAACCCCCAAAAGAACCCACCTCCACATGAAAAAATCCAAACTGAACTATTAAATTAATTTCCCATACATTCATAAGCTAAATTATCTCTGTGAAGAGGCATAACCTAAAGCAGCTAAAGTTTTATGAGGGGGATTTTATTAGTGGTTGGGTGTTAGGTTTTCTATCCTATAGGCAATGGGATATGAGGTTTTCTATCCTGTATATCAAGTTTTCTATCCCATATGCAATGGGATTTTAGGTTTTCAATCCCACATGCAATGGGATGTTGGGTTTTCTATTTCATATATTAGGATTTCTATCCCATATGCAGTAGGATATGAGGTTTTCTATCCTATATATGAAGTTTTCTATCCCATATGCAATGGGATTTTAGGTTTTCAATCCCACGTGCAATGGGATGTTGGGTTTTCTAACCCATGTTTTAGGGTTTCTATCCCATATTCAATGGGATGTGAGGGTTTCTATCCTATATTCAATGGAATATGAGATTTTCTATCCCAAATGTGAGGTTTTCTATCCTATATATGAGGTTTTCAATCCCATATTCAATGGCATGTTAGGTTTTCTATTTCATATATTAGGATTTCTATCCCATATGCAATGGGATGGGAGGTTTTTTATCCCATGTGGGAAGTTTTCTATCCCATATATGCAATGGGATGTTAGGTTTTCTGTCCTATAGGCAATGAGATGAGAGGTTTTATATCCCATATTCAATGAGATGTTAGTTTTTCTGTCCCATATATTGGGGTTTCTATCCCATATTCAATGGGATGTTAGGGTTTCTATCCCCTATGTGAGGTTTTCTATCCCATATTCAGTGGAATATGAGGTTTTCTATCCCATATTTTAGGTTTTCTATCCCATATTCAATGAGATGTTACATTTTCTATCCCATATCCATATTTTTCCCCTTCCTTTTATCTTTTTGCATTTTTTGGAACAGCTACCAGTAACATTCTGCTCCTTGATCTCAGCTTTAATATCTCCAGCACCTTTTCCTCATGGTAGCAGCTTTTATTACAGATTTCTCCTATAATCTGATCACTGATTTGATGATAAACAAAATTGATGGGAATAACTCCCATTTGAAGACAACAACTTGAGGCTGAACAAGTTTAAAAATCTGAATTTTATCTTTTTCTTGTGCTTTGTGCCCAGCTGGTTTACGCAGGAGCTTTAGGTTGAGTCGAAAAGAGAAAGAAAACAATGGCAATGAGGGCAAGCAGGCAGAGCAGGCAGATGGAGCAGAGTTCCTCACATATGAAGAAGTCACAAAATATCAGCAACAGCCTGGTGAACAGCAGAGGCTGGTGGTTTTGATTGGTAAGGTGCCCAATGTGTTCAAAGTTTTTCACATTTCTCCTTCTTCCTTTATCCTGCACTTCCAGAGGCTTTTCTTACATGTTTCATTTTGGGGTTCTGGTGGGTTTTTCAAAATATTTTTCTGAACTCAGTCTTTTATTTTAAATTACATTAAAAAAACAAAAAAGGAAAAAAAAAAACAAAACAAGGAATCAAACTCACCAAATCCTTCTAAAAATAATGATGCAGGACTATTTCTCATTTTTCTGATTCACTTTCTGGTTTTTACTCCAGTGTTTAGGCTGTCAGAACTATTGATGAAGAGGCAGATGTTAGAATTATCTATCAAGATTTTGTATAAAATTTCATTTCAGCTTATCAGCCTTGTGCTAAACCAGTTTCTCAGGATGCCCTAACATTCAAGGGTATCTCCTAGAACTGACTGCTAAGAGCAGATTTCCTGATTTAGTGCCTGCCAGGTGATTGTCCAGCAGTTCAAAGAATTGAATTTGTTCCTGATGATCTTCAAAGCAGAATATGGCAGAGCAGGTCATGAGTTCTCTCATGAAGGAGGTTTCTTCAAGCTCACTCCCAAATCATATTCTTTGTGTGAAAGTAATATATTTATTTTCTGCATTATTTAATTTCACACAGAAACCTTCAGACAGTTTTATTTTATTTTATTAGGTTGTTTGGGGGCCAAGTTAAGTGAGCTCAAGCAAAAAGTTGTGTCAGAGAACCCCCAGGAGTATGGGGTTGCAGTTCCACGTGAGTAAAATTTACTGATTGTGTTTGTTACATCTGTATTCCATAAATGCTGTCTAATTAATGTCCTGCCATCTGCACTAATCATTTCTGTTCTGACTATTGATTATATTAATATTTCTGAAGTACTCCAGTTTTTTTTCTCATGGTAAATTCTCATCTTCCTAATTTTTTTTTGCTAGTTACAGCACTCCTGGGAGCAAAATAACTTCGTTTTTGGTCATACAATATTTGAAATTGAGTCTAAAACAAAATTATAGGGTCTGATTTATATTTTGTTCATTTAAATTTACCACTGTGTAACTTTCTTGTTTGAAGTTGGGAAAATGTGACTGGAACTAAGTAGAGAAAACATTTGCAAAGGCTGATGTGTCTCCCATGTCTTGCTTCCCTTCTCTTCTAGATACAACAAGGTCAAGGAAAAGTCATGAGAGAGAAGGAGTAGAATACAATTTTGTTTCTAAGCAATCATTTGAGACAGATGTGCAGCAAAACAAGTGAGTTAATCTTTAAATACTGGTATAATTGATTATTTAAAAATATTGGTTGCACAATTTTACATCATGAATACCAAAATAAGGTGACAAGTTGGACAAGATTAGAAGGATTCGGCTTTCAGCTTTTAAGTAAAGAGCTCTTTACAGAGTCTGGACTGTTAGAACAAACTCAAACATTGAGCTGGAAGCAATTTAGGAATAACATCAGTAGGAGGATCCTGAGTTAGAATTTAAATAATCTGCATAATGATTGGTTAGAATTGAATCTAGTGAAAATGACAGATACTTGGTTGGGCTGCTTACTGTCTGTTTAATATGATGAGTAAAAAGTTTTATTCACAAGTCTCTTTGAAAGTAAAAAGTTTTATTCACAAGTCTCCTTGAAAGTGTGTGCTAGATGGAACCTGTGGTTGTACCTGACACTGTGAGCCTGAACAGGTTTTCTCCAAGTTCAGATCTTTACCAGGCTCCCAAAAGATGGGAGAATTGCAGTCCATTGCCTTGCCAGCTTTGTTCTGTTTTCTGTGAAAAATATCCATTCTTCTTCCCCTTTTTGTCAGCAGTGCTGATTAACTGTTAGTGATTTATGAAGAATTGCTACAAAGCAAGGAAGGAAAAAAAATAAGTAAAAAGAAATAAAATCCCTCCCCACCCACTCCTGGTTTTCTGCCTCTCTCCTCCCTCTTTGCTTTGACTTCAGCAAACAACTATCAAATGTTCCAAGTTAAATATTGTTAATATTTTTTGTAGATGATATTTAAAAGTGTATTGACTTTTTAGATTTGTGGAACACGGAGAGTACAAAGAGAATTTGTATGGCACCAGCCTGGAGGCAATCCGGTCTGTGATGGCCAAAAAGAAAGTTTGTCTGGTGGATGTGGTACCTGAAGTAAGTCCTGCAGCTTCTTTTAAAGAATGCAAATATCATTTCCTGCTGCCTGAGCAGAATGGCACTCTTGGGAATGCAGGGCAGTGGTTGCAGTTCCTACAGTCCAGCTGGGACATGCCTTGCAGATAAGATTAGATATTTTAAAGAAATAGAACTGTGAAAGATGCACTGTAGTAGGACCCACGAGGGGTAATTGGCTTTAAGGCATTTACAGCATGGGGTGGCAAAAGCTGATAGGTCAAAACCACTTATAATTTATTGTAATTAGCAAATAATTGGCTTCTGATTGTGATGGCGTGAATTATAACATCTGTATTGTCTCACCCTTCACATGAGACTGAAAATTGGATAAAAGCTTTTAAAACACATCTCAGTTACCCCATCCCTGGGTCAGAAAAGGGATTAATCCAGCACAGCCTGGATGTCTCTTTAGTAATGCTCACTGTGGGACTTTTCCCTTGCTGTAGGACCAGTGTGCATCCCTGTCCCAGCCTGCTCAGGACCCAGAGAGAATCCTTAGAACAGAGTTGTTATTTCCATTCTAGATCTGATTTTAAAAAACCCTGTCCCAGCCTGCTCAGTTCCTAGAGAGAATCCTTAGAACAGAGTTGTTATTTCCATTCTAGATCTGATTTTAAAAAACCCTGTCCCAGCCTGCTCAGGACCCAGAGAGAATCCTTAGAACAGAGTTGTTGTTTCCATTCTAGTTCTGATTTTAAAATCCCTGTCCCAGCCTGCTCAGTTCCTAGAGAGAATCCTTAGAACAGAGTTGTTGTTTCCATTCTAGTTCTGATTTTAAAAATGCTGGCCATGGCACATCCACACCCCCCCAAGGCTCTCATTTGTAGGATCTCAAGGATGCAGAACCCATTTTTGGGTGCAGATACAGAATGCAGTAACACCATGAATCACCCCAGGATAGGAGCAGTGAAAGCAGTGCCAGCTCTCAGTACCCCCATGCTGTGAGTTAATACTTGAAAATTTGATCCAGATTTAGTAACTGGGCTAGGAAAAGGTTTGTGGTGCTACCTCAGATGAATTCCAGGTTTAAAATTTGCAGTGTTGTGCTAAGGCAGTTTCTCAGAATGCCCTGAAATTCAAGGGTATGTCCTAGAATTGACTGCTAAGGTCAGATTTTCTGATTTAGTGTCTGCCAAGTGATTGTCCAGCAGTTGTTCAAAGAATTACATTTCTTTAATTAAATTTGCAGCATAGGTGAAGCAAACCATAACTTGCCCATGAAGTCAGGGGTTTTTTATACTTTCCTCAGTATTTTTTGCCATGTCCTTGCCCCTTGGAATCCCAGTGCTATTCAGGCAATGCTCCATGAAGTCTTGGGTGCTAGCCAGGATTCTGGCATGAGCCTTTGTTTGAAGGGCAAAAAATTGCTGTGGTCAGATGTGTAGGAAACAGGACTTCACACCACAGTACCAGTGAAACCACTGAAACCAGTTTGAGTCTCATGGAAATGTTGCAAAAACAAGTCTGATAACAAAAAAAAAAATCATCTGTTCACAGGCAGTAAAGCACTTGAGGACTCCTGAGTTTAAGCCTTATGTTATATTTGTGAAGCCTCTCATTTCAGAAAAGAAAAAACATGTCTTAAAATCTCACATGTCAGAAGAAATCTCATCCCCTCTTGTGAGTATTCCAAGTTCTAATGTCTTGAAAGAAATATTTGGGGCTAGCACTTCTGTTACTTGAAAGAACTCCTCTTCCATAACAAGAGTTAAAGTGGGGCACTAAGTAGGTCCTGTAGCCTTTCAGGTGCAACTTCAGAAAATGGAATTTTTGATTCCTTATCTCCTCAAGTTTTGAAGTAACACAAAGCCAAGTGCCAGTCTTCCATATTCATCTGGGTACATCATCAAGGCTGCAGCAGGGGGAGTTGTGGTTATTAATTTTTGTGGTTTTGTTGTGGGTTTCAGGATGAGGTGAGAGATGAGAATTGACTCTAAGTTCTTAGAAGGCTGATTTATTATTATATTATATTATATTATATTATATTATATTATATTATATTATATTATATTATATTATATTATATTATATTATATTATATTATATTATTATACTAAAACTACACTAAAGAAAGAGAAAGGAGACATCAGAAAGCTAGAAAGGAATAAATAATAAAATCTCATGACAGACTCAGAGAGTCCAACACAGCTGGCTGTGATTGGCCATTAACTAAAAACAATTCACATGCTGGTAAACAATTCTCTAAATCACATTCCAAAGTAGCAAAACATGGAGAAGCTGAAGCTTCCCAGCTTCTCAGGAGAAAAGATCCTGGCAAAGGTATTTTTCATAAAATACCACAGTGACAGGAAGTTGCTGCTGAACTCAGATAAACCAACAATAATTTTACATTTCCTATGAGCAGCCATCAAAAAGTAATTTTGTTATACCCCCAAAGTGACAACCACAGCAGTGTTTAATGGTGTACACACAAATCACAGTGTGTGGATGTCTTGAGGATCAAACCTGGATCAGCTGCAGCTTGGTGATGTGTAAACCTGAACAGAGTGCATAATGGCTTTATTTATGATAACCTAAACTTAAATTTATATATATATATGAATATAATATATATATATATATTATATATATAAATTTTATATATATATAAATATATTATCTATATATATCATAAATATATATATATCATAAATATATATATATTTATGATAACCTAAACTTAGTTCACTTGGTAAGTTTTTGTGTAAACCCTCAAAAATACTGAACTTGGGACAGTAGATGCATAATTTCTTTTCAGTTTTGAGGAGTGTGGTTGCCATATCTTGGGTTAAACTACATAAAATGAAGTATCACCATTTTCTGTCCCTCCTATACCATATTTTCCCCCTTTCCTGAGGCCCTTTGCATTTTTTGGAACAGCTGCCTGTAGCATACTGCTCCTTGATCTCAGTTTTAATATCTTCAACACCTTTTCCTAATGGTAGCAGCTTTTGTTACATGTTCTCAGAGTAATGACTCATTATGCTTTAAAATACCATATACTTTATACATATATATATATATATATTTATTATAATGTATAGTAATGTATATAATGCATATAATAATCTTGTATGTATAGTTTAATATATATATTAAAATAATATATTCATACTTTGAAGTACTAGAAGGACATGCTGCAAATTTCATACCAAGATCTTGTTTTGATCAACAGGATGAAGAACAGCAGGAAATTCTGAATTCAGCAGCATTCATTGAAGAGCAGTATGGCCATTTAATTGACACTGTACTGGTGAAAGAAGATCTCCAGAGTGCATGTAATGAGCTGAAAACTGTGTTAGATAAACTGAACAAGGATTCATTCTGGGTGCCAGTCAGCTGGGTGAGGTCATAGCTTGTTACCATGTTTGAGGGAAAGACTGTATAAAAATGTCCTGTAAATACATGAATCAGAAAAGGGGAGTACACTGGATTTGCTTCAAAACTGCTGGTCTTACCTAGAAGGCAATAAATAAAGAATGTATGAGGAAAGATTAAACAAAGTCACAAGTTGACACTGCCTTTCTGAGTCAAATTTTGAATAGCAGCTGTCATTTAGAAGTTGATACTCAGCCCAAATAAGCCAGTCCAGTCTTTTACTGATCTTTACGCTGGAAATTGTGCATTTTGTTACAGTGGTGTTTCACAGAGGCTCCCACACTTCCAAAGCATTTTGTGCTGAGACACTGACAAAGATGGAAGGTTTGTCCTTTGGCCACAAATTTTTGTGGCTAGATTGAAAACCTCAGAATGAAGTCCCCCTTGGGAACAAGCACCTTCAGCTGGGTGGGAAGTGTTCTTTGGAGAGAGGCTCAACATGTTCAGCTGGCCAGCAAAACATGCTTCCCTTCACACAGAAGCATTCATTTCAATTCCTAATTAGTCACTAAAAACTAGGCCAGCTATAGGAGGGGTTTTTATGTCCATCACATTTTCCTGTACTCCAAATTATCTTGCACAGCTCACAGGTATTGTCTGCTCATCCACAACTTATGCTCACTTTCCCAGTCACAAAAGCTGAACAACCTCTGAGGGTACCTTTCATTAAATTAAAGCAAATTTAATTAAATCCTAAACCACAGATTTTTATAGTGTACATGAAAACAACTGCAAATGGTTCTAAAACAGGACAGTTAGGAAGCTTTGTTTCTGCAAAACATCTTTGCCTGTGCTACATGGTGGGCCACAGCCTTGACACCAATGGAACAGCTCCAAAAAGGGCACTCAAAGGAGGAGCCACAGGTCAAAATCATCATCCTTCCAGCATTTATGTACTAAAAAGAGGAGCTACAGCTCAAAATCTTCATCCTTCCAGCATTTGTGACCACTTCTGTTCCAAATCTGGTAAAGGTTTCCAAAGCATCTAATTGGCCTGAAGAAGAAAACTCTTAAAGGACCTTGTATATATTTGAGACTTGAATATAGAGTATTTTTGAGTGGGTCTTAGGAAGATGCAGAGATGATTCTGGAAGTAGCTGTGCTTTATCCTTGGGGGATTTGAGGGGAGAGCATTGTACAGGTGCATGGTAGCTGTAACTAGTTCCTGTTCTCACTTGCCTGCTGAGGTCTGATATTTCCTCTGTATTAAACAAGACCTTTTGGTGTTCCTTATATCCTAACACATAATGTTCTTCTTGTTCCATGACATTGAGCAGACCTAAAAGTTGCATATTAAAAGCACATTTCTTACATACCAGTGTCACTGAATCTACTTTATGTCAAGCCCAGAAAGTTGTGCAGAAGAATCATCCCCACCCATCCTCTCCAAATGAGAACTTCCATGTGTGGTCCTGCCCGTGGGCATTGAGGTTCTGTTCCCACTGCTACAAAAACAGAATTTTTCCCTGCACTTGTCAGTGCTGCAGCCTGGTGACCTCAAAAATGCTGAGGACTCCTCCACATGCAGTGGGCTGTCAGCTCTGCAACCATGTGCTACCACAAAAGGATTCTTAGAGAGGCAATTCATGACAGATATACCTTGATCCTGTGAAAAACTATAGGAAATACTTCAAAAATTATTTCAGTAACAGCATTTTAAACTAAATCATTTTATGAAAATAATAAATGGCCAGACTGATCTCACCCTAGCTGTGTATTTCAGGTTACAAACTGATTTTTAGTGTCTGCAAGACATGAATATATTTAGAAGATTCAGATTTAAGTTAAAAAGCTAAGGGTCAGAATTTATTTAAAGCAAGGTTGCTATCATAAGATCTTAAAATATTTTGCATGGCTAGTGGTAAATAAAGCTGTATGTTTGCTTTATTATCTAACATAGTCTAATAGCAGGAATATGCATTAACAGAAGCAAGGCACAAGTTACATCTGGAATTTTCATTTATTTTAATGTAAGTTAGTAAAAATACAATATTGCCATTAAAAATGTAAAAGACAAAAAGGTAACTTCATAGGGGGATTGGTGACAGACACCCAAGTGCAAAGTCTCCCATAAGCAGCACATTTTCTGTGAAATTGAGTTTTATCAATTTCTGATAACATTTGTATCAATTCTGATAAAATTTTCAATTTTATCTGTGGTTTCTGGAAGAGAACAAGGGTTTGCAGAGACTCTCAGTGCCTGCAAAACCACAGCCCAAAATGATGAGTGCACCTCATCCCTGACCCTCAGTACAGCAATCACCACAGTGTCCTGCACTTTTCCTGTTAAAATACACATCCTCTTCATCACAGCCCTAAAATTAATCCCTGATCCTCAGTGCAAAGAGAACAGCAATCACCAGTGTCCTGCACTTTTCCTGACAAGTATTAAAATTCACATCCTCTTCATACAGCCCCAAAATTAACCAGTAACTCAGCTTACTGTCTGGGCACATGTAGCAATTTTGACTTTTTAAAACCATCCAAAATCAGGAAACTCTGTCCACTGATCAAACTCCTGCTGAGTAACTACATGAAAGTGACTTGGGTGCCTCAAAGCCTCCCATGCCATCCAAGGGAAGAGAATCTTCTCAATAATATTCCAGAATTGAATACCAATTAATTGATGCTGAGGCAGGAATTCCAGCAAAAGTCCATGTTGAATACAGCAAAAGCACAATTCTCTAAGCAGCACTATGATTTAATAGTGAAAAATCTGAGAGCTACCAGAAAAATACCTGCAGGCAGCAGTTGTGCAAAAGGGAAGGAGAAACTGTATTTTGTTAATGAATAAAAATGTATTTTGCTAATGAGTTTGTGGTTTGCATCTGCACAACCGATGGCACAGATTGGTGCTTGGAATCCCATCCCCACCCCTTTTTTTTTTCCTCCAGTCAGGCAGAACAGCCAGCTGTACATTTAAATAAGTGCACAGTAGGCACCACATAACCCTTTATGCTGCTGTGCTGAAGATTCCATGAGCTGGATTCCCTTTTTCCCTGTGCCCTTATCCCAAAGATCTGGAGTCTGCAGGATCTTTATGACCAGCTCCTCAAAGGCATGGTGCACTCCATCCTGTGTCTTGGCACTGGTCTCTGGAGAAAAGGGGAAAAAATATCTTATTTGCAGGGAGTATATTCCACTTAGAAAAATGTATTTTGGGACCAGAGAGAAGGTGGGAGTTTTTTAATTAGTGAATCTCCTCTCCTTTCTCTTAAATGTACACTTATGTAGGATAAACAGAAATACATCCCAGTCTGAAGTGTCACATTTTTCCACCAAAAAGAAATCCACAGTTGCCCATTTTCTCCATAATGGAAAAAAAAAAAAGAAATTCTTCTCAGGTTGTGACAGTAAATCTAGAAGATAATTATTCCATAACCAAGCTGAGAAAGAATACAGAGGTAATTGCATGTTGTCCCCTATGTGTTTTAATTTCTCCTATAAATCTTTTCAAGAAACTTCCTCTTCAGAAACTCCCACCTTTATATCTTCACATTGTACATTTTATTGTTGCTCTAAGAATACTGTCTTTTATGTAGCTGCAACAGAAACTTGGAAATGAAAAGATCAGCCAAGGTCCTTGCAGACATCAGTAAGGAGGAAAATTTCAGTCTTCTGGGCTCTGAATTGAAAAATCCTGCTAGTTTCAAGAGAATATGAAATTTATGCCTGTACAGTATATGCAGTAAATCTCTGTTTCTGTAAAAAAAATCTCTGTAAATTCTCTGTTTCAGAGAAAAATGCTTCTGGTCAATGCAGAATCTGAAACCTACATCCCTGCACAGGAATTACAGCAAAATGAACTCATATTAATTAGGTATTTTAAAAAAAGGTTTAACAACCCATCAAGCTGAAAAACAATTGTACATTCATGCTTGGCAATACCAAAATAAGCATTTGAATTTGGAAGTTTTTGTCCCAGAGGTTCATACCTATAAAAAGCAGTGAGTGTTTCCTGGCAAGCTGGAGCCCTTCTTTTCTCTCCACTTCACGCTCAGGCTGCAGAGACAGATGAAGAACACAACTGAAATAAGCTACACTTGCCACTTGCAAAAAGTACCCAGAAAAGCAGCACTGAAATGAGAACTAAACCTCAAAAATGAAGTTTTGTTGAAAGGAAAAATGTCTGTGATATGTAATAATCAACTGGAGTCTCCCACTCTGTAGCTCACTGCCAGGCTGGCTGTGTTACTTACAGCACTCACCTCACATTTACACACTCTGATGAATAAAAAATCCAGAAATGGAGCCTTCCCAGCTGAGCTGCAGAGTGAATTACCTCCTGACACAACAGCTGTGTTACTTACAGCTCTCACCTCACATTTACACACTCTGATGAATAAAAAATCCAGAAATGGAGCCTTCCCAGCTGAGCTGCAGAGTGAATTACCTCCTGACATAACAGCTGTGTTATTTACAGCTCTCACCTCACATTTACACACTCTGATAAATAAAAAAAATCCAGAAATGGAGCCTTCCCAGCTGAGCTGCAGAGTGAATTACCTCCTGACACCACAGCTGTGTTACTTACAGCTCTCACCTCACATTTACACACTCTGATGAATAAATAACCCAGGGAAGAATGGAAAAGGATGCATTCCCAAACTGACCTTATCAGTTTTATTGCCAACCAGCATCTTCACAGTGCTGCTGGGGGTGGTGTACATCTCCAGCTCGTTCAGCCACCTTCCTAGTCCTGTGAAAGTTGCTTTTCTTGTAATATCATACACTGAGAACAGAGGAAAAGGAGTTTAACAGCTGTAGAGCCTTGGACAACATTTCCTTTATTGTCACAGAATTTAGTCCATCCACACTTCCTAACTACTGCCTGGAAAAAACAAAAGGTGCTAGGAAACTACAGAAAGAGGGATTAACCACACACTCCTCCCACAGCTGGAACACACTGGGCTGTGCTCCCTCAGGATTACAGAACACAAGCACCTCTGGAGGGAAAATCAGATTTCCCAACAGAAATACTCTATCTGTTGGTAGTGCTGAATTAGGCCACATAGAATATTTTTAAATAGGTATTTTGTCAGCTAATTTTATGTATAAGTACATGCACATGCTGCTGGTAAAACATGGACTGACTTCAAAGCCACTTTTGGGTAATGGTAACTTAATAACTGCATTTACATAAATCACTAAAGTTTAAAAATCACAGAAAGAATATTTTGTACAGCAAAGTTAAGGTTAGTCTTCACAAATCCTGAAAGGAAGAATCCCTTTGTTTTCTAATTGCTGTTGCCACACAGAAAGGGCTTTGTGTACAAACCTCAAGTCTTACCATAATGACAACAATCACATCAATAGTTTCTGGTGGGAGAAAAAAGCAAAATCATGGGGAAAAGAACACAACACAACCCCTGATTAGCCTTATTACCAGAAAATCACCCATGTGATAGCTACAAAGCTAATAATTCATCCACTCAACAGCCAGCACCATGACATCTCTGTCTTTTTAATTTAAGCAATAAATTGAAGCAGCAATATTTCCTGCCTGTGGTTTTGCATACCCAGTGTTTGAGCCATAATTATTCCTCTGATTATCTTGGATAACTTCCTTCTGCAAGGACATGCACATTTAGGAGAAATAAAGCCCACAATTTCTGTAATCATTCTTTTCTTCCATTTATTTCATACCTAAAACAACCCCTTGAGCTCCTCTGTAGTAACTGGGAGTCACTGTTCTGAAACGCTCCTGTCCTGCTGTATCCTGCAGAAGGAGGGGGGAAATAACCCCAAACACACAACATCAAATACATTTATAACAACAAAAAAAGGTTATTTTAAACTAAACAAGATAAGCAAATTTAAAATTTTAACTCCTGAGCAGTAAGGAAAAGATGAAATGGAAGGAAGTCCCAAACCTTGACTAAGGAAGACTAGAAGCGGTTCTGTTTGTCTGCAGCTCCTGCTGTACCATCACGACACTCATGAAATCTCAGCGTGAGGAAGACTTCAGCAAAGAGAGAGGAGGAGCAGGAAGGAAACGAGGAAACCACAAAAACGAGCTCTTGAAGCTTGCACACCTCTCAAAACCCAACACACCCCCATCTGCCTGGAACAAAACATACCCATATGGCCAGCTGCACTGCACGGCCGTCCACCACCATTTTCTTCACTTTAAAATCAATACCTGAGAGTTAGAAAGGGAGGCTCGTCAGAAGGAACTGCTGAAAACGTGCGGCACCCGAACACCCTGGCAGCCCTCACATCTGCACGATCCTGGCTCCGGACCCCAAAACGAAGAAGCCAAGCAAGAAGGAGCCCACCAAGAAGGAGCCCAGCAAGAAGAAAGGAGCCCAACAGGAACGAGTCCAGCAAGGAGGAGCCCAAGCAGGAACGAGCCCAGCAAGAAGGAGCCCAAGCGGGAAGGAGCCCAGCAAGGAGCCCAAGCGGGAACGAGCCCAGCCCCGGGCGGGCGGACCCCGGGCTCACCGACGGTGGGTGTGAGGCGCGGCTCGAAGGCGCCGTCCGTGAACCTCCGCAGGAGGCTGTGGGGACAGAGAGCGCGGCCTCAGCGCGGGGCTGCGCTCGGGGCTCCCCCGCGGGCCGCTCCAGCACCTGGACTTGCCCACGCCGCTGTCCCCGAGCAGCAGCAGCTTCAGGGTGAGGCCTGCGGGCTCCATCCCGCAGCGCTCCGGGCCAGGCACCGCCGCTGCGCTCCCCGAGCGGCCCCCGCTGCTCCCGGCGGTGCGGCCCCGCCTCGGAGGCGGCGGCCGGGGCCGGGCGGGGCGGGAGCGGGCCGGGCTGGAGCCGCAGCGCCAAGGGCTCGGCCATGGGCGATTTCCAGCTCTCCGTGGAGGAGCTGAACGAGCTCCTGTCTAACGGGAGCGGCTGCTACAGCCTGCCCAGCGCGCACAGCAACGAGGTGGTGCCGCGCATCCACGTGGGGAACGCGTGAGTGCGCCGGAGCGGGGGCGCGGGGCAGGCCCGGCCTGGGCGGGCACGGGGGGCGGAGGGGCCGGGCCGGGCCGGGCTGGGCTGGGTGGGGTGTGCGGAGGGGCCGGGCCGGGTGCGGTGTGTGGAGAGGCCGGGCCGGGCCGAGTGCGGTGCCCGGCGGGAAGAGGGGCAGGGCTGGGCCGGGTGCGGTGCCCGGCGGGCAGTGAGGCCGGGCTGGGCTGGGCCGGGTGCGGTGTGCGGAGGGGCCGGGCTGGGCCGGGTGCAGTGCTCGGAGGGTGAAGAACTCGGGCCGGGCCAGGTGCGGTGCCCGGCGGGTAGTGAGACCGGGCAGGGCCGAGTCGGGCCGTGACCGTCACCGAGCAGCTCCCGGTGCTCCGAGCCCAGGGCAGTCAGGCTGCAGGACGGGATCTGCTGGATCTCAGCGGGGTTTATTTTTTACGCCACATCCTGGTGTCAGTTATCCGGTCCTATCCTGCTCGTAAAAAAAACGCCAATCACTTGTTTTTGAAATGTTAAAAGTTGAATAGTGATAAAATGGCCGTAAAAATAGTAACATAATTAGAGTAATAAAAATTTGGGCAATTTGGATTAGGATAATATGAAACAATAGAAACAAAGAGTTACAGAGGATCTGGGTACCTCTTTCTGGGCAAAATAAGCCCGAAAAAGGACACCCGTTAACCGAGGATTAACCCTTAAAAGCAACAGCCTGTTGCATATTCATACACCTTATACGTGATGCATAAATTCATTCAAACACAGGATTCTGTCTGGTCAGTGTCAGCTGCTTCGTCTGAATCCTGACAGCGTCGTCCTGACTGAGCGAGGCAGGAAGAAGTTCGTTTCTCCTGATAATGGAGCAATAAATTCTCTTTCTCTGAAAGATTCAGGTGTCCTGTGGCTGCTATCTCAGTGTGAATCCTTTCTTTAGAAAAAAAGTATCCTACAAAGCATAGTTTCCATTTTAACATTTTGTTATAAACTAAAACCATATTAAACACACTACGTAAGAGAATTAATACAGCATTACTTTCTAACACAACACATATAACACTCATTTTAATATTTGAGAAAAGCCAATCCTAAAGTTCACATTTTTCACACTGCTGATTTTCCATTCCCTTTTTGGTCCATCTCTGTGCACTTCTTCCCTGTGAAACTGGGGGATTTTTTTTTTAATACACTGGATCCCTGTACTTATTTTAGGTTTTTACCTTCTAAAGAAGTACAAGTCAAGATCACAGATTGTCACTAACTTACTCCTAAGGCAAACCAAATTATATTTGTTACTGCCAGGACATTCACATCTAGAAAGGGGACTGAAATCATCCAGTAAACAGCCTGATGTCTGACAGCCACCATCTCCTTCGTATTTGTAGTAGTTATAAAATAGTGGTAGTAGTTTTTTCCTGGGGAAAAAGGGAAGTCATAGCTTGCAAGCTGATTTGTGCAGTAAATAATTTAAAAATAACAATCTGTTGCCACACTCAACCATTATTTCAGGATGGGAGTTCCTGTTGATGCTGAACACTCCGATATATGCTGATCTATATAATGTTAATTAAACCATGTTCTCACCCTACTAAGCATAGGAACTCACCACTGAATTAACACTTTTTGGTTTGGCCTTGCTCTGTAGGATTTTTGTGTTGAAAGCAGAATTCTCCAGACACTGAAACTTCTCCCCTGGCACAGATGATGTCCTGCCAGATGGAAAATCTGTCAGCATTTGTTTGGGTAATGAAGTCTTACAAATATTTGGTTCATTGCCATAGTTGCTTGGCACAGACAGCAGAAAATGTAGAAGCTTCAGTCATGCATAAATCTTCATCTGCTTTCACTAGAATTTAAGGGGTGTGCAATCATCAGGAAGAAAGAAATTCTCAAGATGTTCATGGCCTTGAATTAGATCAAAATTGTGAGTGAATGGACTCAGAGATTCATATAGATGTAAACTGACTAATTTGGATGTTTATTTTTTTAGATTACCTAAGTGTCCTGCCAAAAGCCCTGGATGCATTGCCATCTCACAGAAACTTGTCCAGGATGATACTGCACAAATGCTTATCTGGAGCTCAGCTTAATATCAAGACCTCTTGTATGAGTTGAGCTGTGGGGAGTTTTAAAAAAATATTTGTTTCCATATCCAGTTAAACACATACTGAAAGCTGCTTTTAAAAACAATCTGTCTAGGCCACTTCCTTTCACACAGTGTGCAGGAACTGAGTTATCCTTCAGCTAAAGGATCTCTCACATTCTGCTGATGTTGGCCAGTGGGGCTTAGATTTTACTAGGAGACCACACAGAGTGATAAAACATGTGGGGTTTTTTTTTATTTCCCAGGAAAGTGAGGCAAATATTGCAAGTGACATAAGGAAATCATCAGACTCAGAATGAAAAGTAGTGGGATTATGGCAAAAAGGAGTCAATGCTGTCCTGATATTCCTTTATGGTTAGCTCCTCTTACTGTAGATTGCATCCCAGGGCACAAGCTGAGGTTGGTGCATGGTCACTTGTGTTACTGAGCAGGGTTGTTTAACTGGTTTTTAAATCATTTTATGTGGATAACTGTTAACCTTAGAAGTTAATGTGTTATCATCTCCAGTATTTTCCTACTTTGGTCAGAATTTTTTGTTCAGAAAGTTAGAATTTTATGCCACAGTAGGATCTAACAGATGCAGATTCACTTTCATGTGTGCATTCCTCAGTGTCAGACAAGAAATCAGCATTCTCTCATGCTCAAGTAAGGGACCATGGCTCTGAATATTTTTGTGAATTTATAGCCTGTAGCTAATTCACTTTCTGGGCACATTTGGCATCTATTAGCAGAAAAATCCAAGGGTTTGGTTCTCAATACCTAAATACTGAGATGATTCACCAAATTCTAATCATTTTCTTGACACTTTTTGTCATGCAGGTTCATAGCCAAGAACATAACGAGGCTGCAGCATCTGGGGATAACCCATGTTCTGAATGCAGCAGAGGGGAAATCATTCATGCATGTGAACACTAATGCAGAGTTCTATGAAGGCTCAGGCATCAGATACCATGGCATTAAAGCTAATGATACACAGGAATTTAACCTCAGTCGCTACTTTGAGGAGGCAGCTGATTTTATTGACAAAGCCCTTTCCCAGAAGGATGGTAAGGCAAACTGAAATACCTTTCTACCATGTTTTCTGTGCACTGCATAGGTTTCTTAGTCATTTGCTGTTTAAAATGCTTATTTTCTCTTATTATTCACAGAACAACCAAGGGAAAAATTCAGATAAAGGCCCTGGATCAGGCACAAGAAGGCACAGCTTAGTCTTGTGTTTATACATGCAGGTCTCCAGTACCTGGCAAAGGGAATTCTGTAGGGGTGACTTTGAAATGAGAAACAGCTGCTGCATCTTATTATCGTTTCTTTCTGGCAAGAGCTGTTTTTACTTTTCCTTAGATATTTTTGCTTTTTCTCTTCTTCTCTTCTAATAAAATATTCTTTAAAAAATAAGTTAAGCAGTTAAAAGTGGTTTAAGGACATTAGAAATTACAATTTAAAGGCAGAATTGATATAAGTAATACAAGTACTGAAGAGTAGTCACATAACGTGTTACATGGGGTTTTTTTCCAAATGTACAGTAAGAATACAGACTGTCACCTTACAGTTTTTCTTATATTAAGTCATTGTATTATTTTATGTGTTGATTGCCTCTATTTCCTAGGATTGCAGGAAAGTTGAAGGTCATATTTGCAATGTTGTTTATTGCCACATTTCTCTGTAGTGTGTTTCCTCAGAGCAGAAATCCTAGGACACAGTGCAGTGGGACAGATGGTGTTTGTGTTGTCTAGCTATTTCAACATTCCAGTTATTTCTGCACATGCCTAATTTCCTTCTTGCTTCGTGACTGAGCATTGAATAGCAGGAATGAGAACTCCCACAGTTCTAGAAGTTCTTTCTCTGAAATGGGCAAAGGGGTTCCGGAGCTGTGATGTGGGTTTTGACAGATGGAAATAAATTCTTCATCCAGTTTGGTGGAGTATGAAAAATTCTAAAAATTAAATGCAACTCTTGCAGTTAGCACTGTGACTCGCTGAAACAGGCTGCAAGAGGAGAGAAGGGTTTGCTGTGCCATGACTGTACCTGCTCAGTTTAATCTCAAAAGTTTCAGGGTCAGTAAATTCAGAGTCAGTCTGGATTTGCAGCAGTTCCATTTCAGTCTGAGCAGTTGTTTACCACACCTACCACTGTTTTTTTAAAGTGGTAAACAAGGAGGAGCCTTGGAGCTGGGTGATGTTGGAGTCAGTTTTAAGATTAACTGGCTACTGCAAATTATTAGTTTTGTTTGACATTGAAATGTGTTGTGGTGTGCTGTAATGTCCCATTTTGGCCTTCCAGGTCATTCCCCCAGGTGTGCCTATGCCTCTCTCCCTTCCCCCTTGCCCCCATGCTGAGTGAGTCCTGTCAATCAGGCTGAACATTCCAGCAAGGCGTCGTGTGGTTGGTCAAGTTCAAAGGATGCCCCTCAGCCCAGAGGTCATTGGCCTGTCTGGGTGTCATCTTCCCCTGAGACCCTGCCCCTCTCACCTGGTTGGTGGCTCACCTGTACCTCCCCTCCCCCTGTCCCTGAGCTTAAAAAGGTGAATCAGACCATGCGGCCGGGATTCTGTTGGAGCAGTTGCTCACGTTCAGACCTCTGTAACCATGGAATGAACCTCTGGACATTAAACCCTCCGGCAGAATCCTCTCCTTTTTCTCTTCACCATCGCCTGAAGCTATTCCTCCTGAGGTAAACGGGGTTCCTAACAAGCCTTGACTTGTTCAGTGCCCAGCTGCAACCACCAGCAAGCCAAGGTATCTCTGGGGTGATACACCGCAGTTGCTGCCTTTGGCCCAGCAGCGAGGGTCAGACTGGCCCAGGCACAATCTAACTGGTAATATTGGGAGCCTTATTCCAATAAAGTGTGTGACCCTGGCCCGCTGTAACCTCTTGGATGGAATAAGCTGCGTTTTGGAGAGCTGCCTGGAGTCCCACATCCCTCATTTTGGCTCTTACAGACACACTTGGCGCCCAACGTGGGGCTCAAAGAGTCCCATGCTCTACCGGCTGACGCTTGGCAAACTTTCATCCTTCCCGACACGCATCACCTATTATTACATTTCCCGTTGCTTTGCAGCCTAACCCTGAGCTGTGGCTGTCTCCCTGCAGGCCAGGTGCTGGTGCACTGCCGCGAGGGCTACAGCCGCTCGCCCACGCTGGTCATCGCCTACCTGATGCTGCGGCGCGGCATGGACGTGCGCAGCGCGCTCTGCGCCGTGCGCCAGCAGCGCGAGATCGGCCCCAACGACGGCTTCCTCCGGCAGCTCTGCCAGCTCAACGAGCGCCTGCTCAAGGAGGGCAAGGTCAAGCCCTAGAGCACAGCGCTGCGCTGGTTCTGCTTTCGGTTTCTCGGAGCTTTAGAGGATGGGTTAGGCGCTTTAGAGACGCGAATTTCAACCGCCCGGCTGGAATTGCTGCTTGTCTAGTGAAAATGTCCGTCGGGAACTCTGTGATGTTTTCGAGGTGGGACAAAGTTGTGTCGCTGTTTGGAGCTGTTGCCATCAAGGGATGTTTGTAGACGGGTAACTCAGCTGTCTTCACACACATTTCAGAGCCCCTGCAGGCTCCATAGCATATGTGGTTTGCGTTGACATTGAATGTGATTTGTTTAAGCTTTGTCTTTAGTTGTCTCACCAGTTCAGGAGCACATAATCACAGATTGATTATATGCAGCTGCTTTTATTGAAGAGCTCTGGGTGTCAGGGGCACAGACCCAAATCTGACTCTGACATGGGTTCAGGATGAACACAGTTTTATACCCTTATTATGTAACTCCATATTAATTATTAAACTTACATTGTTCTATTGTGTACATTGATTTCATCCAAGCATGGATTCTTGTAATTTGATGAGCCCTTGGGGTACACTGGACTGGGACTGTCCCAGTGCCACTTCCAGTGTCCCCAGTGCCACTCCCAGTGTCCCAAGTGTCCCCATTTCCCTGTTCCCAGTGCAAACTGGAGCTGGTGGTTGGGTCCCTGGCATCCTGCATGGAGCTGGTGCTGAGGACAAGCCCTTGGGGACACTGGACTGGGACTGTCCCAATGTCCCCAGTGCCACTCCCAATCCAAAAATCCATTACATTGATTTCATCCAAGCATGGATTTCAGTAATTTTCATCAAACCCCCCTAACATAGTTTCTCATGATTCTTGTTACGATTAAACAATTCTATCCAATTACCAAACAATCATCACATTTAACAATTATGTCATTTATCATATAACAATCATATCTTTTATCATAGTCATTAAATTATTATACAGGTGCAGTTTTGCATGATCCCTTAAAGCCTAATGTTTTCCCAGGCCCAACCTTTCTTTCCATTTCCCCTGAATATCCCATGATTTTAGAAACATTTTATCCCTATATTTTCAACCAGAGCACCAGCTCCCAAAAGCCCCAACACATCCCTTCACTCACTCTTAATAGGAGCACTGTAATTTCTAAAGCTTCTTTTTCATGCACACAGGTGCCTAAGGTTTGAATGTAGGAACTTCAGGGAATGGGAAGCAAATGTACAAATGCACAGATGCATTCACTTGGAAAAGAAAGTGCATGCAGTGTTTTGTGTGGATTTATGCTATACACAGTGTGAGAGTAAAGCCATTCAGAACCCATGCTTGATGTACACTGTGTCTCCAAGAATAGTTTTTTATCTTTTCTGTTACAATGGACATGAAATAGTCTGTTATTAAATGCTCTTTTATTTCAAGATCATAGTAGAAAAAACGTCAATTACAAATGCTGAGGGAAGAACTTGAACAAGGAAGAAATAATATTAATATTTAGAAGTGTTTGTGGTGGATATATAATATAAGTATCCTAATATAATGCCTTTCAAAGCTTGTATGGAATTACAGTGTCTTTATCTCTTCTTTACTATCACTGTTCAGTAACAGAATGGAATGACCTCACGTGCAGATTCCTTCCTTACAAAGCAGTTTGCACAAGAACACTCTTGACTTCTTGGATTGCTTGCATGGTATCATGAAATAAAAATGAGCATTGTAATGTACCACACTGTATAGGAAATATTTACATTGTATTCAAATAAATGACGACTTGATTCTGTTTACTACAGATGAAATGAGTGTTGGGAGCGGGAGCTTTGTTTGCACTGTGCCTGACTTAGTGATAAATGTGTACCTGTGATTTACAGCACTGTATTCATGCCAGTGATCTCCCACTGCAAACTGGAATTGTTGGTTAAACCATCAGAAACCAGGGTGACTGCTCCATTCTCACCTGTGCTTTAATGGAGTTCTAGAATGAAAAATCTTAACACTGTTTTAAAGAGAAACACTTCAATAGTAGCACATGTGATCCCAGATGAAATTTTGTCTACTCAGGTCAGTAATCAGCAATCACAAACCATGCATGCATTGTTTTACAATCAGAAATTGTTTAGAATCAGAAATCACAAAGGCCATGCATGCATTGGTTTACAAGCAGAAATCACAAAGGACATGCATGCATTGTTTTACTGCTGATTTTGGGGTTGTGTGGTTTGAGGTGTGGGAGAGGCAGTGGGGGCTCTGTACAGCAAGGTAAAGTTCTTGAAGTTAAATTCCAGAGCAGATTATTCTGCTTTAGCTCCACTCTTCCTGTTTTTCCTTCCACAGGATGGAGCTGCCACATCAAGGAGCCTTTTCTCTGTTGTGTCCTTCAGGTGACAGTGGAGGGACACTCTGCATGGTGTTCCTGTCACATCTCCACTGTCAGTCAGTATTCACTGCTGGCTTTGAACCAGGATGGTTCAGTACTAATAAGTAGTAATCAATTCCACTACCTAATTACACACCTGTTTGCTTTCTCCCATTGATCCACTTAATCAGGAGTAGATTAATTGCTTCCTCAAAATTCCTAGTTACTAATTTCATATTGTGTGAAGTAGGAGTAGTGGCTTTAGAAACAGGAATACTGGCCTTACCTTTTCTACAATGCTGACTTTTCATACTGCAGTTTAATTTATAAATTACCTTTTAAAAAATACTTTAAACATAGATTTTTTTTTTATTGTCTCACACCATGTATTCTTAACACCTATTTGCACTATAAGGAAGAAAAAGGGAAGTTCACACTGGATGCACTTTATCTTTCACCTGTTACTTGGAAATCAAAATTCCAGTCTATTAAAGAGCTAAGAAACCATTAGGCATTAGATCTTTGTTGACCTTTAATAAACCAGAATGGTTTATTAAAATTGAGTCTGTTTACTTTATGGTGATATTTCTGTAGTTGTCACTAACAAGAAATATTGAAAATCAAAACAGGGGAATCTGTTCTTATATTCAAGATAATTTTTACTTCTTGGGACACTGGTCACTCTTATGGAAACTCTGGCCCATTTGTCTCAGTATAACAAAACTGATTTAGCAAATGTTTTGCAATATGAGAGTGGAGAGGCATGAGTAAAACAATGTTATAAATTGGTTTTAAAATTGAGACAGAGTATGATATTTAAAATCACTAATAGACAACTCAGCAACAAAGCCATTTCTGCTTTTAGAGCAGGCTAAAAATAGTTGAAATGTCAGAGCACTGCTCCATTAATGGATCATAGCCTTCCTCTGAGTCTTGCTCTCCAAGTACAGTCACGCTGCAAATTCCTCTGCCCATTTTAGCTGGCCAGGAAGGTCTTGTATGTCTGTGACCCACAGTGATATGCTGTATACCACATTTCTCTTCCTGATTGTAGAAGGAAAGATACATAAAACATGGGAATGAGAGCTTTCTTTCCTTGTAATATGAAATTGAGAATGTATTGGAAAAAATAGAGCTTTTTATTCCTCTGAAATTGCTGAGCACCTGCCCTTTGCTGTGAGATCTTCCTTACAAGAATGCTAATTTAGGGAGGTACATTTGGAAAGAACTGTTTGTCGCAAACAGCAACACTCTGATGCCAGAAGCAGAAATTTTTACCTAATTTTATTTTTTATATTAGTTCTGCTAGTTTACTATGATGTTTTTAGCACAGAGATTATCTAGTGGAATCTGTCTTAGTTTAGCACAGAAATTTCTCCTAAAATTATTTTCTGGGCTTCACCAAAGAGCAAAACTAGAAATAGAACAAGCCTGAGGGGTGTCTTTTAAGGATTTGCTGGTGAGAATTAGTTGTAGTTATTTATTAATTTATTCTGCAAATAAATCCTGGAAATAACGAAGTGTTGGTTGTGTGTTTTAATTGTAGCTCCTGCAGGCTGGTGCTGCTGGCTGGCTGACTCACCAGATGGAGCTGTAGGCTTGTTCTTCTTCCCTGGAGAGCCATCCCTGGCTCCTGCACTGTGCTGGGGTGTGAATCCAGGGAATTCTTACCACTGGAAAAGACAAGCCACCAGAATGACTTAGCAGTGTGAGGTGGAAAATAATAAGAATCCATTTATTTTGGCTTCTTGCAGGAGATGACACCACAGCATTCAGACTTCATTCACTCTGTGACATTGCAGAATTCTTCTGAGGCAACTGGAAGTTGATTGGGAAAGGCTGCAGCATGGAAAAACAAAAACAAAAACAAAAAACAAACAACTGTTTGAGAAGCAAAGTTCATGTCAAAACAGAATTCTGATCATGTCAAAATTCAGAATTTTGATCATGTCAAAACCAGAATTCCTGGGCAGTGTGTGAAGTTTGTGCACAGAGAAGCTGGAATTGCACCTGCACAGCGTTGGGCTGGGATGCTGAGCACAACCCTCAGGCCCATGGGTGGGTAGGGAAGGACCTGGAGCTGGAATGACTGAGGAATTTCAGGAGATGGAATGACTGAGGCAATGTCAGGAGATGAAATGACTGAGAAATTTCAGGAGATGGAATGACTGAGGAATTTCAGGAGATGGAATGACTGAGAAATTTCAGGAGCTGGAATGACTGAGGAATTTCAGGAGATGGAAGGACTGAGGCAATGTCAGGAGATGGAATGACTGAGGAATTTCAGGAGATGGAATGACTGAGGCAATGTCAGGAGCTGGAATGACTGAGGAATTTCAAGAGATGGAATGACTGAGCAATGTCAGGAGATGGAATGACTGAGGAATTTCAGGAGCTGCTTTAGCTGTGCCTGAATTGCAGGGTTCAATGCCAGTGTTTCAGGACAGTGTTTCAAGAGTTTCTGAACTCTTCTGGAGCTCAGAAAGCAGCAGCAGTGGATTCAGGCTGAGCAGGAGATGCCAATTAACTCCTGGTGGCTCTGGTTCCTCCTCAGAGCAGAGCACTGCTTTGGGCTCAGTGGGGTTAACTTTATTCCCATTTTGGGTTTGTGCTGATCTTACAGAGATGTTTGTGTTGCTGCTGAGCAGGGCAGACACAGCTGAGGCCTTTTCTGCTGGGGGTTATTGGTTTCTCTGGGTCTGGATTGAAGGCACTTGAGATGATAATTCATGTTCAAACTCGGGTGTTTATTGTTTCTTATCAATGCAACAACCTCGCAACACGAGTTCTGCAGGTTTCATTAGCAAAACACAAAATGGCCAACAATCTCTTGTTATGAGGCCTTTTAAGACTAAACTATCCAATTAAGAAATGACACCTAAATTATTTTCCCTTTTAACCCAATAACTGATCACTCAAAGTCTGCAATGTGGATTTTCCTGTCCAATTACAAAATACCACCCAAACCCATGGAGAGGAAGGTAAAGGAGAGCAACCAGTCTCCACCCTAAAACCTCCATTTTGCTTCATATTTATTTCCAATTAAGAACTGACACCTAGATTATTTTCCCTTTTAACCCAATAACTGATCCCTCAAAGCTGCAATATGGACTTTTCTGTCCAGTTACAAAAAAATCACCCAAAGCCATGGAGAAGAAGGAAAAATAAGGTAAAGAAGAACGGCCAGTCTACACCCTAAAACCTCCATCTTGCTTAAGATATTACCTCAATATTTATTTCTATATTCTAAATATATTTAGAATATATATATTTATAATATAATAGAATTTATTATATGTACTGATAATATAATACATTTATTATTATAAATAATTACTATTTATTTCTAATATAATAGAATTTATTATATTTACTTATAATATAATAAATGTATTATTATAAATAATTATCATACTAATTTCTACATGTTAGAAAAATATTTATATAAATATATAAATATTTATAGAACATTTATTTCTATAGTCTAAATATTTAGCATATTTACTCTATTATATACATAGGTTATATATATTATCTATATACAGTTAGATATATTTATTTCTAAATAAAATTTTAGAAATTAAATATTTATTTCTATATTCTAAATCCTCAAACTCTTAAGTTTTCCACCCTATAAGCATTTCTTGGCCTATCAGCTTTAGCTACATTATGCTGTAAATGCTTTAATCATCTAAAATTACTTTTTGTGGGTCTTACTACGATGTAGTTTTTTATAGTTCTATTTTTTTAAAGCATTTAGTCTTTTTTCCAAGGCTATCTTTTGAAACTTCTTTCTAGTTCAATTTGTCTCTCAACAATATCTACCTTATTCCATGGTATTTCTAAATTAGTATTTCTTATTTTAAAGTTTGCGTACACATGTATACTGTATGAGCTTTTTGTTAAGTTTTGAGAATTTTCTACAAATCCATTTCCCTGTGTGGGTTTGGCTCTGGCTATGGGCAAACCACAGCAGTGGCTGAGGATGGAATTGCTCAGCTCTGAATATTATATATAATAATATATATAATAATTATATATAATATTCTGATATAATATATTCAGCTCCAGTATCAGTCCCACCCTGTCAGGGCTCATTCTGAGAACACTCTCTCCCTAATAACTCTTTTTATTTTTTCCTGTGCTTCATTAAAACTACAAAAATCAAATTTTTGGGGGCGGGAAGCAGCACAGAGCATGTCTGCTTTGCTGCAGGAAGGGCTGTGAGCAGGCAAGCAGCTACAGGGTGTGAAAAAAATGTTTTTGTAGCTAAGGAATCTGAATGGCTGAGATTTGGGTTCATTCCTGGCATCTATTAGGCCGCCCTCCTTCTTATGGACAAGAAGTTTTAAGCCACAAGCTAAATATATCTTCTGTTTTCTTCATTCAGACATTGTTTTGGTATTATTTCTCCATGTGGGTTATACAGATAAATACAATAGTTAGTAATGGTTTGTATAGAAGAGTGAATACAGATTGTCTAAGTGCTTGGGAGAAGCTACATCAAGAAGATTTTTCTTTTTTATGTGACAGCTGATCACTTTAAATGAGATTGTTGTCAGTGCAGGCCCACTAGAGACAACAGCTTTTGGAAATATTGCATGAAAAATTAACAGAAACTGAGCTTTGGTGGATACATCCAACTTTGGGGGCATTTAAACAGAGGAGTAAAGAAGCAGCAAGGACTCAGTGATCGCCAGCACTCAGCTCTGCTCTGCTCTCCTGTCCTGCTTTTCTGCAGCTCTGATGTCACTTTGGACAAGGCTCTCGTGGTGCTATTCCTGTCTGACCAAAATAATACCAAAATCCTTCTTTAGTCCCTGCTCCTTCAGGACTTGGAGTCCTTCACGGCTTGTTCAGTTCAGCTCCAAGCCAAAAATAGATTTACTACATGTAAGTAAGGAAAATGATGCTTAGAAGAACATGAAACAAAATGTGGAGCTCCTTTTTATGGAAAGGAGAGGGGAAAAAAGCTCCTTGTTATGGAAAGGAGAGGAAAAAAACCCTAATAATTTCCCTGCAGAGACCGAAAAGCAGAATTACTGAGCTACACTTTCTAGATTTACTCACTTTAAACATTGAGCAAAGGGAAGAGGGAACTTGCTGAATAACAACAGCAAAATGTAAAAAGTCTGGAAAACCTTTGGAAAAGACAAAGTTTCAAATATGGATGGAGGCAGAAGCAGGTTTTAATTACACCATTGTCAGAGCAAAACTGCAGAAAGGCTTGGCAGGTTGCAATTCATTGTAGTCTTGTCTATCACCTTTTGTTGCCAGGCTCAAAAATGAGGTAGATGAGAGAAGTTTTTGCATAACAGTTGTAAAATATTGTCACTAACCCACCCCCACACACCCATTTTATTTCACACTGACAAAAGCTGAGATGAATGAGTTGTCTGGCCCTTCCCACTTTGTATAGTCATTGGCTGGCTTGGTTCTAAAAGGGATTTTAAAAAGGGGAATAATGTGCCTTTGGCCAGGATCTGAGGCTGTCAGGGTGCTGAAAAGCTGATCTGTGACCATGCAGATCCCTTGGGCTGTGTGTGCTGTCTGTGTCCTGACACAAATCACGCTTCGCTCTGTGCAAGGCTGGCAGGTGTTTAAAAATGATGCTACAGAAATCATTCCCGAGATCACTGAAAATCCAGAAACGCCAATGGAGCCGACTTTCAGCAACAACAACACCATGAACCAGGCAAAACATGGAGGAAGACACATACAACAAACTCCAGACCTCAGTGGTAAGAAAAATGTCATTATTTCTGTTTGGATCATAGCAATTTGTAAAAGAAAACTTGTGATCATCTATGTTTGTTTATTAACACTTTTAGGTGTGGCCCAGCTGCTTTAAGTGACAGGGATTTGCATCTGCTGTTGAAAAAGTATGAATATAAACATTAGGAAGAATATATTGGAGTTTACTGATGCAAACATCAGCTCTCTGTTGAATATTGCTACTCTGCAGACAACTCCAAAACATCCAACCTGTAGAAATCAATACCTGTAGATAAAAACAAATATCTGTAGATTTTATTTAACACTTCTCTGTGTTTTGTGAGGAAATAACACAAATTCTCTTTCCCTGTTTAATATTAGGATGGGGAATGGGTTGACAGTGGAGACAATAATATAAATTTGTAATTTAGGAGCATCCACACCAGCTGTGGCTAAGATCACACCAAAAGGTGCACATTGAGGCTGTGCTCAGCTAAATGAGAGAAATTTGCTGCTCCCTGACTGACAGACCTTCAGCCAGGTTCCAGCAGCCAAAAATGCTCCAAAATCCATTGTCACTCGACCAAGTGTCTAACTTTAGCAGTGATGCAAGACATCATCCTTTTGGGGAGAGACAGGAGATGGAAAGCCAACCCCAAACAGAGAAATGTGGATTTAAAAAAGTTTTCCACTGGAAAACAGGGCAAGTTTGGTCCTCCAGACACAGCACAAAGCACAGAGCAGCACAGGCACAAATCAAACTTAGAATTTCCACTGTTGGGCATTGCAGATCTGAGTCAGCCTCATTTTTCTGGGGACAGCTTGAAGGCAATTGGGAATTTCTGCTGCAGCTGCCTTTAGGGCATTTAAAACCAGAGGGTTAACAATATTTTAAATTTTTTTTTTAATTAATGCTTTTGAGAGTGTGGCCTTAAAAGTCTCTCACATTCCTAAGAGGGAGAGCACTCTCAGGCAGTCCCACCAGGGCAGAGCAGGTTGGGTTTTTTTATCTCATCTCAACACCTTCATTTTTTAACTTCTTACTACTCTGCCATCAGCTGGGAACCTGCCCCACAGATTTGTGCATATTTTTCCAAGTGGAAAGCACAGCAAGCTAAGCAATCAAAGACTGAAGGAGAGTGGGCAGCTGTTTGAGATACACAATGGTCTTGTATACTTATTTTGGGATTTTTAGCATAAGGAATCAAAATTATGATCCAAAGTGGCCATTTCTGGAACATAAGCACCAGACCATGAGGGATTTTGCACCTGCACACTCACAGGACATAAATGCACAAATATCACCTACAGAGCTGAGGCAAGTGCTTGGATATTTACCTGCCTGTGCTTTATGGAGGTAAAATGCACCTTATTCCACTCATTTATTTATTTACAGACAGACATAATTTTCTTGACTGCTTAGGGAACTTGAGAGTGTTACTGAAGTGCATGTGGGGTTCAGTTGCCAGTGTTTTTGTCACAAGGATTGCTTAATTTCATTAATGCAGTCCTTCAAAATCAAAAAAAAAAAAGAAATTTTGCTAGCTGTAATTTGACAAATATAAATCTGAGCACTGAAAATCCTGTTTCTATACTTCACAGGAAAAACAAAAATTAAAATGTCTGTCCAAATACTGTTGTGTCACTAATAATTCAGGGTCAGAATTCTCTTCTGCTGAACTAAACCTTGCACACAGTGAGGAGAATGGGCCTAACAGACACAGCCTTCTGTGAGCTGACTTTGAAGGCTTCCACCATAAACAGTGTTCCTGAGTTAAATCTGTCCTTTTTGTCCTTTTGACAAGAGAAGAACATTAATGTAGATGAATAACTAATGTAAATTAATAACTTCTAGATGAAGTTATTTGATAAGCACTTAAAAATCAAATTTTGTGTCTTCCCAACAAATCAATTAAACAAGGGAAAAGAGCCACTTTTGGGAAAACTTATGTTCCTACAACTGGAAAATTTCTAAATACTTAATGCTAAGAAATCCTCTATTTTCTAATGCATCATTTGCCTAGAGTTATCCATTGAGAAAAAGGAGAGGAAAAAAGGTTCTAATAGCCAGAAGATGCCTTTAGCTCTCTCAGGGAGTTTTGTGGGACATGTGGAATTACCACAGAGAACAGGAAATTTGGAAAAGCTGCTGCCTGAATAGTGGGAATTCCTTAGTGCTGTTCTTACCTGGGATTTCTCTAACCTGGAACACATCATGCAAACTAAAAAATCACTTAAGAAACACTCTTTTTTATTGGAAAAAAAATTTAAATCTGGAGTAAATAGAGTTAAAGTAAATAGAGTTAAACTAGAGCAGTGGAGGAAGGTGTTGCCCACAGTTAAATGGAGCCAGGAGAATATTGCCAAAAATTCCCAGCTGTTCCATTTCCCCCTGCACATCACTGACAGGAAAAGTGTCTGGTGGATTTTTTTCACCAATTTCTACTTTGTTACTCAAGGGTTTTACAGCTGGAGTAGCTGAATAGTCAGGAGCAGCACGGGTGAGTTTTTTGAGGTATTTCTCCTGCAAATCTGCTGTTCAAGTGTGGCTCAGAGAGAGATCTGCTGCAGGAAATCTTGTGCTTTGACACTGGCCCACAAAAGCCACTCACTCACCCTCCCCTGCCACAGCTGGGCAGAGGAGAGAAAAACCAACAAAAAAATCTGTCAGATTATAGCACTTGGTGAGAGAGTGAGAGAAACTGAGCTGGAGGTTTGGAGGTTGAGGGCAAAACAGGCTTGGCTTAGAGGTACAGACTGACTTTATTACTACCAAAATCAGAGGAGGATAGTGAGAAGTAAAATAAACCCTTAAAAACACATTTGTTCCCCAAATTGTTCCTCCTTCCTACTGGCAGCTCAGGCAGCCAGGGCATGGGGGGTTTGGGTTTGGTGTAGGGTTTGGGTTTGGTGTAGGGTTTGGTGTAGATTTAGGTGCTTTCTGGCAGGGAAAGAGCCCAGAATGAAGGGAAGAACAGGACTGAAGGAAAGAACAGGACTGAAGGATTGCAGGAATGAAAGAACAGGAATGAAGGAAGGAACAGGGATGAAGGATTACAGGAAGGGAAGAGCAGGATTAGAAGAGAAGAGCAGGATTGAAGGGAAGAGCAGAAATGAAGGATCACAGGAATGAAGGAGCAGGACTGAAGGAAGGGAGAAGCAGGCATGAAGGATTACAGGACTGACGGAAGGAAAGAGCAGGAAAGCAGGGAAGAGCAGGACTGAAAGAACAGACTGAAGGGAAGAGCGGGACTGAAGGGAGGAGCAGAAATGAAGGATTACAGGACTGAAGGAAGCAAGGAGCAGGACTGAAGGGAAGAGCAGGACTGAAAGGAGGAGAAGGACTTTAGGGAAGAGCAGGACTGAAGGAAGGGAAGAGGAGGGCTGAAGGATTAGAGGAAGGGAAGAGCAGGAAAGCAGGGAAGATCAGGACTGAAAGAACAGGACTGAAGGGAGGAGCAGAAATGAATGATTAGATTACAGGAATGAAGGAGCAGCACTGAAGGAAGCGAGGAGCAGGAATGAAGGATTGCAGGACTGAAGGGAAGAGCAGGCATGAAGGATTACAGGACTGACAGAAAAGAGCAGGACTGAAGGGAGGAGGACTTTAGAGAAGAGCAGGACTGAAGGAAGGGAAGAGGAGGGCTGAAGGATTAGAGGAAGGGAAGAGCAGGAATGCAGGGAAGAGCAGGGCTGAAAGAACAGGACTGAAGGGAAGAGCAGGACTCTAGAGAGGAGCAGGATTAGAAGGGAAGAGCAGGATTGAAGGGAGAAGCAGAAATGAAGGATTACAGGAATGAAGGAGCAGGACTGAAGGGAGGGAAGAGGAGGGCTGAAGGATTAGAGGAAGGCAGGAACAGGACTGCAAGGAGGGAGCAGAAATGAAGGATTAGAGGAAGGCAGGAACAGGACTGAAGGGAGGAGCAGAAATGAAGGATTAGAGGAAGGCAGGAACAGGACTGAAGGACTGGAGGAAGGCAGGAACAGGACTGAAGGATTAGAGGAAGGCAGGAACAGGACTGCAGGGAGGGAGCAGAAATGAAGGATTAGAGGAAGGCAGAGGCAGGACTGAAGGATTAGAGGAAGGCAGGAACAGGACTGCAGGGAGGGAGCAGAAATGAAGGATTAGAGGAAGGCAGAGGCAGGACTGAAGAAAGGGAGGAGCAGGACTGAAGGATTAGAGGAAGGGAAGAGCAGGGTTGAAGGGAAGAGCAGAAATGAAGGATTACAGGAAGGCAGGAACAGGACTGAAGGACTGGAGGAAGGCAGGAACAGGACTGAAGGGAGGAGCAGAAATGAAGGATTAGAGGAAGGCAGGAACAGGACTGCAGGGAGGAGCAGAAATGAAGGATTAGAGGAAGGGAAGAGCAGGGCTGAAGGACTGGAGGAAGGCAGGAACAGGACTGAAGGACTGGAGGAAGGCAGGAACAGGACTGCAGGGAGGGAGCAGAAATGGAGGATTAGAGGAAGGCAGGAACAGGACCGCGGGAGGGAGCAGAAATGAAGGATTAGAGGAAGGGAAGAGCAGGGCTGAAGGGAAGAGCAGGGCTGAAGGGAAGAGCAGGCCTGCAGGGAGGCAGCCGAGGCAGTAACGCGTTCCCTGTCCGCAGATGCCGCCTTCAGCTGCCGGGAGGTTCGCACCACGCGGTTCCTGACGGACGGGCCGTGCCGCAGCCTGAAGCCGGTGAAGGAGCTGCTGTGCTCGGGCCAGTGCGAGCCCTCGCACCTGCTGCCCAACTCCATCGGCCGCGGCAAGTGGTGGCGGCAGAACGCGCCCGATTTCCGCTGCATCCCCGCGCACAGCCGCACCCAGCGCGTCCTCATGGCCTGTCCCCAGCAGGAGACGCGGACTTACAAATTCCGGGCGGCCACGGCCTGCAAGTGCAAGCGCTACACCCGCTACCACAACCAGTCCGAGCTCAAGGACTTCGGCAAGGACGTGCCCCGGCCCCAGAAGAACAAGAAAGCGCATCTGGCCAGAGCCAGGAGCGGCAAATCCAACCAGCACGAGCTGGAAAATGCCTATTAGGAGGGAAGGGTGGATGGATGGATGGGTGGATGGAAGGATGGATGGAGGTGGCTCTGGGTTGTTGAGTTTGTGAGGTGCCCGGGATGAGGTGAGAATCTGCCTCCCATGTTCTCAGAAGGCTGATTTATTATTTTATGGTATTATATTGTATTAAAAGAATATACTAAAACTAAGAGAAAGGATACAGCCAGAAGGCTTGACAAGAATGATGATGAAAAAGTCGTGGCTGACTCCTCAGAGTCCGACACAGCTGGTGGTGATTGGTCATTAAGTAAAAACAATTCACATGAAGCCAATCAAACCTGTTGGTAAACAATTCCAAAGCAGCAAAACAGGGAGAAGCAAATGAGATAATATTGTTTTCACTTTTCTCTGAGGCTTCTCATCTTCCCAGGAGAAGAAATCCTGGCGAAGGGATTTTTCAGAAAATGTGCCAGTGGCACTGGGCGACACAGACCAGCAGCTCCAGATGTTTGCTGAACCATCAAAAGGCACTCGGAGGTCACACCATGATGCTCTGACTGCAGAAGGTTCCAATTCCTTCTGCTGAGCTGGGTCAAATAGGCAAAAAATGGGTCAGATTGTAGCACTTATGTGTGATAAAGAATGAGATAAATTCAGCTGGAGGCACCTGTCACTACAGGACACGAAATAACACGCAGCTCTCTCAAGGCAAAAAGAGAATTTTTAATTTCTGGCTCCAGCATTTATAGATTTCCAAAAGTGACAGTGGATTGGAGGGTGACAGTGCCACCTCTCCACTGACACTGGACAAACCAACAGTCTGTCAAATTTCTCCTCCTCCAGAAAAGAATGCAAAACAATGATTCATTTACATAAAGCATATGAGGAAATTTGTTACAAGAATGTAAACATCAGAAAGCTTAGAAAAACTTAAATGTGAGGTTTTTCAGGAGAGAAGGACCCTTCCATGTGCATGCTGGACAAATAAATTAAAGTTTTCTCCCCCAGTCTCACGGGTTTGCTGCTGTCACTCACTTGTGTTGTCCTGCCTGCAGCTCAAAGAATTGCATCTTGTCTTGCTGCCAGCACTGGGCAGTTGTTTATGCCCTGTAAAACAAAAATACTGCAAGCCTTGTGGATAATCAACCAGTATTGCTGGGGAGAATTAAATCCCTGAGTTCACCGGAAAATATTTAGCGTTAGATTTTAAATGTAAAACCATTCGATTATTAGATTATTGAGTCACCAGAACACATTTAGCGCTAGATTTTAAATGTAAAACCATGAGATTTGTTGAGTTCATCAGAAAAATCAGGGTGACAGGAGGTGCATGGCAGTTTGTGTGTCCTGGAGGAGCAGGGAGGCAGAGGAGAGCGAAGCTGGTGTGGGCACAGCCACATTTTGCTTTATTCCAAAGGGAACATTTACAGGAATAGAATCTTGGAATCCGTTCCCCAGACCAGGATGCAGGACAAGGCTGCAGTTATGAAAGCACCAGGAGAGTCTCTGAAGGAGCCCTAGAAGGTTTGGGGCAGCAGGGATTTCAGGTTCTGGTGGATGAAGTCAAATTGTTGGGAAATGAGCACATTACCAGATGTCCTCGTGCACCAGGTGTTGCCTCTCGAACCGAAATGTGACATTAATGTTCTCAAAACAGAAGTAAAAGTGTGACAAATCCATCTCATATTTTTAATTAGAAGATTATGGGGTTGACAAGTTCAAAACTGGCGACTAGAACCATATTGATTTGGGAACAATGATTTGTTTTAGGGACAATTCAACAAATTCTCCTGGAATTGGAGCGGAGCAGATTTATGAACAAGATGCTCCCTCCAAACCAGATAAGCTCACTGATGTTTGTCCTGTAAGCAGCTAACATTATCCATAGCCTAACATAGAATATAGTGATTATTCCTTATTTCCTAGAACATGTTTGACTTTAATATCAGCTTAGACACATCCATTTACATTTTCTGTTCTGTAGAGGTTGGATTATGTGGCCACACACTCTGTAGCAGTAAAACTGTGCAAACCCAGCTCTGGGAGTGAGGTGGTGCTTCTGCATTAAAAGTGAGCCTCTGCTAAGTCATGAATTCCTCTAGAAAAGTCTTTAGGATATGCAACTTTGTTTTTTCTTTAGTTTGGCAGCAATTTTCCTTTGCTTAGCTTCTCAACACTCAGAGTAATGTTTATGTTTTTACATTAAAGGATATTGTTAGAAAGTGAATTGTCAAATGCTGTATACATCCTGTAGAATTTATGCTGAAATAATATAAATGTGGAAATTTGAAATGTTGATAGATTTTTCAGTTGTTTTATGTGAGACCAGAACCTAGGGACAAAAGATACCATTTCAGAGAGTGAATTATGTATTTATTTTTTTCCAGAAAATTATTTATGCAATGTTTCAACTTGTAGAGAACGAGAAGTAATACTGCTTTAAAAATATTAGTCTGTTATTTTTAATTTTAAATAAATTGTTAATAAAGTAGAAACGATGATTAATTCTAGAAAGACTCATTGATTTCCAGCTACAGCATAAAGCTGATTTCCTGCAAAGCCAGGGATTCACAGAACAGTCAGGGTGTCAAGTCCATTTTCTGGGATTAAAATTGAAATCCTTAATTCTACCAACCTACACACCCCTAAAGAAACTCCACCTTGGAGCTCCTTGCTCTGGTACAGGATGTTTCTCGTGGAAAAATCCTTCCTGGGCACATGAGCAGCTCAGAATTATTTCCATGTTCTCATTTCTGCTCCCCCCGGACATTCCCTGATTTGTGTGGCCACAACTGGATAAAGCCACCAAAGAAAACAATAAATCTGTGAACTCAAGAGATCTCAATCAAGAGATCTTGGTTGAAATCTGATTGCTTCAGATTTCCTTCATTGAAAAAAGAAAGAAAGAAAACCGGTGTGGAATCCCCCTTTGCAAGGGCTGCCAAGCAACAATTAAAATCTTTTACACTTTGGTATTGTAGAGCTATGCTTGTTTTCATTGAGTCTTTAAGAATCATTTTTTCAATAAAATCAGAGAAAACTGAGCTTGGGCTGCACACGGCAGGCAGATCTTTCAATGCAGATGTAAAATGAGCAGCTTTTTCAATTTAAACCGGTATATAAATTGTCCTTTCCTCACTATGACTTGATACATAAAGAAGAATTTTGGGAGAAAATACCACTTTTAAAACTAACTTCTCCTGCTGATTTGACTGGGGGGAAAAAATAAAGCCCTGCATAAAAACCCAAAGTAAACCATAAAAAAAACCACATAAAACCCCAAAGTAAATAATAAAAAAACACATAAAAACTCAAAGTAAAGCATTGTCACAACTGCAACGACATTTTCCAAACTTACCTTTGCCTTCATGAATTTGAGCCTTGAATTTCAGAATTCAGTTTGAGCCCTGCAAGCAGTGCTGAAGTGAGAAAAACAGTTCAGCTCCCTGGAAAGCTGTTCCAGTCTCTCAAGCATCTAAAATCAATGAAATGTTGGTTTTTAAATATGGATTGTGATCAATGCCAGTGAGAGAGACTTCATCTCTGACTCCCCCCTGGGTTCCAGGCAGTTCAGAAGCATCAGGCCTGATGCAGGTGGACCAGGATTGTCTTTGTCCCAAATATTTCACCTAGAAGAGATCTTCCTACCCCAAAAAATCATATTCCTACCCCCAAAAAAACATATTCCTACCCCAAAAAACATATTCCTACCCCAAAAATCATATTCCTACCCCAAAAAACAGATTCCTACCCCAAAAACCACATTGTCCCACACAGTTCTTGTTCAAAAAGTGTCAATGCTTCCTGCTGTCAAACTGCCACTCAGATCTTGCATTTTCCTGGCTCACAATGTAAGGATTCATTCTTTGCAAGCCATAAAAGCTTTTACAAGGACCCCAGAGGGTGAAGAATCCTTTTATGCTGTATTTCCTCTCGAAATCCATCCTGTCTGCAGTGAGTTCTCACTGGTTTTAGCTCAGGGTAAAGGTGGATGAGAGGAGCACTGCAGAAATGACTGATTTTCTGTAATTTTTCTCCTGGAACACTCACCTCCAGCCAGCACTTTTGCAATTTATTTTATCAGGAGAGGAACTGGAAACAGTGTCTTGCTAACAGCTGAAAAAATCAAAATATAGGATGTTACAGAGGTGGAATGCCACATTCTCCTCCACCACCACATCCATATGGATTCTTTTCAGAGAATTTGGGATTGTTTATTTATTTATTTATTTATTTTTGCAATCACCCTCTATTTTTTAACCTCCAATATTGCTGTGCATCATTTCAGAGGAGAAAGCATCCCTAACCGTGGGTTTGGAGGAAATTTGACTTTCTCCTTTACACAAAATTACACGTTTTCATTTCTTTTCAAAGAATGGACAGTGATCTGCTTTGTGCTTCTTCTACAAAAGCAGATTTGAGATTAGATTATTAAATTAGATAATTTTTCTTTGGAATTGTAAATTCTTCAAATGAAAGTGAATGTCTTCATTGTCACTTTTGCAATAAAGCAGCACAATTGTGCATTATTTAGGTGTATCAGCAGTAACAGGTCACTACTTTTACCCAGAAAAGAAATCAAGTCACTTGTTTCAGACAGAATCCATGATTCCTCCAAATCTTTGCTTTTCCAGCCCATTTTTATTTCCAACAATTTGTGTAGACTGTGGCACATTCTCTACAATGCACTCACTGGCTTAAAATAGTCACCGTGCTCACTTCATTTTTTTTTTTCTGTCAAAAGTAGAATCCTGCTGTAATGAAATAAAAAATGAAAAAAAAAAAAAGAAAAAAAATTAAAAAGAAAAAATTTTAAAAATTTAAAAATGAAAAATAAACCTACCAGCAGAAGAAGGACCCTGCTGGTATCCACACGGCCCCAAAGCTTTTGCACAAAGTTCAACATTTTAATTAGAAATTGAACAATAAAGAGCATAACCTTACCCAGTGAGGTCCTAGGCCCAGAAAACACATCCCATGTGTGTTCTGCAATGTGGTTGAGAAAATCAGCATTGTGAAATACACAAGGCATAAACATGTAATTTTTTTTAGCCATATGACATCAACTTATAATTAGCTTGTTTCACTCAAATTAGTGCAGCATATGGGCACACAGAACAGCTTTTCTATAATAAACAGCCTCAAAAGCTTTCAACTATCATAAAACACATTTATATGCAGCTGGAGTTTGGGTTGAACATGCTGTGAACCTGAAATTTGATAAAGTGGAACTCCCCTTGACAGGCCAGCGATGGAAATCCATTCTAAAATAACTCTAAAATAACTTCTAAAAGAACTCAGCATTTGAAATCAAGGCAGCACAAACTGCAGAACTTGCAGCACACGCAGCCAGTGTCATTTAGCTGCACAAAACTGCAGCTGCTCCCTGCAGAGCCACCAAAAGGAAAATTCAACTCCAGGTTGTTTTCAAGGCATTGACATTTCTCTTTCCAGAGCTGTGGAAAGAGGTTTTATCACTGAATTTTGGAGAATCAAGCAGCAAAGTTCCATGGACAAGGCTTATGATGCCTTGTTTGCATTAGTAATGTGTATTTTTTTTATATTATTCACCAAAATGAATTTTAATCTGAGTAGAGTAGAACACACAGAGTGTCTCAAGACCAAAGGGAGGAAGTATTGCTGATTTTTCTCTCTCTTAAGCATTTCTGATGCTGCTGAACTGGTTATTTCTTTCAATCCTTAAAGCTTCCACTGTTCTTCTATGAGAACAACTACTTACTGTAAAAAGAGGGTAAAAAACTAATCAGTGAAACCTGAATAGAGGCAAAACTCATCAGCCCTGTTAATTATGAAATAAAAGTATAACAAATGCAAAGAGAACGTTTAAAACACCTCACCTTTAGCACATTGCAGTGTACAGAGAAATTGAACTCATCAAGCACATGCCCTGTTAATTATGAAGTATAAAACAGACACAAAGAGAACTTTTTAAACATCTCATCTTTACCACATTGCAGTGTACAGACAAATTGAACACTTCATGGATGAAGCATCCACAGCTTCTCTGGGCAACCTCTCCCAGTGCCTCACCACCCTCACAATGAAGAATTTCTTCCTAAATCTGAACTTTTTCCAGTTTAAAACCATTGCCCCTGGCTCCCTGCTGCAGAGGCCTGTCCGTGGTTCCTCTAGACCCCATTTAGGTGTTGGAAATGTGCTCCAAGTTCTCCTGAAGCCACAAACATCCATTTTAGCCCCCACAGGTGAGTGTGTAAAGGGAATAATATTTTTTTTTTTTACCCATATTGGCCACTTAGATTACAGCTGATTCCAGTGGGCCTGTTATGCCACTTGGGAACTCAACTTGAGATGGAAATTGTGAATTTTCTGATGAAGAAAGAACACATTGCTCTGTTCTTGGTGTCCAGAAGGGTAATACCATCATTTTCATCTCAAAGGGTAATGTCATCATTTTCATCTCAAAAGGTAATATAATAATTTCCATCTCAAAGTACCCCAAATCCTTGACTGAGTCCTGTGCCCCAAACCTTGGGTGATCTAAAAATCCAAAACCATGCATCAAATTAAACTCCCACCCCAGGATATTTGGAGCATCAACCCTAAGGCTGAAGCTTTCTAGCTCATGGCTTTCCAGGCAAATTAAATATACTCTCAAACCAAGCCATAACAGGGTATTTATTTCATGGTTATCAAGCTCCTAAATTAACCAGACATCATTATCACTCCCCCAACAATTTAATGCTTGCAGCATGAGGTTATTTTAATTAAGAAAACAGCTCAGCTCTGGCTAAATAAATAAGTGATGTCATTCTTCATTCAGACCTCCAGATTCTTTGGTGTAAAAACTTCCCCTAGGGGAGGTTTTGGGACACGGTGGCTCCTCTGAGACTATTTCCATCTCTCAATTTCTCTAATCTCTTCTTCCTTCCTTCCTCCTGTCTCTTTCCTTCCCTTTCACTCTAAACTCTATTTAACTCTAATGCTTCCAGCCTGCCCAACATGCTTTTAGAATTGGGTGGTTGTTGGTTTTGTTGTTTTGTTGGGGTTTTTTTTATAACCAGAAATAAGGTTTAATTTAAGGTAATTACTTCCCCATTTGGAGAGTTTTGCTATTTGCAGGGCCTTATTTTTTTTCCCCCTAGTTAAATTAGCAGGAGAAGTTAAGTTTTAAAAGTGATAGTTTTCTCCTAAAATTGCTCTTCAGATTAAGGGTAGCGCTCAAAACCAGAAACTTCTCACTCATGTTGAGTTTCTGCAGGTCTAGAAACAAAAGTGGTGCAAATCAGGAAATTATTCAGGGGAGGAAGAGGACAAACAATGACATAGAAAATATGTACTTAAGACTGATCACCAATTAGTATTAGGCTTCCAAATAAATTAATCTTTAAATCAGAAGTGTCCAGAGTCCTCCCAGGAGTCAAAAATGGGCCCATTGGGAAATGTATTTTTCTCTAGAACTGTTTTGTTGGGTTTTTTTTAGTACCATCTCTAATATGGCATTGAGAACTCACAATCAGTCATAAGGATTGGACCTGCCCTTGCAGCACTTTGTGGAAATAAAAGTGTTAATAAATGTAAATATTCAATGGAAAAGTGCTAATAAATGCAAATATTCAAATATTCTCCTGTCCACTGACAGGAGAAAGTGAATATGACATAATTTCTGAATACAAGCATCACACCCTCAGTCAGATCCCTTTCTTCTATTTGGAGTTCTGTGTGTCTGTGAGGATTCTTTATTATTTTGAGGGGTTTGGAACCCCAAAGGGGCCAAAGTCTCCTAATTTTAGGAGAAAACTCTCACTTTTAAAACCAACTTCTGCTAATTTGACTGGATGTGTGCTGCTGGTTTGGAGCACAGGCTGAGCTGGCAGTTTGCATGTGAGCAATAAACTCAGCCCACATCCAATTTACTTTTAAGCTACACAGCCCTCAAATCTGTAATTCTGGTTTGGTCAGCAGAGCCATCAGCCTGTATTTACTGAAAAAACACCACTATTATTTTTGAAGTGTGTGGTATGTATAGACATGGAAAAAGATCTTGAATTTATTTGTGTTTCTCTGCAAAAAGTGGAAATATAAATTTTAATATATACGTAGAGTGAAGGTGGAATGGCACAGGGTATTCATGCAAATGGTTTTTATGGGTGGTCTTTAGGGAAATGGCAGTTATGGTAAAATTTATTTAGACCTGGCTCTTCAGGGAGACCTCACACAGAAGTCTGGTGAAAGGCTGGTCCAGAAAACTAAAAAAAAAAAACCAAACCAAAACAAAAAAAAGGCAAAAAGGCAAAACAAAACAAACAAAAACTAAAAAAATTAAAAACCCAAACAAACCCAAAAAACCCTCCCATAAGTAAAGAAATTCATGGCCAAGAGATAAGTGCAATTGATATGGGTTTCTGTGGAGCTGTACTGATTTTTAATATCTAGCTCTTAATACAGTATTTGCCCAGATTGCATTGATGCAGTTTAAAAAAAGATCTTTTATGTATGAAAGGCCAAAAAAGCCATACTAATCAGCCAGAATAAACATATTTAGCAGTAATAGCAGAAGAATTCTTCACACCTGCAGCTGATGGCAGTTTAAAATTAGTTAATTTTCAAAAATTTCACTCTGAGTTACTGGGCAGTATAGAGACATCCTTAGCTCCAAGAAGCACATACATAATGGAGATATATATATAGATATAGATATAGATATAGATATAGATATAGATATAGATATAGATATAGATATAGATATAGATATATAGTATATATATTAAAAGTACATATATAAAGGATATAAAGGATATATAGGATTTATATACGGATATATAGAGGATATAGATAGATATATATAGATATAAAGGATATTTATCTAGGATATAGATGTGAAATAAATGGAAATAGAACAGGATGAATATATTGGAATTTTGTGGTAATATGTTAAGGAAGAAAAGCAGTTGGAATATTGGTAAGGCAAATCAGAAAAGTTTAAATGGATCTGAGTTACTGAGTCCATTTTGTTGGACTGACCAAAGCTTGGTGTTCTCTGTCCTAAATTACAATATCTGGCAAGAAAAAAAAAAAAATGGGATTTGTCTTTGATCCTCAGTTAAAGCAGACTGAGAAAATCCCTTCATAATTGGTTAACAGTTCATGGGGCTGGAATTGTTCTTGTAGCACAATCTGTGGGAACAACACAGGAGAAACATTTCCTGCAGAAAGAATGCTGAAGTTTAATTACTGCACATCACACAAGGGAGAATTTCAATTTTTAGGGCCCTGGGTTCAGTTACTAGGAGCTCGTGGTGGAATATTGCTGCTTTATTCCAGTCTCTGCTGTGCCAGAGAACAGTGCAGGGGCCTCATTCTCAGGATGGGGAAGGAGGAATGCTGCACATTTCTTAGCCCTTATCATCATGTACATTGCCACGCCAGGCAGTTTAATTAATAACTGTCACATCTTGTCATTTATCATCACCCAAACAGGAGGGAAGGGCCTTTCCATGTGCATGCTGGACAAATAAATTAAAGTTTTCTCCCCCAGTCTCACGGGTTTGCTGCTGTCACTCACTTGCTGTGTCCTTCCTGCAGCTCAAGGAATTGCATCTTATCTTGCTGCCGGGACCAGTTATTTATGTTCTGTAAAACAAAAAATACATGCAAGCCTAATCAACCAGTATTTCTGGGGAGAATTAAATTATTGAGTTCACCAGAAAATATTTAGCCCTAGCTTTTAAATGTAAAACCATTATATTATTAGATTATTGAGCTCACCAAAAAACATCGTGAGATTTTAAATGTAAAACCATTAGATTTATGGAGTTCACCAGAAAACATTTACCACTAGTTTTTTAATGTAAAACCTTTAGATTATTAGATTTATTGAGTTTACCAGAAAACATTTACCACTAGAATTTAAATGTAAAACCATTAGATTTATGGAGTTGACCGGAAAACATTTACCACTAAATTTTACATGTTAAACCATTAGATTATTAGATTATGGAGTTCACCAGAAAAAATTTACCACTAGATTTTAAATGTAAAATCATTAGATTATTGAGTTCACTAGAAAACATTTATCACTAGATTTATTGAGTTCACCAAAAAACATTTAGCACTAGATTTTAAGTGTTAAACCATTAAATTATTAGATTATTGAGTTCACCAGAAAACATTTACTACTATATTTTAAGTGTTAACCATTAGATTTACTGAGTTGACCAGAAAATATTTAGCACTAGATTTTAAATGTAAAACCATTAGATTTATTGAGTTCACCAGAAAACATTTAGCATTAGATTTTAAATGTAAATCCATGAGATTATAGAGTTCACCAGAACACATTTAACACTAGATTTTAAATGTAAAATCATTAGATTATTAGATTATAATTAATAATAATTATATTATTGAGTTCACTAGAAAATATTTACCACTAGATCTTAAATGTAAAATCATTAGATTTATTGAGTTCACCAGAAAACATTTACCACTGGATTCTAAATGTTAAACCATTAGATCTATTGTGTTCACCAGAAAATATTTACCACGAGATTTTAAATGTACTACAAGAAAGACTGTGTCATGAGCAAAGAAATGGAGAAACACCACAGTCAGATAATGATGTCAAAATAAGATTTTTCACTGATTTTAAATGTCATCAGAGCAATACCTTATTTTCATATCACAAAGCTAAATACTAATTAGTTCATGTAAGTAAATTGCTCATCTTTCTTTGGAATCACATGCAGCACACAGGAACACTCTGGGTACTGTAGGAGATTTTGTTCCCAACAGTCAGGCCTAAAAAGCTTTCTCTCTGTGAATCTTTAATTTTTCATAGCAATTTGCAGGAAAAAACAATTCCAGCTGAAATGAGAGAGGCAGTGCGATAAACAAAATGCATTTTTGGTAAATAAAAATAAAAAGTTTATTAGATGCATTCATCACAGGGTGGAAAACTTGGAGTTTAAGGGTTTAGAATATAGGAATAAATATAGAGCAAGATGGAGGTTTTAGGGTGGAGGCTGATCCCTCTTCTTCTTCTTTTTCTCCTTCTTCTTCACCTTCTTCTTCTTCTCCTTCTCCTTCACCTTCTTCTCCATGGGTTTGGGTGGTTTTGTGCAATTGGATAAAAAAATCCACATTGTGGGCCGTGGGTGATTAGTTAATGGGTTAAAATTAAAAATAATTTAGGTGTCATTTCTTAATCGGACAGTTTATCCTTAAAAGGCCTTGTAGAGAGAGAGAGATAAGGCTCCATTTTTAATTTGCTGAAGTGCTGCATGGTTTGTGAGGCTGTAACATAGATAAGAACTAATAAACATCTGTGTCCAAATAAGAAATGCCATCTCACACATTTAATCCTGACATTGGCAGAGAAAAGAAGCAAAAGAAGAGGAGCAAAAGAAGCAAAAGAAGAGAAGCAAAATAAGCAAAAGAAAAGAAGCAAAAGAATCCACAAGTCAGCGTGACCCTCTCAGGTGTCCCAGCTCTGCCCCTTAGGCTGGAGAGCAGCACTGGGGAATTTGTTTCTTCCAAACTCCACACCAAAATTTCCTGAAGAGAAGACATGCTCAAACACCAGCACCAAGTGCAAACAAGAAAATCCTGCAGCAGATCTTGTGAGACCCTCTGGTCTAAAATGTCCCAGGGCCAAAAAGCAGCAGGCATGAGATGGAGCAAGGGACGGACAGACAGACAGACAGAGCCCAGGCTCAAAGAGCTGAGCTGCGAGTGCATTTTAATCAGGACATGTGGTAATTCTGGCCCCTTCTGGCTGCACTAAATTGCCCTGTTTGGCTGGAGCCAAGCTGAAATAGCACCTTGGGCATGCAGCAGGAAATGAGCTCAGAATATAGGAAGCCTCAGGCTCTAGGTGATAAGTAAGGGCCCAACAAATTAATCTCCTCATCTGCATTCATCTTTGGGTGCTGCTCTGTGCCAGGCCACAGTGTGTGGGCTGCAGCCTATTTTTTTTCATTTGTCTAAGTTAAATTGGTGGTTTGAGTTACTATGATACGAATGTTCTATTCTGTGCTGTCTGCATGGCAGATTGTTCCTACTGAAATAGGGAGAATTATCATGTCATATTTTACAGGCCTGTGGATAAATGATTATCAGCCTTCTTTTGGCAATGTATCTTGAATTATACATTGTAGAAGTCTGGTGAAGGGAATTCATGGACATACTCTGTCTATTTTCCTTTAATGGCAAGTGTTTTTATTAATAATTGTAACTTAATTATTTATTATGCCATTCAGAATCCACTCACTTCTAAAGTTTGGCTCTGAATTGCATTCCTCACTGTTTTATTAAGGCTTTCAAGATCAAAAATGACATCTAAGTGAAATGGAAAAAAAGAATTGCCAGACTCATGATTGGAACTCAAGTATGCTATTAAAAAAGAAAAAAAAAAACTCATTACTTCATATTACTTTACAGAGAAAAATCCACCCTCCATTTCAGAGAAATCCATTTCTTTTTACAGAATATTTCAGTAAAGTTTGCTGTCCTCAGAATGTTTCAGCAGCAGAAAGAACAGAATCATTACAACTCTCCCTTTTTCCCTGTCACAAATCAGAAAAGTGACTATTGCAGATACAAGGAGGACAGGCAAAGCTTTATTTTGCCTGTATCCCATCTTTCTTTTTGCTGAAATCCCCTGCACCAGGCTTGGATTGGTCTGGCTTGGTCACCTCCAGTTATCCACTGGGGTCACTGTGACATCTCAGAGAGCACCAGACTGTTCTAAAGGAAATTCAGTATTTTCATGAAATTTGGATGGCTCAACAAATTGAAGCACAGAATGTTCACTATTTCTGCACAAAGATACTCACTTAAAAGTTAAAAAAACAATTAAAGTAGCCCTGAAAATCTATACAAACTAGGATTTAATCCATGATCCCCTACTGATGATACATAAACAAAACTGATTTATAGATGGCCTTCCAATGTTAATGTGATAATGAAGGGGGTGGTTATTCCAGCTATGAAAGCCCAAAGCTCTGTGGCACACAAAATTCTCCTTTTTGGCTATGAGGCCAGAAACAAATGGATTTTTGCAGGGAAAGGGAGAGAAAAAGAGTCAGAAGTTGATTTATTCATTACCCTGCTGAAATCGTCACTGAAATAACAACTGCAGCTATAGGGGCTAGAATTCAAATATCAGGAAAAGAAATTTGCTTTCCAGTTCTCTTGCAAGGGAAGAATTCAGGTTTAGCTTGTGCATGGTATCCTTTTGGTGGCACTTTTTGCTGAAATCCTCAGCACCAGCCTGGGATTGGTCTGGCTTGGTCACCTTGGGGTCACTGTGACATCTCAGAGAGCACCAGACTGTTCTAAAGGAAATTCAGTATTTTCATGAAATTTGGATTGCTCAACAAATTGAAGCACAAAATGTTCACTATTTCTGCACAAAGATACTCACTTAAAAGTTAAAAAAAAAAAAACAATTAAAGTAGCCCTGAAAATTTATACAATCTAGGATTTAATCCATGATTTAATCCAATACATCCAATACCCAAAGTTGGCTCCTTGCTCCATGCTGGTGGAACTCTCAATTCTCTGCATTTTTCCTCCTGCTGGGTCTGTCCTGGGAGGGGACCAGGAGAGGTACAGCCCCCTCAGGGCTCTTCTCTGCAGTGACAACCCAGCCACTTTGGCTTCAGCAAAAATTCCTCTCTTCAAACCCTAATTGCTGTGCTGGCACAGCACTCTGGGTGGTTTTTCTAATTGTTTGTATTTATTTGCAAAGTCTCTACTGCACGGTGATAAATATAATTCCACTCATGGCTAATTCGATGCTTTTTTGGGGGCCAGAAGGGAGAGTAATTTCATGGTAAACCATAATTACTGGCACAAAAAGTACCTTAATTGCCAATCCAATCTGAGGGAGTAGCTGAGGCTCCAATCAGCCTAATTAGAATTCTACTTGTTCATAATAAATAAGTGGTAATTCCTAATTGGACCTAGCCTACAGTGTTCTAAAAGTGTGGATTTAATGTCAGTTTGGGTTTAATTTTGGCCATTTCCTACTTGCACTGGGCTGACAGTCCAGCACAGAACTGAGCAGAGCATCTGAGGCCTTAAAGTCTTCTCCTGCTGTTGGCTTCTAGTGGCAGAACACACAACTAAAAAATGCAATTTATCACTGTTATTGAGTGCTGAGCTCCTGAATATCCAATTCCTGCTGTGAGTGCAGCACATAGACACCTATATGGTGGAAAAAGTGAAAAATCCTTTTAGCTTTCCCTGTTCCTCATCTTTTCTGGTGAAACCACACTCATTCAGAGGTTAAAAGCATCTTATGGTTGATTTGGGTCATTCATGGCTAGAAAACAGGGGTTCTGATTGCTGCCGAATAAAAAGAAATATGATTACAATATATATGTTGGATTAAGCCTTTTTCTGACCTAAAAATGGGGGAACTGAGAGGAATTTTAAGAACTTTTATTCCATTTTCAGTCTCATGTGAAGGGTGAGACAATACAGATGTTGTAATTCACATCATCACAATCAGAAACTAATTATTTCCTAATTATAAGTGTTTCTTGGCCTATCAGCTTTTGCCACACCATGCTGTAAATGCCTTAAAGCAAATAATCTAAAATTACCCCTCGTGGCTCCTACTACAGTGCATCTTTCATAGTTTTATTTCTCCTTCTATCAAACCCAAAAAATTCTCTACAAATTCATTTCCCACACTTGGCTCCAGCTGTTTATCAAATCTGTATTTAATCCCAAGCATAAATCCCATTGTGCCTGAAAGGAGAGAGCCAAGTAGGTGTTTATTATTTCTTATTTGTGAAACAGTTTTATAACTATGAGTTTTGTAGCTTTTTATTAGCAAGGCACAAAATGTTTAACTATCATTTGGTACAAGGTCTTTTAAGATTAAACTGTCTAATTAAGGAAGGACACTTAGATTATTTTCCTTTTTAACTCAATAACTGATCTGTTGAACCTCATAATTTAGACATTTTTGTCTAATTACAAAACATTTAAATTTGTGAAGAGGAAGGAAGAAGAAGCTGAAGAAGAAGGAAGAAAAAGGTGAAAAAGAAGGAAGAAGAAGGTAAAGAAGAACAACTTGTGTCTACCTTAAAACTTCTATCTTCTTTTATATTTATTCTTATATTTTAAAACCCCAAACTTTAAGTTTTCAATTCTGTGATATTACACACTTCTAACTAACTACACACTCATAATCTCAGTGCTATTAATTAATTTTGGAAGCTTGTTCTATAGCTTTAGGTTAAATGCAGTGTTCTCTTGTGGGTCTGTGCCTTTAAGCATAGAAAATTTAAAATTCTCAGCATCCAGGTTTCCAACAGGATATCTGCCACTCTTTTTCCCACATTTTACTGAGATACTCTTACAACACTAGCAAGCAGAAACAAAGCATCATAAAAGTATTTCTTCCATGGTTTCCCTGATTTTTTTCCTCTAAGAACTCACTGTTGGTAATGGGAATATTTTGTTAATCCTACAAACGCATTTTAACTTGTGGCTGATAAATGTGTGCAGGAGATTTGAGAATTAGAACATTACAGTAATAAAAATTCAAAAATTTTTCATTTAAGTGAAGCTTACCAGATCTTTACCACTAATGAGGACCTGAAGATTTATTAATTACAGCACCATAAAGGCAGCAGCTTTTTATCTTAAAGATTCCCTAAAAAACATGGATAAGGAGCAACTGTGGGAATCAGAAGGGAAATATTTTGGCATCAACCTGGTCTGGCAGGGCTCTGAGTAATGAGTCAGTCATGTTAATTGCAATTAATGGTGCAATGAAATGGGAACTACAGTTACATTGCATTTAAAAATGGACCAACAGAGGGAGATTCTCCACCAGAACAATCCATTCCTTCACAATTCCTTCTCTTTTCCTTCCTGGAAGAGAGAATTTCAACTGAACTGAACACACAGCCTGACTGGCCAAGAGACAAATATCCAAATAAAGATCCAAATACCCAAATATCTAAATATCCAGATATCTAAATACCCAAATATCCCACCCAAACCCCAAATGTCAGAGTGTTTCAATCTGTCTGTGGCCCCATATCCTCCTACATACAGCAGTTACACTCAGACTTTGGAATCAGCATCTCCTCTTTACCCCTTTTATTTTTATTTACCCTTTTACTTTTAGCATTTTCCCCTGCTTTTTTCCCTTTTTTCTACTTTTTTTTTTTTTTTTTTTTTTTTTCCCAAATTTGAGTCCTTCAGAAATAAATAGGATTCCTTGGAGTTTTTTTAGATCAGCTTCTGTTCTCATAGCTTCTGGGCAAATACTTCCTTATTTCCTGGAGGGCTTAAGGCCCTGGGAACCCAGCAAGGGGCAAGTGGAGGAGCTGCTCCCACTCTTTCTTACCAAGCTAAAAATCACTTTTTCTATCAATCAAACCCTACATGAGGCCTCCTTCAACTTACAGGCTCCTCACCTTTGTGTTCTGATCCTGCCAGTCACCGTCATGGCAACCACAGAGGCCATTCCAGCTGAGGAAACTGCTGCTTTTTAAAATAAAATATCCAATAGAAAAAAATTATTTACCTTTTTTTTTTTTTTTTTAGCATGCATGGGACTAAAAAGAATAAGACATGAAAATGTGAAAATCAATTTTTTTTTCTCCATAAACCATAGCTGTTGCATCCTCAATCAAGTTTGCCTCTCTGTGCTTGAGCAACAAAGAACAGGAGTGAGTGATATATATGTATAAAGGAGTAATAATATATACAGGAGTAATTTTATATATATATGAACAGGAATATAACATATATATATATTTTTTAACAGGGGTAAAAATATATATATATTAACAGGGGTAAAAATATATATTAACAGGACTATAATATTTATATATTAAGAGGAGTAATAATATATATTTATTAAAAGGATTATAATATATATATATTAAGAGGAGTAATAATATATAATAACAGGAATATAATATGTATATAAACAGGAGTAATAATATCTATATATTAACAGGAGTATAAAATATGTATTAACAGTAGTATAATATATTTTTTTAACAGGAATATAATATATGTATTTTTTAACAGGAGTAATAATATATATATTAACTGGAGTATAATATATATATTAACAGGAGTACAATATATATAGTAATAGGAGTAATAATAAATATATAATATGTATCTTTATATATTTTATATATATATTTCTATATCTATATAAAGTATAAGTGTATATATATCTACAGCCATGGAGAGGGGAACATGAATTCAGCAAAATCTGGTGACAACCATGTCCCTGCACCCAAAGGCCCCACAGGGCTCAGGGATTCTGAATGTGCCCCCACTCCTGAGCTTAACCTTGTTCTAGTGCAAAAAAAAGTCTGCAAAATTCTCTTTTTATAAATCCTGGGTTTGTATAAAACCCAGGATTTATAAAAATTCTGATTAATAAATTAGTAAATGTATATATTTTAATTTATCGTTTTCAAAAGTGTATAAAGTTATATATATTTTAAATTTATATATATATTAAATTTAAATTTTATATTTTATACATTTATAAATATCCTTTTTATAGATCCTGTTTGAAGCCATGATTTCTCTCCTCCTTTGCCATCAGCTGCAGGGTGGGTGTCTGACCTGGTGTGTTTTTGTTGGCTCTGCACTTCAGCTCTGGCCTTTCCTACAAGAGCTGCTCCAGCTGGGAATATATTAATTAATATATTTGTTATTTATTAATTTATTTATTTATCCCTGTCCCCGGATGTGGGCTTCCCTCACACCAAGGGGGTTCCTGGCTCGTTTTTCTTTCTGGAAGCATCCTCAGCTCTCAGCTGCATCTTGAGGGTTGAGAAGCAAATCCTGCCCATGGGGCTGAGGAACAGATGATGGAAAATCCATGGAAATTCACCAAGCAGTGGACAAGTGCTGCAATTCAGTTATTTTTAAAATTTTTTATTTAAACTAAAAGAATAATGGAGGTCCTTGATAAAGCATCCTCATACTTTTAGCCTTTTTTTTTTAATTTTATTTTATTTTATTTTATTTATTTATTTCTAAGTGGAAGGATTGGAGGGGGAAGGCACCCTTTTTATTTAAACCTCAGCCACAACTTCCCCTTTTTATTTTTTTTACCTAGAATTGCAGGTAGACATCTCCACCTCGTGGTGTGAAAGCAAAGTATCCTTCGAAAAATTCTGAATTACTATTTTGTGAAAAGGCAGCAGGCTAAAACAACTTCTGTGTATTATTCTCCAAAAAAAATTGTGCTTGTAAGCAAAACAGAGAAATTGAGGGAGGAAAAAGGTTTTATTGGCTACATATAAAGCAAGGAGTTTATATATTAATATCTATTTTAATATATATATTAAATATAATATATATATATATAATATATATATATAAAATATATATATACACATATATATACATATATATATATACATATGTATATATGGGGGTTGTATATATGTGTATATATATATATGTGTGTGTATATCTATAATATTTATTAAATATAATCTATATTATAAATATAATTACAATTATCTATATTATAAAAATAATTATATATTAATATTTCGATATTTTTATATTATAAATAATTATTTTATATTGTATAGTTACAATAAATAATTATGTGTAATTATTTCGCTTTTACTTATATATTCTATATTTTATATTTTATATAATACGATGTATAATATACACTATATCATATATCATATATGTTATATATTATATATTATATATTATATATTATATATTATATATTATATATTATATATTATATATTATATATTATATTTTATATTTTATATTTTATATATTATATATTATATATTATATATTATATATTATATATTATATATTATATATTATATATTATATATTATATATTATATATTATATATTATATATTATATATTGACAGATGATGGACTTTGGACCTCCTTAGCACAAGAGATTTGATAACAGGAGGCCTTGGCAAGAGCAAACAGAGCTCTGAGAATTAAACCAAGATTACAAGAAGATCAAATCAGATCAATTTACCAGAAAAAGAAAATTACATCAGACTTCTGCAAGCAGGAGATGTTTAAAATGTGTAAGTTTGTTGATGTGATGACTAAGCCAATAATTGTAGAACAGTAGTAGCATCCCTCAAATAGTATGTAGAATTGTATTCCACAATAAATGTGGATTAATTTTTCCAAATTAATACAAATTTAATTGTACTCCACAATAGATTTGGATTAATTTATCTAATTTATTCCAAATTCACCAGCACAGAACCCCGGTGTCACCAGCAGACGAAACCTGCGTCCTTCAGGCCTTTATTTCAGGACAAGCTGACAGGCTGCTGTGTAAATTCACTTTTCACTGCGTAAATTCACTGCTCAGTGTAAATTCAATTTTTTAATGAAAAAAAAATTGTTCCAAACCCAGTGGAATTGGTGCAATGAAATGGGAACCACAGTTACAGCACATTTTAAAATGTACCAATAGAGGGAGATACTCCACCACAACAATTCATTCCTTCTCTTTTCCTTCCTGGAAAAGTGAATTTAAACTGAACAGAAACAAGTCCTAGTTCTAAGGTGTAATACAACACAATGTGTTCTGTGGTTTCAGCAGAATTCCCTCAAAAAAAAGCTGAACTTTAATTACTAGACAGGATCACATAGGACACCTTGAATATTGGAATTTGCTCAGATCTCTTCAAAACATTCTGTGACTGCATTCCACATAATAATAAATTCACTAATTCTTTTATAATTTAGGAAAAAAGAAATTCCATTACAGCTATTCAGCAGAGGAAGGAATTCTGGCTCCTCTACAAATCCTTTACAAAATTTTCATTTCATTTAGCCTTTAATTTGAATTTAATTTCATTTCATATATTTTGCCTTTAATTTAACTAGCTTTACTGAAGTATTAAAGGCAAAGGGTGGTCTCAAGAGAAGTAGTGCAAACCTCTTGTCACTGAAGGAATTCAGGAGTTTATCACTTGTCAGATAATCCTACAAATGTATTTAGTAGGATCTCCAGAAACAGATGGGATACTTAATAAAACAAAACCTGAAAAAATGTTGCATTCTGCTCTGCCTCAAAATTCAGATTTGTTAATCCATATCCACACAAAATGGTTTTAAAAGGCTGAGTGTTCTGCTCTTCTCTGTTCCTGGCCATGATTCCTGTTTCTTTCATGTTATCTGATGAAAAAAAACCAGAATTTTGCAATCTGCCAAAAGCTGAGCTAATTTTGTATTTTTCAAACTATTTGCCAGTCAAACTCTTTAACTGTTCCTTTGTAGATCTTACAAAATAATCTTGATTTAATAGAAAGTTTCTGCTGCCTTGGACGTTCTTCAGGACATTCAGCTCTCCATGAAACAGCTGCAATAGGAAGCACAAAATAAAGACAGGAGTCATTTTAAAAAAAGATGATTTATCAAAGTTTATGGCAAATGGTCTTTCCTGTCTTAAGGATTAATGTTGTAGCTGAGACACTATTTGCTTTTATGGTCTTTCAAGGGAGGAATATTCCTCATTTTTACATTATGTTGGGCCTAAAATGCACAAAAAGAACTTCAAGAGGAGAGACAAGCAAGGGATACAGAAGTTGTGTCCAGACTTGCAAGCCAAGATCTTTGCTCCCTTAGCACACAGCTGCTGAAAAAATGGAGCATTTGCTTCATGTAATTGCTAAATTTCAATCAATATTATAAATATTTACCTATTTGCATTCATACCCACTTCCTCATAGTAGAGAGGAACCAAAAGATAATGTTTTAAGCAAGTTGTGTAAAATAATCCCAATTAAGTGGGAACAGATCTAAGGTAGAAGAAAAACATGTATGCATCTACCCATCCTAGAATTCATTTGGTCTAATTTCTCAATTTCAATGACAGTAGCACCCTTTTTTTTATTTTAGGGTTTCATGTTAATTTTTTTAGAAACAAAATATTGTGTAACATTACAGCAGCTTCTAGCTGGTGATGTTTTTCCTTTTAACATTTCTGCAAACTTAAATCTGGCCCCCTCTCTCTTCTGCTTTTTGCTTCTACTGCTCTCTGTCCTAAGATAAATTATCATGTAAAGTGTCTCTTACACATCTTGATGTTTCCTCTACCTGAAGCAGGATTTCTTTTTTTTTTTTTTTCCTGCACTACTGTGAAGCCATCAAATTTAATTAATCCCGGAAATATTGACTTAGTGCTAAGGGAAACATTATCATTAAATTAGAAATGCTTGTGGTGGTGATGCCAGCTGCAGAGCAAGGCAGACACTCCTCTCAGTAAGTGCAGCACATTTTAGGTAAAAGTCTTTGCAGCCAAAAACTTTATTTACTCATTTAATTTCATATATTCATTTCACTACTGAAGATCCAGGAGCTGCTTGTTTGGCATCTTCCTTCAACACTATTTCTAACACATTGCATATCATTTGTGCTTCAGAATTCCCTGCAAATTGACTGAAAACTTGTTCTTAAAAGTTTAGGTAGAAGAGAAATAAAGACATCATACATCTGTGATGTCACTGTTACAAAATAGCTGCTTTTTAATTTATTTTTTTAAGAAGGAATGCATTCTTCCTCTCTAAATCTCCTCCTTCAAATTATCAAAAATCTAATACTGATTTTCTGCAAATACAGGCCTTTTAAACATGACTAATATGTCATATGGCATTACACCAAAATGCAAGTTAACATTTCATGAGATTTTGTCCAATATCTGATGTCTTTTAATAGCACTACTTAATCACATGGCTCTTTAACTTTCCTTGGTAGGAGATAATTTTTCCTTTCTAGGTTCTCTGCCTCTATTAAAGTCTAAGCTTTACACTGTTGAGTTTTAACTTCTTTTTGCAAGGGTTGTGATTAAATGTGTGAGAAGGTATTTCTTGTTTGGACTCAGATGTTCATTACTTCTTATCTATGCTACAGCCTCACAAACCCTGAGTTCTACAGCACTTCAACAAACTAAAAATTGAGCCCCATCTCTCTCTCTACAAGGCCTTTTAAGGATAAACTGTCCAATTAAGAAATGACACCCAAATTATTTTTACTTTTAACCCAATAATCAATCACCTGTGCTGCAATGTGGATTTTTCTGTCCACTTACACAAAACCACCCAAACTCATGGAGAAGAAGGAGAAGGAGAAGGTGAAGAAGGAGAAGAAGAAGGATCATCCTCCACCCTAAAACGTCCATCTTGCTTTGTAGATTTGTTTTTTTTTTTTATCTAATTACACAATACCACCCAAACCCATGGAGAAGAAGGTAAAAAAGAAGAAGGAGAAGAAGAAGGACTAGCCTCCACCCTAAACCCTCCATCTTGCTCTATATTTATTATAATATTCTAAACCCTTAATGTACAAGTTTTCCACCCTGTGATATTACACACTTCTATTCAAACTCCACACCTGCAATCCCAGTTCTGTCATTCCATTTTGGAAGCTTCTCCACAGCCTCAGGTCAATGCAGTGTTCTCCTGGGGGTCGGTGCCTGTCAGCACACTTTATTTGAATAAAGTGAAAGGATTCCTCTGCCTCCTTTTTGGACGTAAACCTCTGATATTTGTGGATTAATTTTGCCAAGAAAAAAATCAAGGCTAAATCTCTGCCTCCTTACGGGAGCGCTCCTCACAGAGCCCACCTCCACCATGCCATTTTCCCCATCCATTTCCCAGAGCTTGACCACAGAAATGTTGACTTTAAGAAGGTTAAAGGTGGCAGCCTCAGGCACCAAACGGGGCTGGGCTGGGCAGGAGGGGCTGGTTGTTGTTTTTTCAGCAGAAAAGTGTCAGGAAGATGCAGCGGCCCCGGCCCCCGCTGAGGCGCCGAGTGACAGCGGCAGCTGCCGGGGTGAGGGAGCCCCACAGGCCCGAGGCTTCCCAGGCCAGGAAAGGCCACCACAGCTCCTGTTCCCACATCTGGTGTTAAAAAAGGGACCAGACCCCTGGTGTTGGAGGGTTTTCAGCAGTTCAGGGAACAGCTTCTCCTCCCAGGCACCAGGGACACAGCCACTGGTGTTAAAAATGGGACCAGACTCATGGTGTGAAGGGATTTCAGCAGTTCAGGGAACGGCCTCTCCTCCAAGCACCAGGCACAGGAGAACAGGACATGGCCACTGGTGTTAAAAATGGGACCAAACTCCCACTACTGAAGTGATTTCAGTAATTCAGGGAACAGTCTCTCCTCCCAGGCACCAGGGACAGGAGAACAGGACACAGCCACTGGTGTTAAAAACGGAACCGGATTTCCAGTACTGAAGACATCTCCGTCCTGGGCAGGAGAGAGAATTTCTTCCCAGAAAGAAGACATCTCCTGTTCCCACATCTGGTGTTAAAAATGGGACCAGACTCCTGGTGCTGAAGTGATTTCAGCAGTTCAGGGAACCTCCTCTCCTCCCAGGCACCAGGGACAGGAGAACAGGACACAGCCTTAAGTTGCGAGGTCTAGGCTGGGCAGGAGGGAGAATTTCTTCCCAGAAAGAAGACATCTCCTGTTCCCACATCTGGTGTTAAAAACAGGACCAGACTCCCAATACTAAAAGTGATTTCAGCATTTATTATAATAAAAAGAAAGGCCTAAGCAAGGGGGCCTGAGGGCCAAGCAGGAGCGATCCCGTTGAGGATGCTGCAGGTCTTCAGCAGTGACGTCCCCAATGTTCCAGATGGAGTGGCACAGGTGCCCTGGGTCAGATGCCCCTTTTTATCCTGTTTTTTGTCCCTTTGGATTGGTTTCTTTTTGGATCTTTCATGCAAATCCAGTTTTAGGTGCTTGATTGGCCCTTACAGTTCTGTCCAGGCTGGCTCGTTTCACTTGGGGAGTAGCGCACTTTACTTAGGTGTAATTTCATATAACCACCCTTTTCACTCCTTTTACAACATAACAACCAAACTAACAGTACATGCTTAACAATTATCAACTATTTTACGACACTTTCTAACCTATTTTTAACATCTGGGGCTGCAGGAATAACAACGAGAGCTCAAGGGAGACAATGACCCAAGTGGGCTTGAGACTAAGGGATAATTCTCCTTTCTTCTATCCCTGCAAGGATGAATGTTTGCTAATTAGAGAGATCTCTTTGTAGACTGAAGGCAGGACTGAAAAACTGATTTAGTCTGAATTAATGCAAACCATGAGTAACCTATGTAAGTGAACACATATACACACACAGAGAATATAAATTAAATAGTCTACATTGGCAAAACTTTCTGGACTCTGACTTAGATCCTGCTAATGCCTGAAAAATTTGCAGCATTCACAAATTCATCATAACCTGACCTTTCAAAAAAGAACAGTCTGGGGTCTTCCTCCTGCCTGTGAGTACAAAATGTTTTTAAATGTTTACTATTCAATGCAACAGATTTAATATTTAGGTGAGTTCTTCCTAGAGAATGAATTAGCTATCAGATAGTGAGCCTTTTGCATGAAAATTTAGGTTCCTGTGATAGAAAGGAATTTGATGTTCTTCTTCAGAAGGATTTAAACTAAAATAATTCGATTTCCTGGAAAAGGCCAAGTTCTAAAAACCAACAGATGCAACAGGATAAACACATTGCCCACCTCACCCAGATTCCATGAAATTTCACAATTCTGAACTATACAAAAACCAAAATATCTTCAGTATCACCTCAGCTCTTGTGGAAGATGAAGACCTCATGTCTGTTAAATCTCTGTGCTCCTGTGCTCACAAAACCCAGCAGCAGTGGTGGGAGAAGGCAAAGAGGCGCAGACAACATGGAGCAAGGCCTGGAGGAGTATTTGAAATGTTTGTAAGCAGATTCTGGAGACATGGGACACATGCATACCTAAATTGTCATTAAAAATATGGAGAACAACCTAGTGAGGAGCTGCAGTAACCCTGGCATAGGGTTTGGGGCATTCTCACTTCTGGGAAAAAGGGATTGAGAACAGATTCCCTGTTAATGTCTTTTCAGCTGGGATGGCTCTGGGGTCTAAAAAAATCTGCTTTCTGTGAGGAAAAACTATAAAATGTTCAACAAAAGATGAAAAACATGGCTTTCATTGGCATAAAATCAAGAGATTTCCTTGCAGGAGGGTGTATTGAAAATTCCCTAGAAAGCAGAATACAGAAAGAATAACTGCCACTGGCAGCAAACTCCAACCCTCAGCAAATACATGTGTTACAAACCTAACAAAACAAACAGCACTCAAAGCCTTGCATGTGTGTACAAGCCAGGTTTAATAATTTTTCTTAACCTTAGGATTGGGTCTTAAATTATATATAATTAGTGAAGGCCTTTCTTGCTTCTATTTCCCACTTTAGTTCTTGAGATTTGGTGTCTATTGAATCCTGTTTTAGAGCTTTTTCTAAACCCAAGACTGAGAATTTTCTTAACAATGCAATAAAAATAACTTCATAGCGTTACAAGGAAACATTAAAGACTTTTTTGTGTGTGCGCTGCTCTTTCCCTTAAAAAAAAAAAATACAGACATTGTTTCTTTAAAAGGCTCCATCTGCAAATCCCATTAGATGTGCATATAAGGTTTCAGATGATTAATAGCTGCCTGCTTTGCTTTGGTTGGAGGGGCTGAGGGTATGTGTGTTAACCCCTCCTTCCCTCGCTCACATTTCACTTCACAAACTTGTCACTGTCTCCCCAGCCCAGTGTTTAAAAAGTGTTTCACCCATGCCCAGCACTTCACAAGGAAGCAGCTCATGGCAATCCCTGCCTAAATCTGCTTGGCAATGAAGACCTCCAGAACCAGAGTTCCTAAAGCAGCAAACCTGCCGCAGCATCACCGGCAAACTGCTGCTTAGGGAGGAGATTTCTGTAACATCTGGAAGAGTTTCCCTCTGCTCCCCTGGTGCTTTTGGAGGCTGAGCTGTCAGCAGGCAGGAGCCCTGAGGTGTGGGCAGGACTGGGAGCAGATGGATCCCAGCAGCAGCAGCTGCATGAGCAGCCCACAGCCTCCCCCCCTGCTCTGGGGCTGTGTGAGGAGCTCCCAGCCCGAGCTGAGCTCGGCTCCAGGGCTCAGCCACTACCCAGCAGCGCCCTTCTCCTTCCAGCAAAAAGCAGATTTTGCTGCTTACCCTGATTTCTCAGCCTCCTGCCTGGTGCCAGCTGCCCACAGCTTCCCCCAGGAGCAGCACCCCTCGTTCCAGCACCCCTCGTGGCACCTGGCAGCGCCTGAGGCCACCAGAGGAGCAAACCCAGGGCTGGCCTTGGCTTCTGGAGAGTCAGAGGGCGGCAGCGCCAGCCTGGGGAGCGTGGCTGTGGATGAGGATGATGAGGCACCAGCAAATCCTACAAGTGACTCTGAGAAAAAGCCATCCAGAAGGAAAAAGGAAAGCTCAGGTAGGTGATGTGAAATCAGGGTTGTGGGACAGTGCAGTTTTAGGTGCTTGATTGGCCCTTACAGTTCTGTCCAGGTTGGCTCGTTTCGCTTGGGGAGTGGTGCACTTCACTCAGGGATCCCGTTGAGGATGCTGCAGGTCTTCAGCAGTGATGTCCCCAATCTTCCAGATGGAGTGGCACAGGTGCCCTGGGTCAGATGCCCCTTTTTATCCTGTTTTTTGTCCCTTTGGATTGGTTTCTTTTTGGATCCTTCATGCAAATCCAGTTTTAGGTGCTTGATTGGCCCTTACAGTTCTGTCCAGGTTGACTCATTTCGCTTGGGGAGTGGTGCACTTCACTCAGGTGTAATTTCTTATAACCACCCTTTTCACCCCTTTTACAACTTAACAACCAGACTAACAGTACGTGCTTAACAATTATCAACCATTTTACAACACTTTCTAACCTATTTTTAACATCTGGGAGTGCAGGATGACAGCGAGAGCTCCATGAGGAGATCAGGGCCCGAGCAGTTTGAGAGCAGGAATTCCGAGCAGAAATGAGAACACCTGGTGAGACTGGGACCTAAGAAAGCAAGCTGCTGAGCAAAACATTTCATAATATTGACTGGGGAAACTTTAGACAGTAACAGGACTGTCTAAACTGGTCTAACATGACTAACTTACTGTCTTCTTCTTTTTCTGGTCTTTGTATTTTATTTTACTCCTGCAGATCTTGGGAACTGAGCTAGGCATTTTACTCACCAGCACAATTGGCTGGAACTGAGCAGGAGTCCCATGGCATGTACACACACAGAGCTCCACTAGGATGTGGAGTTACAGAGTTTTACATTCACACCTGCCATTTGTCTGAGCAAAAGAATGGCAGAGAGCAAAGATCCCTCACCTTGAGCTGCCTGTGGTAGTAGGGAATGTCATACTAGGGATTTGACATCTCAGTTGTGGTAAAGAGTACAAGAGGCAAAGTCTTCCTTTAAATGTAAATTCTGTTTGGGGTCCCTAAATATTAAATATTTTAACCTCAGAACAGGAGGTTCTAAAAGTTTGCCCATCAGGACAATGTCCAGCAGGGCAGAAAATGTTCATGGTTTTCATGGTGTCACCCTAGCTGGCAAAGCACATTCTATAGTGTATAAACCAATAATCTCAGAGTAATAAAAACTCTAAGTTGCTGATATCTCAGATCCAAATCAGTGAAATATGCATTAAATTGTTTTTACTTAGGAGGTTGTTAAAATTTAAGATACTTCTATTCATTAAAATACCATAATATTCACTTAAAAGCTACACTGTGCTTTTTCCCACAGCCCTGCTACCAAGTGGAGAATATTTTCCTGTAGCCTCATTTCACAGGCAGAGAATGCAGGGATAAAAATATTAATTGATTGATTGATTGATTTCTAAGTTTTGCAGACATTTGTAGAATTTAGGTTCATTTATACTGAAAAAGCATATTTAGGCAAAATTTTCCCAAATACAAAGAAGTTTAAAAATAATAATAATTTAAAAGGTGAACACCACTTTCATTTAAACATCAGCTAGTCATAGGTATAAACAGCAGATTTCAGCTTCCTCACATTATCTTTATCATTAAAGAGACTGATTCCAAAGCACATCTCCCTGTTTTAAACAGAAGAAAAAATTTACTTTTTTTCTCTCTTATTAGCACTCTTCACACTTTCTTTTCATCTTTTCTGCTGTCCCCTGCTCTCTTCCTTTCAGGGAGCTGTAAGCAATGACATCCCTGAGAGCTCTGAGCTTCCACCTACCAGTGACCACTGCAGCAAGGGGAAAGGCAGCTGCTAAATTAAATGCAGAATTGAAGCTGCTTGGGATCCTGGAAGGAGACACACTCAAACATATTTTATTTTATTTTATTTTATTTTATTTTATTTTATTTTATTTTATTTTATTTTATTTTATTTTATTTTATTTTATTTTATTTTATTTTATTTTATTTTCCTTTCCTGAATTTCCTTTCCTTTTCTTTCCTTGAATTTCCTTTCCTGGATTTCCTTTCCTGAATTTCCTTGAACTTCCCTTGCTCTCCTTTCTTCTTTTTCAACTGGCAGTACAGTAGGAAAACCTGCCCAAGATGATTTGTCCTTTCACACGTTTGTCATTTCTCACATCCTGTTGTCAAAACTGAAGCAGCTGGGCCACATTTCCACCTCTGGAATCTCCCAGAACCTCAAGCCATGGATTAGGATTATTTCTCTTGACAATACCATGTGGCACACAGTGTGGATGAGAGGTTCCAAGCTACACACACCATAATATCCAAATATTCACTTTAAATTATTCCCACTGTGAAAACTGCCCCTTGGAAAGGGAGTTCTTCCCACAGGGCTGTGAGGAGCTCCCAGGTACTTTGCATTGGTTATAGTTTATTTTCTCTCTCTGTTCAGAGGTTATGTGATTACCACGAGCTGTCCCACCTCTGTCCTCTCCAAATCAACATGCTGAGCTCAAGGGGCCACAAAGAAACATCTTAAATCTTCCACTGAGCACTTCAAGGAGTTTTTTAGATCTCTGCCACTGCACATGTTCATCCACACCAGCATAACCCCAAATCACAGCAGTGTGCTTGCCTCCTAGAGAGCCAGATCTCCAGCAATAAGGCAGAAAGCAGCAGCAGATCGCGGAAGGAAAGGACAGCATTCACCAAGGAGCAGCTGAGGGAGCTGGAAGCTGAATTTGCCCACCACAACTACTTGACAAGGCTCAGGAGATACGAGATAGCTGTGAACCTGGATCTCACCGAAAGACAAGTACTTCCCAAACCCTCCCCAGCTCCTCTTTCCTCCCCCACAACTTCTCCTTAATGCTAAAAATCAGATTATGTTACTCAAGGGTGTGCTTTTGCAGTGGCACAGAGGTATTTTAAAACCAAGCCTCCACATTCTTTCAAACACCTTTTTGTGGTGGTGCTCTCAGGGGTCCCAGGATGAGGGAAGAGATGAGAATCTTGACTCCATGTTTCAGAAGGCTGATTTATTATTTTATGATATATATTATATCAAACGAAAATGATATATTAAAACTATACTACAAGAATAGAAGAAAGGATTTCGTCAGAAGGCTAGCAAGGAAAATAATGGAATGGTGATAAAATCTTGTGACTGCTCACAGCCTCGACACAGGTGGCTGTCATTGGTCATCAAGTAAAAACAATTTCACATGCTGGGTAAACAATTCTCCAAATCACATTCCAAAGCAGCAAAACATGGGGAAGCTGAAGTTTCTCAGCTTCTCAGGAGAAAAGATCCTAATGAAAGGATTTTTCATAAAATATGTCTGTGACACCTTCATTACATATTTCTGTAAGTAGTTAATATTTTAATTATGTTTCTCTCAACTAAAGATAGCCCTGGTAATAACTGGTCTCTGCTGAGTTCTTGTTTACCACCATTCATTGGTGCCTATTGATATATCAAGGTTTACATGTGGAATATGGATATCACCTTTGACTAAAGGAAATTGTTGGAATTAATGTTTGATATGTGCATTCTTCCTGGGTCAGGTGGTATTTTGAGGTGGAAATTTTTTTTCTTTTTATAAGGAAAGACAATTATACAAAGTTGTGTGGAGAGAGGTATTTCTGTTCTCTCATTGTCATCTCAGTCCAGGATTCCTTATCAATGCTAAGTGGACAGCAGAAGAATTGTGTGAGGCAAATTAAAATTCCTGAAGCATTAGATTGGATGGCCTAGATGTTAAAAATACATGAGAGGCACTGTGCCTTGTTTGACATGAAGATTCTAGGCAAAGCACTTGTACTACCCTTGAGGGTTTCAGAGGAGCTCCACATCTGTGTGGAGCATTTCAGAAATAATTGTTGCAGTCTGTATTAGAGAGATGGATTAGTCAAACTCTGTTCACCTTTTCTTCTAGAATTCCACAAACCATCTCTCTACACACATATGCTTTATACAGCTCAGGCTGAGGCAACAAGTAATTATTTTCTCTTTATCACCCAGGTCAAAGTGTGGTTTCAGAACAGAAGAATGAAGTGGAAACGTGTTAAAGGTGGGCAAGCAGTGCCCCCACACGAACATGACACAGAGGATGTGGACTCTGCTGCCTCCCCCAGCTCTGAGTGATCCCTGCAGCAACGGGAGACGAGTTTGGAGAAAATCATTGCTTGGAATGTGGGTGCAAACTGCTTAAAATCAGCTACACAATGAGGTTACAGAGGCAATTAAAGAGCACAAGGGGAAAAAACGCCAAAGGACAGCATGGTTTTGATTTTTGTCTCTCAAACTGTCTTACTACCACAGATGATTCTATAGGAAAAAAAAAAACAACAACAAACACAGAATATAAAACAGGAATAATATTGTAGAGACTCTCAAACATCCAGAAAATGCAGATTTTTAGTCAGAATATGCAGCTCTGTCCTCATCCAGGCTTCCCCTGGTCACACCTGTTCAGTCTGCGTTTGGACTTGACAATGCACATTTTCCCTGTGCCCTACTTGGAGAGAAATAAATACTTTTATAGTCACTGATTTTTCTTGCAAAATGAGTTGGACACCTGTATGAATAGACAATAAGATTACAAAATAAAATGTGAGACTAAAAATAGATTTACACAGAAGTCTGCTCACCAGTTTCAGAAGAGAGTCCAAGAAGGTCAGTGCCTTGTTGATGGCAGCAATTTGCAGTGGGAAATTTCTTCCAAGCTTACTGTAAATCCTGAAATTAAATTGCTGGATCTCAGTTTCAAGTATTTTTTCAAAGCAGTCATTACCAAATGTCCCAGCAGGCACAGCAGGGATTGAACTCTCAACACAACAGCTAAAATATCCCCATTTTGGTTTCAAGTTTTCCAATAAACTGCCACAGCACCACCAGAAGTTTTAAGAACACTTAAGGACACTCCCACTTTAAATTATCCCCACTTTCAACCAAAATTTATGGCGTATCGAATTATGATGATTTAGAAAAGCATAAAGCCTGCTCCCATTTCTTATATCCTTTTGTTTCATCTCTAATGCCATATTTTAAGCAGAATTTCACACTAGTGTACCACATTATGACCCTTGAGAATACTGAAACTTTGGTTTAAATATTTCAAAGGTAACCATTATTTGCAGCTCCAGCCTTTCACCTTACTCTGATGCTGTTGTGGTTGCATGTGAACTGTAGATATGGTGGGTACAAATTTGTATATTTGGATTATATGTTTATAAAGCTGTTAGTGGTAATTCCACTTGTAAAAGACCTCAAAATTGATAAATATCATTTTTTAAAAAAACAAGGATGCTGTATTCTTTTCAAACAGCTGCTTACTGTATCTACTAAGAAAAAACATACATTACATTCCTTCTCAACATTTCCAAGCTCTGATGGATGAAAAAAACCAACAATTTAGAGTAAATATTTGTGCAAAACCAATTTTTAAAAAAATTATTTAAAGTGAAAGAAACTTGAGAAGTTTGAGCAGCACTGAGGAAGTGAATTAGGTTGGTGTCTGGTTTCCCATACTGCACTTATTTTTATTATTTCCCATACTTGCTCTTATTCACTTTATCAAAAAACAGCAGTTACATAAAACAAAATGCCAACATTCCTCTGCCCCTGAAAAAAAAAAAAGAAAATAAGAAAAGAGCATCAGGGATGTCTCACATAGGGCCTCATGTAAATTCTGTGGGTATAATAACTACTATATAATCAGTTACAGCATTTAGGGCTATGCATGTTCTCTCTCTGGGCTAGACCTACCCCTGTCTCTTCAGATCTTTACGATAAGGAAAAATTACTGTCAATTATCTTCCTTGTAGTAGATATTTAAATGGAAGGTGGTTCAGACAGGGATTTATGGTCAGATCCCAGTTTCTGCAGCGCTGAGAAGGGTGGACAATGGCGGAATATAATTCTTTTTGTTAAAAAACTCAATGTTAGAAACAGGACAATAATCTCAGTACTCAGCTGACATAAAACTAGTTGGCTAAAAAAATTGCTCATGCACAGATGAGATGAAGTTTACTGTAGAAATTTTCCATGTAAGAACAGAAAATGATTTTGGCTTTCCTTCTTGAACCTTTCTCCCTTCTGATTACATTTCTGACTAAACTCTTGGCAGAGACTAAAGCAAGCTTTAGTATTTTGTGAAGAGCTCTGGTGCTCAGATCTTCTACCCTTCTCTCCTGAGACACAAACCACCACAGAGCAGGAGCTCTTCTTTACTTCTATCCTTGCACCCTCTTCAGCCATTTTTCTCTGTACATTTATCACGGTACATCACCTCCTCCCCACTGGGGTTAGAGAGTTTGCAACCTGCAGGAGCAGCTTCTTTGGAGATGAAAACTTTTGGGCTCTTGGCTACTCACATAAACCAAAACCAGCTCCTCAGCCAGATGAGGGGCTAATAAATCTTGCCTTTCAAGGAAGATGTCAATGGTGGCATAGTGAATCCTAATTTACTTAAAAACTAATCAATGGGATCTCAGTCTGTACCCATAATTGCAGCTCCTAAACAGCTCTTGCTCTGAATTTTGAGAAATAAGCTGAGTCACCTGTGATATCTTCTTGTGCTTAGGCAGTTTCTTCATTAAACCATCTGCTCACTCTAAGATTTTAGTGTTTTGAGAAGGAACATTTCACTGCTGACATCAAAGCATTTGACCTCTGAACCTCTGGTGCCAAGAATCTCCCAGGGAAGTCCTGTTGTCTGGGAGCAAAGTCTTTGACCTGCAATTATTTTTGTCAGAAATACACATCAGGCTGTACTCTCCTCTCAGAAGAGAGGGAAGCTACCTGGGGATGTTTGGCAATATTTTCTGCGCCTTTTTTGTCAATAAATAACCTGAGCACACAGTCACCCCATGGCATCAGAGGAGTCTGGCAGGAATTCCCCAGGAAGCACAGGCGAGCAGGGCACTGAGACTTTGCCAGTGCAAACAGCCCACAGGGAACAGGGATATCTGTACAAACACAAAAATATGTGCTGGAGCCATTTATATCTGTTTACCTCTTCTAAATAGAGCAAGAGAAATGCTTTCCTTAGAGTCAGAGGCTTTATGGACCCTTTATCTGTCTAGCTAGATGCCAATGGAGCAGAGGCCCTGATTTATTTTACAAGTTCTGTATCCCCTGACTCCTCTGTTGTTAGTCCTCAGTTCCTCCAGGCCATTCCACAGCTTTAATCCAGGGATTTTTCCAGTGAATGGAACTCCTTAAACTCCAAAGATAACCCAAGACCAGTCCAGTGTCGCCTTGAATGTCTCCAGGGATGGGGCATCCACAACTTCTTCTCTGGGCAACCTGTGTCAGGGCCTCACCTCCCTCCCAAAAAATATAAAATATAAAAAAATAAGGAGCTAAACCCTTCAGTTTACACTGTCTGGGAAACAAGAGAGCCCTTTAGCAAACATTTCACAGCCAGAGATTGTGACTGGGACATATTCTACATTACAAATCCTGCTTCCTGTAGGATTTCCTATGCGTGGAAACAAGCACACACAACAAATCAGGGCATTTTACAGAACACACCATTTTTCAATTACCCCACTTTCTTCCCCCACTTCTAGTAGTGCTCATACGAAGTTTCATCAGCCACTATCTCATATTTTGGATAATTCCCTTCCCTTGAGGAAAGAGCAGAGCCTCTCTAAGAAGTGTCTATTGTGGTGAAGGTCCCCAGGATGAAGTGAGAGATGAGAATTGACTCCAAGTTCTCAGAAAGCTGATTTATTATATTATCATATTATATTCTATTATATTAAAAGAAAATTATAGACTAAAACTATACTAAAGAAAGAGAAAGGATACATCAGAAAGATAGAAAAGAATGATAATAAAAAGTGACAGACTCAGAGAGTCCAACACAGCTGGCTGTGATTGGCCATTATTAAAAACAATTCACATGCTGAGTAAACAACTCTCCAAATCACATTCCAGAGGAGCAAAACATTGGGAAGCTGAGGCTTCTCATCTTGCCAGGAGAAGAAATCCTGGCAAAGGGATTTTTCAGAAAATATCACAGTGACATGTCTGCATTAGTTACTGGGCTCTGCCTGCTGGATCCACACAGCTCCTCCGGGCAGATGGACAGGAAATCCCCTTTCTTTCAGTGCTTACAGCAGAAGGGCTTTGTCTGGATAAAATAACCTCAGGCTCCTGCCTTTCAGGCTGTATTTGTGAGTTATGATGGGGCAGCCCCCCTCAGCCCTGGCTCCAGGTGTTGGCCCCCCGTCGCCACCCTCCCCACACACAATGGCACATTGTTCTGCTTCCTGCACGCAGGAAGGATTTCCATCCAGCACCAGACCCTTACACCACTGTTCCCTCCCTCTGGACCATAATTGTTATTTTATTCTCTTCCATAACTCTCAGACAGGGATAAGCTCCCAGGGCTGTCTGGGAGCTCCTCTGGGAGCAGATTGCAGCAGAGATAATGGCAGTGAGTAACAGAGAGCAGGGTGACTTCATGCGTGGAGCTTTGAGCTGCGTTTCTCTTTCCTTATTAAAGAAGAAAACATTTTTTCAAGCCTCCCTCAGTCACACTTTGGAGCAGGAAACAGAACTGTGAATTAACATGCTTTCTTACAGCCTTACATTTTCAGTTCAGTGAAAGTTTATTACAGCCCACACTCATCCCCAGAGTTAATTTGTCACTCAAATGCCACATGTGAAATATTCCCCACAGCCAGGAATTTATCACCAAGTGAGTGTTAGCCCAGCAGTGCCACAGTTAAGTTGATGACTGTAAAAACTCCCCAAAAAATATTTGTTTCTTCCTTTCAGTACTCACCACAAACAACCTAACAGTTTTATACTTCCATCTACTTCTATATTTTATATTTATATTTTTTCTATAAATATATGCATATATTTTATATTTTAATATATATCTTATATATTAAATTTCTATTGATATATAAATATATTATATATAAGATATTATTTATATATTTTACCTACTTTATATTTTATCTATAAATATTATGTAGAATGTTCTACGTAATTTATTATAATATAGAAATATTTTATATAATATAAATATAATATTTCATAATTTCTCATCTATATTTCTATGCTTTTCTGTATACCTATATTTCAACACTTTCCATTCTCTATTTCTTTCATGAGAGAGGATGAATATATACATATATAGATAGATAGATAGATATAGATATAGATATAGATATAGATATAGATATAGATATAGATGATATAACTGTTGAGAATCTGTGTAGTTTCCAATTCAGAAAAAAGTAATCTATCATGTCTAATTTAATTGCTCCATTCACTTTTCTTAGCTGAGGAGGACAAACCCCTAGTCCCAGTGTCAGGGTACCTTACAAATCTGGACTGGAAATTATTTTCCTGTGAATAACTGGAAACTCTCCATAATAATCATCCACAATTTCTATGTGAGGTTAATTGAAAAGGACATTCTAGGGAAAAGTGTAGCTCAAGAAGCCAACCTTCATTCAGGTATACAAAAATCCAATATTCTTTTCTCTGATTTTACCTAAAATATAAAGCATAAAAGTCCTGGCAGCATGGACTTGTGTCAGGCCACTTGCTGTCTTCAAATCACCTGTATTTAGCTGGATTGAGTTATAAACTTCTTTAAAATGTCCCAATAAAAATAAATCCATTAAAAAGAGAATAAAATAATGAGGTGAGAAACTGTCTGTGTCAGGAAAACATTGCAGGCACATCTCTCACTGGTTTATTTGCAGGAGAAAACACAGACACAACTGGAATATGTTTCCCATTACAAGAATTAAGGGTTCTTGTCTGCACTGAGGACTTGTTTACACTGCTGGGTTCCAGTTAGAATCTGGTTTATATCCTCTGCAAGCTCTGGGTCCTTCACACAGCCCAGCCAGGAAGTCTTCAATGCACACACTCAGAAGATATTTTCAGCTATTCAAACATTAAATAAATAAGCACGGCAAAAAAAATTCTACTGCAATAATGAAACTCTTCCTGTGTCTTTACAAGATTTCTGAAAAAAACCAAGCCTCCCAATCCTGACAGAGCTGTTTAAAAAGTCCAAGAAAGCCATAAGGGAAACAACTCAGTGGAAACCCATCCATTTGCCCCTTGAATTCTGTAGCACCATGAGAAATTATTTAAGGCCAGACTCTCACAGTGCTTGGCTCAGAGACATTTTGTCATTTAAAATAAGCAAGTACCAAGGAGAAAACCAAAATGTTCAATGTGTATTTACCCTCCTTGTCAAGGTAGAAAATGAGGAGCTGCCCAGTGCTGGAAGGGGGAACTGAGGCACCTGGAGTCCTTGTCTGCTCAATATTGATCTTCTCCAAGAGATTAAATATCACATTATCTCACTAATTATCACATCACAGTTCCTTTTCTTTGTGCTCTCTCAGAGTTTCTGAGGCAGTACCAAGATGAGAGGGGAAGCTGTGCCTGGAACTTGCCAGAGCTTTCAGTGCACTTGATAATATTCTCAATAATGAGCTCTAATTTTTGCTCAGCCCTGAAATCAGGTGCTTGGACTTAGTGGCTGTTCCTAGGGGCTTCCAAATGAAAAAATCTCTTCCAGTTGCAGTTGCTTTGACATCTTTTACACACATGGATATGGAGGAAAAATATATCTCACCATATGGAAAACAATGCAATGTTGGTGACAATGTTGGATTTGTCATCTGTGTATAATTTTAAATATAAAACTGGGCTTGAATTTTCACTTTCCTTCAGAGTTGCCACGGCCAGCTTGACTATTTTTAAGAGAAAAATGATCTCTCTTTTTTTTTTTACAGTCTTCTCTCTGCTGTAATTTCTTTGTGTCTCTGCCAGAATCAAGATGAGGTGATGCCAAGAAAAAGGATGAGCTCATTGCATTTAATAGTATGAGGTTTCACAAATAAAAACGACATTACTCAATGGAGAAGTAGTCAGTGGTATAAAGCGGGGTTAAAGGCAGGTAGTTTTAATTGGAAACAAAAAGAGTTCCTTAATTTCTCATGGAACTGATCTGATTAGCCTTCCTTAGGGATGGAATTTTAGATTAGTCACCATTATTGTATTGTTACTGCCCTTTTATGATAACATTAAAGAAAAGACAAACATTATTGGTAAAACAACACAGTGAAAGCAGTGAATTATAGAGAAGAGTCATTTGGATTTTCCTGTTCCTATCCAAGGCATAAATCTCAGCTCAGGAACAGCAGGTTCAGCACTCTTTCCACAACTTTTTGATTTCAAGCATCACACTGATCTCAGAAATGTCTTGTTCCAAAGAACACTGAATCCTTCTTAGTGGTGCTGAACCAGTTCAGAAGAATCCTCAAACATGAGGAATCTGCTGACCATCAGCCCTACAGCATTGCATTTTCCCAGAAACCAGAGGCACAGTCTCTTTTGCAGTGCCATGCAGTCTTTGCCATGTGTCACATGAAAATGGAAGAGTTTTAAGAGGGAAGGGCAGTTCAGGTGCCTGCAATGCACATCTGAGCTCAAGATGTGCTTGGCTGGGTGCTGGATTTTTGCACAAAGTCCAGCTGAATCATTTTGTGCAAGGCAGGCAGCCACAGGTGTCAGAGATCACCTCTTACGGGAGCAAAATTTCAATAAAACTCCCAGATCTGTGGTTTTCCTGTATCCTCATGAAAATCCTTTACCTATGCTGCCAGGAATGCCATGACTGCTATCTGGAAAGGAACAAAAAGATATGATCCTTTCTGTCTCCTGCAGCACAACTGGAGCAGGATCCCTGTGGTGTTCCCAGAGGTGTCTGCTCCAGTGTCTCACTGACACAAAATGACCTCATTTGTTATGGCTGCTGAGAACTGAGAGGAATTAAATCCAGGGGCTGCAGTTAATTGGGGTCAGGCTGAGATGATTTATGACCTGAGGAATGTACTCACTCTTTTACACTATCATCCAAGCAGTATCAATTGGACTCAGCAAGCTTTGGAACCAAACTGGAATTGGGATTTTCCAGAAAATGAGCAGTAGCAGAGGCAGGAGGAGGAAGGCTGGTGGGCAGATGAGGCTGAATCTGAAAACAAACCAGGTTCTCTTCCTACACTCTTGATCAGTTACCCTCCAAGCTGTGATTGATTGTGATTCAGAGGAGAGATGGAAGAGCTCCATCTATGCCAAGGAAATTTCATCTGTCTGGAATCTGACAGGAAGAAAAAAAAAAAACCTTTGAAACTTTCAGAGGAAGCTGGGATTTGTCCCAGTTACAGGGTCCCTGTGTTCACTCAGCCAGCAAGTGTTAGCAAGTTAGGCTTACTGAAAAATTGTGGCTTTTGGATGCTTTTCCATGAATCAAGAACCTGAGTTTGGTCCCCAGATGTAGAATTCACATTCTCTGAAAAAATCCCTTCACCCAGGATTTTCTCCTGGGAAGCTGAGAAGGCTCGGAGAAAAAAGAAAACAATTCTTATCTCATTTGCTTCTGCTGTGTTTTGCTCCTTTGGAATGTGGTTGGAGATTGTTACGCACGGGTGATTTTTCCATTGGATTCTGCTGTGACTCATTTGTTATTTTTTTATTTATTATTTCTCATTCTGTTTTCACTCTTTGGCCAATCAGTTTGGGACTCTGGAAAGAGTCACAAGTTTTCATTATTATCTTTTTAGCCTTCTGTAAGTATCCTTTTTGTATTCTTTAGTATAGTATACTTTAATATAATATAGTATTATAAAACAATTAATAATAATATAGTATCATAAAATAATAAATTAGCCTTCTGAGAACATGGAGAAGTCAAATCCATCATTCCTCCCTTCATCTGGGGGGAACACAAGTACAAATCCCAGGCAGTGGCTTTTTAGCCTTCTGTAAGTGTCCTTTCTGTATTCTTTAGTACAGTACAGTATTCTTTAATATAATATAGTATTATAAAATTAATAATAAAATTAATAATAATAAAATTAATAATAATAATAATAATAATAATAATAATAATAATAATAATAATAATAATAATAATAATAATAATAATAATAATATCAAAGAATAAATTAGCCTTCTGAGAACATGGAGTCAAATCCATCATTCCTTCCTTCATCTGGGGGGAACACAAATACAAATCCCAGGCAGTGGCTGTGCAGTGCAGCCCATGACCCCACACAGCAGGAGCCTTCAGCAGCTTCCCCACGCCTTTTCCAGGATATCTTAAACAAATATCTTTCTTTTCTTCGTGGGCTTTAGCAAAGGATTACAGCAGAGTTACTCTGTTTTCAAGTTCAAAGTATTTTATCACACTTCAGCAGTTAAGTTAAAGGTGAAAATAGAGCTATTCAATACTGATTTTCCTAGGAAAACAAAATCACAATTTCTTTTTTTTCCCCTAATTAGGACTTCGTTTTTCCTAATTTAATGTCCTGTTTTGGATTACACAAGGTTCAGCCATTCTTGTGCCCAGTAAAACCAGTGACTGACTGGGGTTTTTGTTTTGTTTTATTTTTTGGGTTTTTTGTTTCTTTGTTTGGGAGGTTTATTGGGGTTCTTTTTTGTTTGTTTTGGTTTGGGGTTTTTTTATTGTTTTTGGGGGGCTTTGGGGCTTTGGGGGTTTTTTGTTTGTTTTTGTTTTTGCTTTGCTTTTTTAAGTAGAAAAATCATCCTTATTCTGCTAATATCTATCAAAATAGGAAGAGAAAGTGAAGGAGAGACAGAAAAATTGCTGCAATGCCAGGAATGGAGGTTATACAAACCCTCTCTGTGTGTTTTTGTCCTTCTTATTGAAGCTCACACACACCTTAACGTGCCAGCTCAGTGAAAGGGCATCCACACTTTACCCTCCTGTTCCCTGAGAGTGTCTTTGCATTCCACACAGATATGAGCTCAAAACATGAGGAAATTTCCTTTTTCTTAGGAAAAAGAATGGCCATTAAGTGTTATGGATATATATTATAACATTGGCTTTTCACAAATATTAAAATCAATAATATATGTATAATGCTAAAATAAATTTGCTATAAAGATATAATTTTTATTTCTGTTGTTAACTAAACTTAAACATAGTAATAAAATAGCTAATGTAAGTATGCTTGTGTTAAAATACCTACTTAGTTAATATAACAGATGTATTGTATTATACTATACATATTATATTATATTATGTTATGTTATGTTATGTTATGTTATGTTATGTTATATTATATTCATTTCATATTATATATTATGTTATATTTCTATTATAATACTGGATTATAATCAATTTTCATTATAATATAAATATAATATTTATTATAAAAATCCAATATTATAATTATTATATTGATATTATAATATTTTATATATAATATTTTTATATTATATTGGATATTATAATACAATTATATTTTTATTATTATAGTGGATTTTTATATCATATATATATATATATATATATGATTATCCTATATATATATATGTTATAATATTGGATTTTTGGAAATATTAAAATGGGTTTTAGAAGTGTAGTGTTAAAGTAACTTTGTTATAAAGATATCATTTTTATTCCTGCTGTTAATTAAGCTTAGACATAGTAGTGAAAAGGCTGATATAAGTTAAAATGTGTTAAAATGCCTGCTGGGATGGGATAACATCCAATGCACACAGGATGAGGACACCTGTACAGATCTGCCAACCATCAGCACTCACTGGCTGAAAACAGAGTGCACCAAGGCCCAAAAACTGAAGGTGAATATAAAAAATACAAAAACCACAACCCAGAAATCCACATGCTTTGAAAAGGTGGAACCAAGGAGTAGCCATGCTAAACAATTCTTGGAAACTTTAAACTAGTTTGGGGAAAATGTTAATATACATAATGATTTACGAATATGCAACAGGCTGATACCATAGAAATGGGATATAAAGGATGTTTCCAAAATAACAAGTGAGCTCCTGGCTGAGTGCAAAGCCACACCCAGCTGCAATCTTTGCTTTATTATCTTTATCTCCTATTGTCCTTTATTAAAGTTTTTACATTTTCACAGCAGAGTGAAGGTGTTTTTCACACAGGAATGTGCCTTTGCCCTCATCAATCTTTCTGCGGGACTGGCAGTGGCTGCAGAGTGTGGCAATCTCTACATTTGGCAGAGATTTTGCTACCTGCAGTTCAGCTCCCAGGCAAGCAGACTGCAAAAACACAGAATATTTATTCAGCTGTGCCTCTCTGCTGCATCCTGGGGAGAAAAGGGATGTTCTGCCTCTTTAATCACTTCATTCTTTGCTGGAGTAAACAAGAGGAGCCACGGGGGGTTCTCTTTGCTTGTGAGATTCTGCAAGAGGCTCCTTCACTGCTGGAGCACAAAGTTCTTGCTCTGGAAGGAGGGAAAGATGAGCTGGGGTGACCACATTTGTTAAAGGGAATGCAAAAAAAGGACTGAATAATGGTCCAAACAACTGCTTTCCACCCCTAGCAGCAAACCAAGCACCATCTGAGCACAGATGTGCTCAGAGACACCAGGTCTGGGAAAAGATCCATGAGAGAACAAAAACTGAGAACCAAAATAACATTGAAGGTGAAGGGATCAATAAAAAACCAAACACTACAAACTGCGGAACTTGGGAGCAATGAGCATTGAATCAATGCATTTCCCTGGGTTTTGACTGTAGAAGTGCAAGAAAACTGTGGTGAAAAACTTTGTTGGGTTGGAAGGATTTTCTCTGCACATCCAGAGGTTCGATCTCCTGTGAAAATTGAAAGAGGATAATAAAGGACAATAGGAGACAAAGACAATTTTGGAAACACCCTTTATATCCCATTTCTGTGGCATCAGTCTGATACACATTCATAAAGAAACAATGCAAAAAAGGACTGAATAAAGGTCCAAACAACTCCTTTCCATCCATACCCACAGCCCACCACAGTGGATGTGAAAAGTCTGAGGGAGGGTCAAGCCCTTGCTGTCACCCAAACTGTGGGAAAGCCAAAAAATCTCTTCAACAACATTTTTAGTGTTAGAGAATCAAGGCATGACTTTATTCTGTCCAGGATGTGCCACAGAAATTTTTTCATCCACACATAGCCTGGGCAGAGAAAATCCTTCCATGACACGTGAATTTTATTAGATTTTTCAGATATTTACACAATGGAAACCCAGAGAAATTAACTAGTTAAAAATTCATTGATCCTAAATGAAGCAATTCTCAATATTTGGGGTTTTTTGGATAGCTTTTGGTGACATTGTGACATTGTGTGTCCCTCCTGTTAATCCTGCTCAGGCCATGGAGTTTGGAGCCTGTGAGCTGATGGGGTTGAGGTTGGTGTGACCTTCCATCCAGTCTGCCTTAGGCCAGAATCCTGGTGAGGATTTTCCAAATCAACATTTAGGCTGCTAAAAGAGAGTGAGGTTCTGGTGGTATTAACCACCAGACCGCAGAGAAAATGTGACTTTTACCTGGGGAATGTGCAGGCTGCCCTGCAATCCCTTCCTCCCTGCCCATCCCTGAGCATTCTGGAGCTGGAGCTGCTCTCCACACCGCTGGAACACAGCCAGAAACTCCCCCCTGAGCCTTTTTTTCCCCCTCAAAACTTAAAACATCCTCATATGGCAGCTTTCCAGGCTTTGGATCATCTTTGTGGCCTTTCTCTGGACCCTTTCCAACCTGTCTACATCTCTTTTTTTTGTACAGCAGGGATCAAAACTGAATTCCAGGCATGGCCTGTCAAGTGTTGAGAGGGACAATGACTGCTCTAGAAGTGCTGGAGATGCCCTGGATGGTGCAGCAGCACTCTGAGCACTCATTTTGCTGCTCATCCCCCAGGAACCTTTCCACAGTTTGGAGGTTTCCCCATCCTAACTCATTTTAATTTAATTAATTGAATTGAATTGAGAAATGACACTTAAATAATTTTTAGTTTTAATTTAACTAACTACTTGTGTTCTGTAGTGTGGATTTTTAAAGCTAATTATACAATACTACTAAAACTTGTGAAGAAGGAGGTGAAGAAGGTGGTGAGGAAGAAGGTGAGGAAGAAGGATTCGTTTCTGTTTTAAATCTTCTATTTTGTTTTATATAGATTACTATATTTTAAAACTTCAAACACCAAGTTTTTACCATGTGATATTACACACTTCTATTCAAACTACACACTCATAATCATTTTTTTATCAATCAATGTTGGAAACCTTCTCCACAGCCTCAGGTCAAATGCAGTGTTCTCTTTTACATAGTAAAGAAGGAGGAAAAGAAGAAGATGAAGAAGGATTAGTTTCTGTTTTAAAGCTTCTATTTTGTTTTATATAGATTACTATATTTTAAAACTTCAAACACCAAGCTTTTACCATGTGATATTACACACTTCTATTGAAACTTCACACCCATAATCTTAATTTTATCATTCAATTTTGGAAACTTTCTCCACAGCCTCAGGTCAAGTGCAGTGTTCTCTTGGGGATCAGTGCCTGGAAGCACAGAAAATCTAAAATTCTCAGTTTCCAGGGTTCCAACACCTCTCCTGAGCAAAAATCTCTCTATTTGCTCTCACAGCTCTCCTGGTACATTATGGCCATGTGACAATCAATTAACTGCACACTCTATCAGAATAAAGAAGCCACCCAACCTTATATAACTCTTTTTAATTGTTTTCTTACATTATAGCGTTTTGCTAAACTTATTCTGCCATAATTCACATCATTTAATTTCTCAAAGTGCTAATAAAATAATTGCTTCCTTCCTGTAGACAGAGTGCCTGAAATGTCTTGTCTCATTCAGAACATTATCAAAAGTGGCTGCCATGAATGCTTAAAAGGACTGGTTTATTCACAAAATTGTTCTCCCTGGAGTCTGCGTTGTGTCTCAGACAGCCACAAAGGTGCAAGGAACCTACCCAGACACTTCCTGGGGCTGCCTGTCCTGGAGAAAATCACCTGGAGTAGAAAAACATAACAAGTCTCATGAGTAAAGTTCTGGTGGAAATCTCCTGTCCTTATAGAACAGCTTGGAAATAAACCACAAAATTCAAATCGCAAGTAAATAACTCACACTACCATAGAAACCATAGTATGGAAACTCACATTTTCACTTCCCTGAACCATCATGAAACTCAGAAACACATCCAAAAACTCAGCTGGTCGCAGAGAGCAGATGAGACCAGGAGTGCATCACAGGAGATGGGGCATGCCACTGGCACATTTTCTGAAAAATCCTCTTTGCCCAGGATTTTCTCCTGGGAAGCTGAGAAGCCTCAGAGAAAAAGGCAAACAATAATTATCTGATTGCTTCTCCTGTGTTTGCTGCTCTGGAATGTGGCTGGAGATTGTTTATCCAACATGTGAATTGTTTTTAATTAATGGCCAATCATGGTCCAGCTGTGTCAAGGCTCTGAGGAGTCACACGTTTTTATTATTCATTCTTTTCCAGCCTTCTGTCTGTATCCCTTCTCTTTCTTTAGTATAGTTTTAGTATAGCGTGATATGATATAATGTAATATAATGTAATGTAATGTAATGTAATATAATGTAATATAATATAATGTAATGTAATGTAATATAATATAATGTAATGTAATATAATATAATGTAATATAATGTAATATAATATGATGTAATATGATGTGATGTAATATGATGTGATATGATACGATACGACATAATATAATATAATATAATATAATATAATATAATATAATATAATATAATATAATATAATATAATATAATATAATATAATATAATATAATATAATATAATATAATATAATATAATCCTTTACAGAAAGAGGGACTGGGCACTGGGATGTGCTGCCAGGGAGGTGGGCATCATCCCTGGGTGTGTTTAAACAAAGCCTGGATGTGGCTCTGGGTGCCAGGGCTGAGTTGAGGTGTTGGGGCTGGGTTGGACTCAATGATCTTGAAGGTCTTTTCCAACCCAGTGAGTCTGTAATTCTGTAATTCTGTGAATTCTGTGATTCTGTGAATTCTGTGAATTCTGTGATCCTGTGAATTCTGTGAATTCTGTGATTCTGTGAACTCTGTGAATTCTGTGAATTCTGTGAATTCTGTGATCCTGTGAACTCTGTGATTCTGTGATTCTGTGATCCTGTGAATTCTGTGATTCTGTGAACTCTGTGATCCTGTGAATTCTGTGATTCTGTGAACTCTGTGAGCAGTGTGCAGAGCCAGGGTTCCAAAGCAAGACCCACAGCTGTTCGCAGGTACCAGCAACCCGGGCCATTATGGTTGAGGTAACCACCAATAAAATCCAATCAATGAAATCCCTTTTAAGTTGGTTGGATCAGTGACCCAGCAAATAGCTCCCCTGCAGAAAAGGAAATGATAGTCTATAAAGTGAGAACTCAATGGGAAAAATCTATTAAAGTGAGCCAGCTAGAAGGAGACCTTTGGTGTTAACTGAAACCTTTTGGAAAGAAGCCACAAAAAATTCAGAGCAGGCTTTTAACCCTTCAGCTGCCACTGGGCAGGGAGGATGAGATGGTGGGACCCAAAAACCCTCCAACAACATTTTTAGTGTTAGAGAATAAAGCATTGCTTTATTCTGGCCAGGATGTGCAACAAAAATAATTTATTCCACACAATGCCTGTGTTGTAGGTACATAGTATAATATTGGCTTTTTGCAAACATTGAAATTGATTTTATATATGTGGTGTTGAAGGGACTTTATTTTAAACATACAGTTTTTATTTCTGCTTTAATTAAAACTTAGAAATAGCTGATAGAAGTGTGCTTGTCTTAAAATGCCTGCTGGGATGGGATAAAATCCAATGCACACAGGATGAGGACACCTGTACAGATCTGCAAACCATCAGCGCTCACTGGCTGAAGGAAGGGTAGAACAAGGCCCAAAAACTGAAGATGATGATAAAAAGGATTAAAAGCACAACCCAGAAATCCACATGCTCTAAAAAGGTGAAAATGAGGAGGAGCCATGCTAAACAATTATTGGAATATGTAAATTAGTGTGGAGAAAAGTTGAATGTACATAACTATTCATGAATATGGCACAGGCTGATGCCATAGAAATGGGATATAAAGGATGTTCCCAAAATAACAAGTGAGCTCCTGGCTGAGGGCAAAGCCACACCCAGCTGCAATCTTTGCTTTACTGTCCTTGTCTCCTATTGTCCTTCATTAAACTTTTTCAATTTTTAAAGGAGAGTGAACCTCTGGGTGTGCAGAGAAAATCCTTCTATCCCACAAGGTTTTCACTGGAGTTTTCTTGTACTTCTACAGTCAAAACCCAGGGAAATTCATTGGTTCAATGCTCATTGCTCCCAAGTTCCACAGTTTGTAGTGTTTGGTTTTTTTATTGATCCCTTCACCTTTTATGTTGTTTTAGTTCTCAGTCTTGGTTCTCTCATGGATCTTTTCCCAGACCAGGTGTCTCTGACCATGCCAGAACTGGTGTTTGGAGCTGATGTTCATTAATGCTCATTATCTTTTCTGTATCTTCTGTGCTGCTCCCAGTCTGCTGGGATGTGAAGCTCATCATGCCTTAAGTTTCTTTTCTTCTTTGAAAAGAAACCTAAAATTCCTTTCCCCCGAGGAAAAGGCAACAAAACTGATTAAAGTTACCCCAAAATATTCAGTTTTGTATCATTTTCCAGCAATGGGGCAGCTGAGGAGTTCTCAGAGTGGATTTTGGAGCACCCAGCAATGTTGGAAACGCAGCTCCAGGAACTCCAGGCTCACCCTGCAAGGCTTTGAGTTTTGATTTCTGCCCCTGCCAAGCAGAATATTCACAGTGTGCCCAGAATTACCACTCAGCTTTTTTTTTTTGTACCATTTAAACCTCAGCCAGCAGGGCAGCCTGAGCCTGGGACAGTGCAGAAGATAAATCTGAGGTACCCAGGAGTGCATTGTGAAGGAAAGGGTTTTCTGGCACTCAGAAAATTCAAAATATCACACCCAACTAAATCTGAGAGAAAAAAGAAAAATCTGTTTTTCATAGGATTCCGTTTTTGGTCCAAAAATCAGCTTTCTGTTGCCCATCTATAGACAGCACTGATTGAAGAAGAAAAAAAGCAGAATCTCTGCCTTGTTTCTTCTGACATATCAGTGCAATTCCTGAAATGTCTGAGAAGCAAAATGGGGATCCAACAGTCCTGGGAACATAATTCAATAACAACAAAACCTTCTTGAAAGAAGTTATTAACATAGACGTTCTGAAAATCAGAAAATTCAAAATATGTTATGCATTAAATTCCACCTAAGATTATTTTGATTCCATTACTTTATTTACTTACTTATTTTTTAAATGCTAGGCTATCCCCTTTCTTTATCTAAAAATGAAGAGAAATTCAGTGATGCAAAATAAGTCTGGTATCAAGGAAAATTCATTATCCAGATAGGTCTTGATCAATCAATATAGACTTCATCCTTGCACATAAATCACAATAAAGAAGCTGAGAATATCCATGTAGAAGTAGAAGCATCAGTCAAATGTGTTTTCACATTTTCAGTTCTAAAACTATTGGAAGTAATACAGCAAATCAGCCCCCAGGGACACTCAGGCCTTTTTACTTTTATCTTAATTGCTACCTCTGACTTTTTTATTCCATGGAAGTGGAAAAGGGATGGGGGGAGAAAGCTCATATGCACTGAAGACTGTGTGAAAAACATGTGTGAGCTCTGCTCTTTTTAAAAGTGGGGAGAAAAATCTGTGGAATCACAATTTGAGTGAACTTTTTCTAAAGAACCTGCCCTCGGAGGTCACTGAGCTGCAAGACCTGAGATATTTCTGCCTGTAATAATCATTATATTAAACTTCAATTCTAGAAGGCTGAAAAGAGGATCCTGCTTTATCAGAATTTTACTTTCTTTTCTTTGAATCTGTTTAGTGGTGTTGTTTTGCCACTGGGAAGCAGCAGGAACACAGACAAGGTGCTTTCCCCACTGAGGATCTGCTGGGGTTTGGCTTCTTTTTCTCCTGTGAAGGTGGGATTGAAAGTGCTTGAGATGATAATTCATGTTCAGGCTCAAATATTTATTATTTCTTGTCTATGTTACAGCCTCAGCCCTGAGTTCTGCATTATTTCACTACCAAGGCACAAAATGGCCAACCCTCTCTTGTTGCGAGGTCTTTGAAGGCTAAAATATCCAGTTAAGAAATGATACCTAAGTTATTTTTATTTTTGACCTAATAACTGATCACTCATGGCATGCAATGTGGAATTTTCTGTCCAGTTACAAAATACCACCCAAACCCATGGAGAGGAGGAGGAGGAGGAGGAGGAGGAGGAGGAGGAGGAGGAGGAGGAGGAGAAGGAGAAGGAGAAGGAGAAGGAGAAGGAGAAGGAGAAGGAGAAGGAGAAGGAGAAGGAGAAGGAGAAGGAGAAGGAGAAGGAAGAATGAGAGGAAGAATGAGAGGAAGAAGGAAGGAGGAGAAGAAGGAGAAGAAGAAGAAAGTGAAGAAGGATAAGAAGAAGGTGAAGAAGAAGGAGAAGGGGGAGAAGAAGAAGGAGCAGCCTCCACCCTAAACCCTCCATCTTGCTCTATATTTATTACAATATTCTAAACCCTTAAACTCCAAGTTTTCCACCCTGTGATATCACACACTTCTATCCAAACTCCACACCCACAATCCCAGTTCTGTCATTCCATTTTGTAACCTCCTCCACAGCCTCAGGTCAGTGCAGTGTTCTCCTGGGGGTCAGAGTCTGTCAGCACAGAAATTCTGAAACTCTCAGCACCCAGAGCACCAAGAGGGATCTGCACTCACCATCCCCAGCCCCTCTTTGCCCTCTGCCAGGAGCTGGGGCTGCTCAGCTGAGCTGGAGCTGCTCTCAGGGCTTGGCAGGAGCTCCCAGAGTTGGGATTTCTGTGTTTCCTCAGGAATTGCATCGCTGGCAACAATGGGCAGCTCTGGCCCCAGCTCCTCACTCAGATATTCCTGTCCAAGGAGCAGCAGGGCACTGAGGAGCAGCTGGGCTGATTTCATGCCTGATGTTAAGAAACCCGAGCTCTTCATCCAGCTGTTTATTATTATTTTTATAGAACTGCAGGTCTCTCTTCCTGCTCCATTCCACAGCACAGAGAGGGGTTTTTTTTCCAGCTTTCAGTGTGTCACTTTCTAAGAGGTTTGTAATTGGATCCTGTCTGTGTCAGCATCTCTGCCTGAGAGCTTTGCATTTCCCCAGCCACAGCTGCAGGGGATGCGGCTGAAATCCAGGCTTGGCTTTTCTGAAACCAGCACAGCTAAATCTTAGGGGTGAGCACAGGAGGGAGAGGGGGATTAGGCACAAAATTCAGTTGGTGACTAAGAAAAATAAACTGTAAGTGCAGGGAAGAAACACCTAAGGCAGTGTGGGTTACAGTGATGGAATAAAGCTGTTGCTAATACGTTATAAGAATGATATGAATTTATAAGAACAGCTCTTCTACTTTTTAAGAATTTATAAGAATCAGCTCTCTGGTTTATGGGTCACATCTGAACCCTTCAAACACCCTACACCTCAAGAAAAAAAAAATAATAGAAGGCAATTAATCACTCTGAACATTAATTGTTCACATTTGATTAGCCAGCCTGTGGAAATAAATGTGACACAGGAATAGAAAAAGCCATTGATAGCATTGACAGAACACCTTTGTCAGAGAAAAAAGCACCAAAAAAAACCCCCAATAAATTTAAAAATGGCTTTACTGTCTGGTCAGTACCAATGGCAGGGAATTTGGGGCTGTGAATTTCCTGTTCAATCTGGTGTTTCTTAAAAATATTTTCAATATTTAACAATAATGATGTAAAAATATGCATGGCATTTGCTCCCCCAGGTGTGTCAGAGCTGTGTGTCAGTCGGGCTCCCAGACACAGTGGGGAGTTGTAACCTATTAGCAAAAATGTCAAAATAAACATTGATTAGATAATTAAATTTCACAGACACCCCTTTCACAGCCAGCAGGACAATACAGCAAACTGGGAGGGGTGAGATATAGAGAAAACATTAAAATTTTAAAGTTTCATTTAGCCTTATGGATAACTTTCCCTTTTCTTCCTCTCTTGAGTACCTATTTCTCCTCCAGGACACAACATTCCATCTTATTATCACCAGGCCCTGCATGTCACCAATATTTTTGAAGGTTAAACAGGATTAATAAATGTTAAATGTCATATTGGAATTTTAAAGGAGAAATTGGGGAAAAAATATTGGATGCATGCACATGGCCCAGGAGACAGCATCTGGAAAAGCAAATCCACTTTTTTTAGTGTGCAAATCCCAAAACTAGATTTATTTTTTTTTTATGTTCTAGTCCCTTAACAATAACATTTGCTTGAGTAAAACTGATTTTGACAGGCAGTTAGTTTAATTATTTTTGCTCTGGTTGGTGAGATTTCTTCCAACTCTTGTTGAAACTTGCTCAGAACGGAACTGAACGAGAAGAGTGTTTGAAAATGACCTCGTAGGGCTTGAAAATGACCTCGGAGAGAGTCTGAAAATGACCTCGGAGAGGGTTTGGAAATGGCTTGAAGAGTGTTTGAAAATGACCTCGTAGGGTTTGAAAATGACCTCAGAGGGTTTGAAAATGACCTCGGAGAGGTTTTAAAAGCGAGTGCGATGCTGATGAGGGGCAGGGCTGGGCCACGCTGGGTGGGACACACGGACACGGCGGGGCCCGCCTGGAGCCGCTCGTGAATGAACTCCGGCTGAGTCTATTTTTTTATGAATGGGCTCTCTGCGATGAATGAACAGCGCGGCCCTGCGATGTGATTGGCCCGCCAGGGTGGGAGCCACGCCCACTCCTCAATGGCTGGCGGCCGAGGCGAGCGGTGATTGGCGGGCGTGCCCCGACTCGGAGCTTCATTCACAAAAAAATTCGATCAAACAAAGGAGTGGGCGAGCCGGGGCCGTGAGCGCGGCCAATGGGGGGGGACCGGCCCCGGTCCCGGGCCCACGGCGGCCTCGGAGCGGCCACGGGGCGGCTCCGCCGGGGGCTCCGCGGGGGCCGGGCCCGCCGCTGCTGAGGGACGGCTCGGACGGGACCCGCTCCCTGTCCCGGGGCTCGTCCCGGCCGGGCTCGGTCCCGCCTCGCGTCCCAAGTTCCAGCGACGCGTTCGCCGCCTCTCCCGGATCCCGGCCCGGTTCCCCGTCCCCGGTACCCCTCAGATGCCCCAGGAGGATGAAGGGGTACCTGGACCAGCAGGTGCCGTTCACCTTCCCGCAGGTGAGTGGCGGCTCCGCCGGGGGGGGCTCCGGGCCGGCTCCGCTCCTCCCGGGGCTCCGCTCTGAGCTCTGATCCGCTCCTCCCTCCGCAGCAGCCCCCGGGCCCGGCGCTGCCCGCGGGCCGAGCCGTGCTGGGCGCTGCCAGGACTCCCGGGGAACCGGCGGTGCCGCCCGAGCAGGACTCGGAAGGTGAGGGGGACCGGGGGGTGGCCGGGCTGGAACCGGGACCGCGACCGGGAGCGGGAGTGGGGTCGGATCCTGCCCCGCTCCGCGCCCGGAGCATCCCGCAATCAGCAGCGGCTCCTCTCCCCGCAGAGCTCTTCCAGGACCTGCGGCAGCTCCAGGAGACCTGGCTGACTGAAGGTAAGCTCCTTCTCATCTTCTTAAACTTCTGGAATGCTCTGCTCGGGGAGGCGGTGGAGTGACCGTCGCTGGAGGTGTTTAAAACTAGCCGGGATGTGGCAGGGTTGAGTTGAGGTGTCAGGGAATGGGTTGGACTCGATGATCTTGAAGGATTCTTCCAACCCGGTGATTCTGTGATGATTTCCCCCAGCTCTGCTTAGTGCCATCCCTGGATGTGTTTAAACAAGCCCGGATGTGGCACTGGGTGCCAGGGTTTAGTGGAGATGTTGGCGTTGGGTTGGACTCGATGATCTTGGGGGTCTCTTCCAACCTGGTCATTCTGTTCTGTTCTTTGCGCTCACACCATTCCCACAAGGTCATTTCCTCTGCAGTGCTCACCAGTGACACCAGGACAGGAGGACACAGCCTCCAGCTGTGCCAGGGGGAGTTTAGGCTGGGCATGAGCAAAAAATCCTTCACAGAAGGAGTGGCTGGGCACTGGGATGTGCTGCCAGGGAGGTGGGCACTGCCCTGGAGGTGTTTAACAAAGCCTGGATGTGGCACTGGGTGCCAGGGTTGAGTTGAGGTGTCAGGAAATGGGTTGGACTCAATGATCTTGAAGGTCTCTTCCAACCCAGTGATTCCATGATTCCCCCAGCTCTGCTCGGTTTTGAGTTGGTTTTGGGGTTTGTCCCGCTCCTGGCTCCAAACAAAAGTGGTTTTTTCCAGCCTTGCCAGCCCCGGGTTTGTGGAAATGAGGACGCTGAATGGCACCATTGTGCCGGGCATTTGCTCATGAATGGAGCTTGGCTGCTGGCCCGCTTCCCTGGGTACAATTTTCGCTCCAGGCTGTTTGGAACTGCTTCGATTTTATGCTAATTTGTCACTTATCTTTGTAGGTTGCCAGAACGTTGATATTTTCTTAAACAACAAAGTAGTCTTTTAATTTGGGGAACAAAATGCTTCTATTTTTTCTTTTTTTTTCTTCTTTTTCTATTTTTTTTTTCATGTAATACTTTGTGGGGACTTTCCTGGAATTTACATACTTTTCAGTTTAGTGTCTTAATTGTTTTGAACTTCAAGGAAAACTTCGAATGCCAGGGAGTCACATTAATTCCAAGTGAATCTAGTTCTAAACGTGGTGATTTTGCTCTAATTCCAGTGCTGCAGATGATCCATTTTCTAGAAAATTCAAAACACACCCTCGAGTACAGACTCTTGATAAGTACAGAAGTACTTATTGTATCTAGGCACTTAAAAATATTTAACAATAATGATGTAAAAAGATGCATGGCATTTTGAGTGGGGTAACTCCCTGAGGTTTATTTTTGGCTGACTGAGATTAGTGGGCTTCCATCCTTTATGTCCCTTAATTTTGACTGCATCACCTGTGTTTTAGAGCAGAGGGAGTGCAATCTGTTCTCCACTCTGCAATATCAAAAACTGTAACTTTTGTTAGCAGCAGCAGCATTTCTTTCAGCAGCACTGACAGATTTTATGAAATAACAACAATCTGCTGCCAACTCTCCCTTCCCTGCAGTAAAAGGGATGTAAAAGTAATTGTTAGAAGTTATAAAATAGAGGTAAGGTTTCTCCCAGGACTCACATGTACTCATTAATCCCAAAGGAAAACTCTCCTTAGTCACTAAAATCATCCCAGCAGAGAGCTCAGATCTTTCCTGCAGAGATTTATTTCTGCCTTAGTGCTAATTATGCTGAACAAAGTGCCAAAACTGACTGCTCCCTGCCTCTTTTTCTCCCTCCCTCCCTCTCTCTCCTGACAGCTCAGGTTCCAGACAATGATGAGCAATTTGTGCCTGACTTCCATTCAGAAAACTGTAAGTACCATGGGGATGCTCACACCTCTGGGGGAAAAGGCAAGTCCAAATTTTGGTGCCTTTCCCCCCTGCTCCAGGCAGTTTCCTCCACATAAACTGAAATGAAACACTTTTATTGGCTGCTCTTGTTTCCCTCCTTTCTCAGAGCTTGGTCTCTGAGCCATATATTTAATTTCTTTGTTTTTTGACCTAGAGCTGAGGAGAGGGATGGTCCCAGTTTCACTCTGAGTGAATCAGTGAGTCAGGTGTAATGGGAGATCCTGTTCCAGCTATTAGGGGCTGGAAAGAATTGGCTGCTCCCAACACATCCAACTTCCTGACAATCCCATGGAATTCAGGGTCCTGGGCTGTTGGCACAGCAGAGATTCAGCCAAGGAACCCCTTCATTTGGAAATGCCTGATAATCACAGCTCCCCACAAAGAAGAAAAGTGTCAGTTTGACCTTTCCTTTCTCTCTTGCAGTAGCTTTTCACAGTCCTCCTGCTAAGATCAAGAAGGAGCCCCAGAGCCCCTCGGAGCTGTCCTGCAGCCACGAGCAGCCGCTCCAGCACAACAGCAAGCCGTGCCTTTATGCCAGGTATGGCTCACACAGAGGGGGCAGCAGCTGCTCTGAAATCTGTGTCTTGGTTTGGAAAGTCAGGTGTGTGCTAAGGAAGGCAGGAGCCTCTCCTGAAATGGAAATTATAAACCCCCTCCCACTGGATTGTTATAAATTTGAAATTAAGGGCTCTCAGGTAAAGATATGGGGGCAGGGATAACAGTTCTTTGTTAGGGAAGAAAATAAAAATTATATAAATAGTTCAATAGAACAAAACAACACTGCCAGAGTCAGAGCCCAGCCTGACACCCTGTGGGCAGCAGTCCCATTGGAATTGTGGCTGAGCCCTCCTGCAGTGTCAGGGGTGGTTCTGCTGGAGCAGAGATCCTGTAAAAGGATGGGGTTTTCCTCTGAGGATCCAGTGGAAGAGGCAGCTGTTCCTGTGGGAATCCAGTGGAAAGGCTGTTCTGGTGTCCCAGAATCTCAGATTGTATCCAGGTAGGAATGTTTGAAATCTCCAGGTTGTATCCAGGTAGGAATGTTTGAAATCTCCAGGTTGTATCCAGGTAGGAATGTTCCAAACCTCAGATTGTATCCAGGTAGGAATGTTTGAAAGCTCAGATTGGATCCAGGTAGGAATGTTTGAAATCTCTAGATTGTATCCAGATAGGAATGTTTGAAATCTCTAGATTGTATCCAGGTAGGAATGTTTGAAATCTCCAGGTTGTATCCAGGTAGGAATGTTCCAAACCTCAGATTGGATCCAGGTAGGAATGTTTGAAATCTCCAGATTGTACCCAGGTAGGAATGCTTGGCTCCTCCCCTTGGGCGGAGCATCTCCCCACGGGATGATGGAATTTGATCAGCCATGCAGGGACACTCAATGACCCATTAACAGAAGGTAATTAATCATTAATGACCAATTAACAGAATGTCTCCTGGAGGGAGGTTTGGCTGTGGAAGAGATAAAGAAAAATGCCCAATGAACAGCAGGTACCTGCCCCACCTCTGACAGATGGTGATAGAACACACACCCAGCTAAATCTTGCAGCCTAAGACAGAGATGTTCCTGGCGCTGCCACAAGTCCCTCCTGGAGATCTGAAACAATTTCTCTTTGGCTGTTGCAGTGCCTATGAGCAGCCCAGACAGTGCCCCAGCCCTGGAGTCCTGGTTCAGCCAGCCCTGCAGCAGCTCCCCAGGCAGGACAGGAGCTTCCCCTGCCCTGCAGGGCCACCCAGCTCCACCTCCAGCTGTGGCTTCCTCAGTGAGAGCAGGTGAGTGACCCCAGAGCTGGGCAGGGGACAGCCACGGGCAAGGGTTGTCCTCCTGGCTGGTGGCAGCAGGAAGGTGGAAGTGCTCTGTTTGCAGCTCCTGTGGCACCCAGCTCTGCTGCCTGGGGTGTGAAATCCACACCCTTAACCCTGCCAGGTCCTGCAGTGATGGGCTGTGGGGCAGCTGCCCTTGGAAACATCCTGCCCTGGGATGTCATCCTTCCTTGTGCCTGCCACAGGGAGTGCCTGCAGCTCCAGCAATGGGCTGAGGAGGTTTCTGCCCCTCATCCAGCCCCGTGCCAGGGCTGAAACCAGGGGTGACCAGAAAGCAAAAACCAGGGCTGAGACCAAGGGGCCCAGAAAACAAAAATCAGGGCTGAGACCAAGGGGCCCAGAAAGCAAAAACCAGGGCTGAAAACAGGGGTCCAGGAAACAAAAACCATGGCTGAAAACAGGGGCCCAGAAAACAAAAATCAGGGCTGAGACCAAGGGGGCCAGAAAGCAAAAACCAGGGCTGAAAACAGGGGCCCAGGAAACAAAAACCATGGCTGAAACCACGGGCCCAGAAAGCAAAAACCATGGCTGAAAACAGGGGCCCAGAAAACAAAAATCAGGGCTGAAACCAGGGGCCCAGAAAGCAAAAACCAGGGCTGAGACCAAGGGACCCAGAAAACGAAAACCAGGGCTGAAACCAGAGGGTTCTTGTCGCTGTTAGGTTGGACATGACAAACACACACACGAGGTCAGAGCCTAAGAAGAAAAAATATTTATTCTGCATGTTCTCTAGCTTATATACTCTTAATAGAGTGTGATTGTAAGTCATTAACTACATCACAATAACTGATGATATTTATTGGTGCAAAGCAATTAGTGTTAATATAATTGGCAAAAGTTTTACAGTAATTTAATAAGGTATGTATACATATTTACTTATGCATGGTCTAGCTTACAAAAATTTTCTATATATATAATAGATATATATAGAAATATATATCTAGATATATTTAGCAATATGTCTATATATCTATATATAGATATATATAATAGATGTTATATATAATAGATACTATATATATTTATAGATATCTTTTTATATATCTATAAACACATTTACTTATGCACATAGTGTAGCTTACAAAAATTTTCTATAGATATAACAGATAGAATAGATATATATAATAGATATAAAAATTTTACAAAATTTTTATAATTTTTTATTTTTAATTTTTAAAATCATTTTTAAATTTTTTATAAATTATATTAAAAATTACAAAAAAATCTCTCTATATAATATATATAAAATAGATATGTATATTTATAGATATCTTTTTATATATCTATAAATATGGATTAATAGTAACGTAGATATATTATTAATATTAATAGTAAGATATATTGATAATATAAGTATATATATATACATATATATACATATATATATATACACATATATATACATATATATATACACACACATATATATATACACACACATATATATACAAACACACATATATATATACACATATATATACACCTATATATATATATATATATATATATCTTTTCTAATCTGTTTCCATGCTAACAATCTTGTCTTCCTTGTTATGGATAGACTCAAAAATCATCAATTGTTATTTCTTCTATTGCCTCAGCTTTGCTTGCAGGCCAGCTCTCAAGCCCCCCCACGGGCTCTCTACAGGCTCAGGGGGATCCCCCATTGTTTCTGGGACTGCAAATTCTCAAAGGAAGCAGCAGTCTCACATCTTCTCCCTTCTTAGCTCTGCCTATCAGCCGCCTCTGGAGATGTGCCACCCCTTCCCACCCTCCCAGGAGGACCCCAGTGCCTACCAGTGCCTCCAGTTCCCCCAGCAGGGCTTCAAGCAGGAGCAGCAGGACCCCCAGTACGAGGCAGCAGAGCAGGCAGGCAGCAGGCAGCAGTTCCCAGCAGCTGTGCTGGTCAAGCAGGAGCAGGTGGATTACCTGTATGAGCCAGGTAGGCAGAACTGACCCTTCCTGAGGGCAGGGACTGTGGGGGTGACAGGGGTGGGATGGTGGGGATGGATGGAGATGAGAGATCTCTGGAGCCAGGTCGTGGAATTTGGGGTTTATTGCAAAGGGCCCTGCTGGGAGATGCCAGCCACAGCTCAGAGCAGCCCAAGAGAAGTAAAGAGAGTGGTAAAGAGGATGAGAGGGTAAGAGAGTAAAAGGGTAAGAGAGCGAGGTTCCCGTTACAATACAATAAATCTTCTTCTGTGTTGAATATTCTAGTTCTCACTAACCAATCTAGTACAAGATACAAATCCTATAGCATTTACATACAGCCTATAAGAATCATTACATCACCACACTGTGTTACATTTTAAACCCTAAAAACTCCTCTTTGGGCCCCTTCTGCCAAGCTGTAGGGTCTGCTCTGACCCTTGGAGCTGTCTGCAAGCACAGGGTGTTGTTTCACCTTCAGCTGGCCCCACCATTGTTTTCCAGTTGTTCAGCAACTGAGGTACCTCAAAGCTTGCTTTCATTTCAATCTCGCTGATAGTTTCCATATTCTCAAAATCTTTTGCCAGGCAATCATATTTATAAAGCTTTCCTGTTTCATCTTCCCCAACAATGGGCATCATCAGGGGGGTGAGCAGCTCCTTGGGGAGCATCCAGCTGGATGAGCTGCTGCTCCCTGAGCTCTGGAGCAGCACTGGCAGCACTGCGTGCTCTCTGGGCAGCTAAAACAGTTCTGATGTTCACTGCAGCCAAAATAAGGCTGGGTGACTCATCTTGCTCTAAGAAAGAATTTGTGGTGCAGAGCAGAAAGTCTGGGCAAGGCAGGGGGTGATGTTAAATCCACTCAAACTAGATAAAAGTAAGTAGCCAATTAGGAGACGCTCAAAATTCATGACTAGCCCACTCACACCATCAGGAATGACAAAAAGGCTGTTTCCAGTTTCACAGGGAGTTTTTGGTTTTGGGGGTATTTGTGAGCTTAGAAAGTAAGTGAGGTCAGTTTTGAAGAAATCATGCTGAAAACAACAGCAGAAAGAAAGGAATTAAATATGTTGAAGTCAGTGATGCCAAAAAGAGCTCTCTAGATGCCAGATATCTCCACCAGGTGATTCTCTTATTTTCCCACAAGGGATAAATCTTATTTTTCTTATTTTTCTGACTCACTACCCTGAGATCACAATACCCTTCTTCCAGAGGGAGTGATACCTCTGCTTTCCTGGTATTTTAATGGACAGCTTGAATGGTTTCCTTTAGCAGAAATAAACACAAAAATCAAAAGCTCCTATGAGGGGATCACCGTGGTGATATTGGTATTACAATTTCGCTGGGTCTGTTCAGAAAATGTGCAAGCCCAGAGGATGGGAACGTGTTTTTTGTGAGAGTTTATGGTTGTAATAACACCCAGGCTGTCAGCTCAGAGTTCTCTTCCCTCAGCATCAGCAAAAATCTGCTGGCAGCCATGGTGTGAGAAAGAAATGGAACATAAACCTTTGCAAACTCCCAGTTACAGCTTCTGTTTCAGCTGTGCACAGTAAATAAATTCGATTCAGAAAACACAAATTTCAGTGCACAGACAGCACTTTACACACAGAACCAGGAAAAGACTTCCCGCTTGTTTTTAATTTTTCTCTTATATTTTCTAAACTGACTGTGAGAATGCCCCCTCATGATGTGAAAAAGCCAGGACATCTGAAATGTCATTTGTGAGACTCTAGAGACATTCAGATGCTGCTTCTCTCCATTTTCAGCATCACAGTACCCCTGGAAAAACGTAATGCCTTCTTAAAGCAGCAGCAAAGTGTGTAATTATCTTAAACTAAGAGGAGAGAGAGGTTCAGATTGATTTTGAATATTGATTTATACATTATTTTGTGTAAAAGTTATGTGGAGGTGATTGGCTGGATATCCTGGCTACTCTGAAGGGTGATGCCACAAAATCTTACTGCTCTAATTCCTGATTAAAAGGAAAATGCAAATGGAGTTGATAATGCAAACCAGTCTGACTCTCACCCTTTAGGAGGGCTCCAAGAGGACCTTGGTTAAACTCACCTGTCTCCACCTGTGCTTTTTAAACAAATGGGTTTGTTAATTTGTTAATTGTCCTGTAGATGTTCCTGACTGCCCTTCCATGTACCTGAATGCTGAGGGTTACCCCAGCCACTCCAACACAGAGGGTGCATCAGGTAAGAGATGCAGGCACTGCCTTTTCTCCCTGCACCTCTGCTCCCACCCTGACTGCTGGTGTTCCTTTCTCTTTCAGGCTATGACAAGCAGATGAGGCCCTTTGCTGATGATGTCTGTGTTGTTCCAGAGAAATTTGAAGGTTGGAGAAAGAAAGGCTTGGAGTTTTTATGTAAATATCACCTTACTTAGCCAGCCCCTTGGCCAGTACCTACATAGTTCATTACCCTGGTGTTTTTGTACCCAGCTTTTTGGTATTTTGCTCCTTTTCTGAGCTTTCATAGCAGCATCCAGGCCTTCTAGCATAATCAGCTTAATTGTGACTCACATCAGAGCTGCTCTTGTACAGCTGCTTGTGAATTTACCACTGTTTTATGTGAACTGAAATATTCCAGGTAAACATTTTGAAACAGTGAAATGTGCTGCTTTTTTTTTTTTTTTCCCTTTTTTTCACTGTTCTCCTTAGAGATGTCTTGTTTGTCCTTGCCAGCAGGAGACCTCAAGCAGGAAGGTGCAGGGTACAGGGAAGGACCCCCCTACCAGAGACGGGGCTCGCTGCAGCTCTGGCAGTTCCTCGTGGCCCTCTTGGACAACCCCACCAATTCCCACTTCATTGCCTGGACTGGGAGAGGGATGGAGTTCAAGCTCATTGAGCCAGAGGAGGTGAAACCATTGGGGTTCTCTACAACACTCTCTGTTTCTGGGGCTGCAAATTCCCAAGTGGCTTTTCCTCTGCCCTGGCACTGGCACTTCTCACGTCCTGCAGCAAGTCAAGGTTTTTAGAAGAGGTCAAAACACTTGAGTAGCACAAATAGCAGGTTTAAGACACACTGCTTTTGTGTGAATTTGTAACCTCAGCCATGAGGTGAGTCAAATTATCCACAGCCTTCATTTCCCTGGATATTCACTCTCAAGCTTGCAGTGCTGCTGTGTCATGCTCCATACTTGAGGCTGATATTGAGGTTTGGAGTTTTGAGCCCTACTGATTGCAGAAGTTTTCATAAAATATGCCCTAGTCTATCTTTCTTTCAAAATTACTTCCACTGAAGTGTGATTCCAAATGCTGCCATGCTCCCAAAAAAATCCAGTGATACTTTAACAGCATCTGGGAGAAGTGTCCATAATATCTGTTCACCTCTCGTTGCACTTAGAGCTGCATTTAGCACTGCTCTGGCTACAAATCAAAATTTATGGGCACTTCCAGTGCAGATGAGTTGATACTGGCTTACAACAGACTTCTGAGTCTCATGGATAAAGCTGAAAAATGTGTAGGAGTAGAAAGATACAGGTCTCCTCCAACCATGCTTGGTCTCCTGATAAACACGAAACCTTGAAAATTAGGTGTAACATAGGGGAAAGCAGCCCTAGAAGAAGGCTCCTGGAGGGAGGATTGGCTGTGGGAGAGATAAAGAAAACTGCTCAATGAACAGCAGATAGCTGCCCCACCTCTGACAGACGGCGATAGAATAAATCTATTTATTTAGATTTAATAAATATTTCAACCTAAATCTCTCAAGCTGAGGCAGCTGTGCTCACAGGCATTGTCACTTTGGTGCTGTTTGCAGGTGGCCAGGCTCTGGGGCATCCAGAAGAACCGTCCAGCCATGAACTACGACAAGCTGAGCCGGTCTCTGCGCTACTACTACGAGAAAGGCATCATGCAGAAGGTCAGTTTGCAAAGCAGGAAAAAATTGTTTGTGCTTTATGTGATGCTTCTCTTATTTGAGACAAGAAGCTCTAGATAGGCCTTGAGCTAGCTGTGGGAAATAGGAAAGGTAAGATTTTTAGAAAGCTGGGCAAGCAGGCCTTAGAAAGAACAGATGACTCAGAGCTAGCTGCGACTGCAAAGCATGAGAAATAAAACAAAGGGGGAATGAGAGTTTCTTTATTTTTTCTGTATATTCTGCAGTCAGGAGAGTTGGAATTTGTGCAGCTTCAAGGAGATAGAATCAGTCCTTTCTCTGCTGAAGGAAAGGCTGCCTGGAACTTGGTGCTGTGTGGTAGGGCTGGTGTGAGGGCCCTGGAGAGATAACTGGGAGTGTGTCTGAGTGCAGACTGTTCAGGGACTGCTGCTGCTGCTGTCACCTGGACAGAGAGTGGCAGCTGGCAGCACCCCAGTCCCCAGGAATGACATATTTTCTCCTCAAGCCAGGTCTTATAAGCTCTCAGAGAAACATATCCTACCCAAGATAGCCCAGCTACGTCAAATGGCATAAAATCAGCAGGATGGCTTCTGTGGTAGTGTTAGAAACAGAAAAGTTTTATTAAAAGGCAAAATAGCAAAACTCTTTACAGAGAAAACCTGAGCTAGGGGCAAGAGGCTCCTGCTAAAACACCCCACAAAAGTGATTAGTTCCTTTGTTCTCTTCTTTTTCTAGTGAATTGCTTAGGCAGGACTTTTTGGCCTCTGTCCAGTCCTTAGGTCTGAGGTGAAGTCCCCAAGGTCCTATCTGGGGACAAAGACACCTATGAGGTGTCGTTTTACCAAATTGAGGAGACAAACTTTTGGCCTTTTTTCCTTTTTAAGGAGACAAAGGATAATTTAGTCACTCCATCAACAGGGGGACAGATTCCTGCACAGGAGCTGCTCCAGGGGAGGTCAGAGCAGCAAGAGGACAGCAGGGAAACCTTCCCCAAACTCCTATGGCTGCTTAAATGCCACGTACCTGATCTTGCTGGCTTTCTCAGATACATTGTGGAGGGAGAGGAGGAAAGGGAGTGGGACAGGGACAAAGCAGGTGAAAGATAAATTCTGATTTCCTAGCCAGTCTTTGCTCCAAGGGGAAACGAGCAGCTCTGACACATCTCAGGGCAGGCAGATGTTTGTGCAAACCTCCCCTGGGCCTTGCAGCACTCACCTGGCCTCCTCTCCTCCCTGCAGGTGGCTGGGGAGCGATACGTGTACAAGTTTGTGTGCGAGCCCGAGGCTCTGTTCTCCATGGCCTTCCCCGAGCAGCCGCGGCTGAAGGCGGAGCTGGAGCCCGGCGAGGAGGACACGCTGCCCCTGTCCCACCTGGGGGACAACGGCTCCTACCTGCCAGAGCTCTTCCCTGCACAGCTCTACAGCAAAGGCTACACCTACTAGCACTGCTGGGGGCTCTGTGTGGGCAGGGGTGGGTGGTTGGCGGGCAGCTGGTGCAGTGTTTGCTCAGCCAGCTCTGAACTCGGCAGCCCTGCTCTGGTCAGGACAAGTTTTCAGGTACACAAATGGAAAATCACCTGGCAGCACACAGGGCTCCTGTGTGCTTGTGGTAAAACCTTTGTTGTGAGTGAGGATGGGGCAGGTTCTCAGCTCAGGTGATTGGTGCCTCCAGATGTACCAAACCCGTGACAATCCCCTCGTTGCAGAGGGAGGGGATGCTGTCCCACCACAGGGCTTTTTTCATTCAGAAAAATGAGAGAAATGATGAGAATGTTATAGTGCTGCTGCTGACTCTGTTCCTCCTGTCCATGTCCTGAACTTCTGCATGACCTGATTCCAGCTCTGACCAGAAGAGCCCACTCTGAAAGGCCACTTAAGCCTTCCCAGGATGGCTGCAGGACAATGGTCCCAGATTTTGTGCCTTCCTTGAGGAATACTCATTAATTATCCTGTACCTGCATGCTCCTGCCCTATCACCTCCCTGCCCATGCCAGGAGTTTCTGCTGTTCAGGCCCTCTGAGCAGGGCAGGTGGAGGATCCTGCAGCCCAGAGGGATTTAGGGAACCACAGAGGAGATTTATTGCCCTGCTCTGGGGCACAGCTCAGACCAGTGCCTCATTCAGGGTTGTGGGAAGCAGCAAGGCCTGAGACACAGCTCAGTGCAGTGGTGTGGCTTTTCCCAACTGAAAAAGTTCCTCAATAAACATCCTCAGGATATTTGAAGAGCTGCCAGGCTCTGGAGTGTGCCCAGCCTGAGCTTGGCTAGAGAATTGTCTGAGGCAAGAGGTGGGATTGAATTTAAGCACACCTGGTGGAGGTGTGATTAAAAAATGCTATACAAAATAATCTAAACCATACATAGATCTTAATATAGGAATTCAGACCTAAACTCCACAGATATTTGCATGTCTGGGGGGAATTCAGATGTGTTGAAAGGCAGCTCTCTCTGCACTCCAATGCAGCACATGCACTTAACTAAACTGGCAGGTTTTCCACAACAGTAAATGTTTATATTGGGTACCATATCCTGATTAAGAGGTGTTTAATTCTTTAATTAGCAGCTCCACCACATGCCCAGTTAGACAAGTGTACCCATACAGGAAAAGTCACTTTCCACTGCTTCAGATTGATGCTTCAGCTGCTGAATACACAGCATTGCCAATCATGCCAGCATGGTAGCCTGTAGAAAATATTCTGTATATTGACTGAAAGCCTGATTTCCCCTGCTGCCTGTCCCTGCATGGCCAATGCCAACCCTCCCAGCCTCATCCCTGAGTGCAAGAGCCATGGCAGGAGGGCTGGACACTCTGAGCTGTCTGCTCTGCTGATGCTTTGTTGTTCTGGCAGTTCTGACCCTCCTGCCTTGCCCTGCACAGCTCCTGTGCTGTGCCAGAAGTGAGGGTGAAGGGAAACCCTTCCTTTGGTATAAGCTGCCTTTACTATTTATGAGTGTAAAAATATTATCATTAATAAATTGGTCTGTGTTGGGCCAGTGCAACCTCACTGAGTGCTCCTCCTTTACCTTCTGGGCTTGCTTTGCTCCTCCCTTGGCACCAGCTCACAGCTTTGATCCCTCCACCTGCAGCACTCCCAAGGATCTGACATTTATCCTTTGGGCCACCCCCTGCCCTTCCCTCCTGTCCTTTACTTGACTCTCTGAGTCCAAAGTTACAAACTTTGTAATTCCCTTTAATTTTATGATGATACAACACGAGGGAAAGCTCAGGACATTGAACATCCCTGCTCACCTTTGTACAGAGAGGTGTTCCCAACAGTTACTTTTCAATGTGAAACATTCTTCCAATTCACTGTGTAAAACAACCAGTCAAGCTACTTCTCTTCATTTCAACAATAATTTTAGCAAATTTTAGCAGTTTTAGAAAAAAAAATAAGGTTTCTACAGCTATGGAGTCAAATAAATTTCATCTGTTAGCAACAAAAAAAAATATTTTACAGATAGTTTGGGCCTGACATAGCACACTTCTTTTTTAAAACAATAAACTGTTATACAATTTTTACAGACATTTTAGCTGTAAGAGCTCATTCTATTACAAAAACCCAACAGCTGTGATGCCACCAAGCATTTTTGTAAGTGAAAATAAAGCACATGGCACATTGTAGAAAAGGTCCAAACACTTGTAACCACTTACATTCCCAGGTGGAACTGTGCTGGAGAGGGGGTTACTGGTTGATAAACCCTCATGGGGATGAAGGGTAAGTCTTGCAGCCTGACCTGTGCCATTGTCCAAATATATTCTAGCTGGGTTTCAAGAATTTTTCCTGCCTTATCCCAAAGCCAGAGATACTGAATATCTCACCACAGATGGCTTAAATAAAATACAAGTATTTACATTGCATGGGAAAATGCATAAACTTGGTAAAATAAAGAACAGGCTGCTCCCAAAAAGCAGTCACTGAGCAAGAACCCTAAGCAGAAATAAATCCCTTTTAGCAGGGTAAAAACACAAACTATTCCACCTTCTATTTGTCTGGTCACTCAGAACCCAACCAGGCTGGTGAGCAACCAGTTTTAAAACATAATTTTTTTGTGTTGTTTAGCTCAGTTCACCCAGACTCCTGAATCTTAGATTTTGTCTCTTGAAAAGTGAATAATCAGTATTAAATCACTTTTTTGTGTTGTTCAGCTGAGTACCCAGACTCCTGAGTCTTAGATTTTGTCTCTCAAAAGGGGACTCTCTAAAAGGAGAGGCTGAAAATTTCAGCTCAGCTCACCCAGACTCCTGGGTCTTAGATTTTGTGTCTTAAAAGGGGAATCTCTAGAAGGGGAAGCTGCAATTTCAGCTTCGTACCCAGACTCCTCAGTCTTAGATTTTGTCCCTTAGAAGTGCTAAATCACCATTTTTTTGTGTTGTTTAGCTCAGTACCCAGACTCCTGGGTCTTAGATTTTGTCTCTCAAAAGGGGAAGCTGAAAATTTCAGCTCAGTTCACCCAGACTCCTGAGTCTTAGATTTTGCCTCTTGAAAAGAGAACAACCAGTTCTAAATCACCATTTTTCTGTGTTGTTTAGCTCAGTACCCAGACTCCTGAGTCTTAGATTTTGCCTCTTGAAAGGTGAACAATCAGCTTTAAATCTCCATTTTTTGTGTCGTTCAGCTCAGTACCCAGACTCCTGGGTCTTAGATTTTCTCTCTCAAAAGGGGAATATCTAAAGGGGAAGCTGAAAATTTCAGCTCAGTTCACCCAGACTCCTGAGTCTTAGATTTTGCCTCTTGAAAGATGAACAACCAGTTCACCATTTTTTTGTGTTGTTTAGCTCAATGCCCAGACTCCTGGGTCTTAGATTTTGTCTCTCAAAAGGGGAATCACTAAAGTGCTCCAAGACCCACTCGTGAGAGGCTGTGCAGCTGCAGCACATCTGGGCTGCCCCCTGAGCTCCTGCTCTGCCCAAGCTGAGCTGCACGGGGGTGTCTGTCCCCCAGGACAGTGGCAGCAGTGCAGAAGCCCCCATCCCACAGGAGGAGAGCAGCAGATCCAGCAGGGAGCTGAGCTCAGCGCCGGCGGAAGGCGCGGGAGATCCTCCAGGCGTTGGGCTCCTCGTAGCGGTTGTAGAGGGGCTCCAGCCTCTGCTGCTTCTTCTGCTTGCTCAGCTTGGTTGGGTCAGAGACCTTGAAGAAAGCTGGGGCAAACTCCACCAGCCAGCGAGGATCGATGGTTGTCACCTCCCTCATGTACTCCTTGGTGGTCAGCACCAGCTCGTGATACACCACCCTGGCAAAAGGGACAGGATTCTGAAAATCGGTTTTTGCAAACAAGAAGCAACAAGGAAAGGGCTGGAGGAGCTAAGCTTGCTCCTTTTAAGCTCCAGAAGAACCATCCAGAAGAGTTATCCCTCTGGATAAAGGACTGAGTAAGCCCAGTGCTTGAGAATTGCTTTTGTTGAACTCTCTCTTCCAAACTACCTCTGTTCACTAGAAGGATCTGAAATTATTTATTTTCCTCCTCCTACTTCACAGCTACTCTTCAGCACAGAACTCCTCCATCCCATTTAAAACAATGCTCTCTCCCTCTTCAACACCCAGTGTTTTAAACCCCCTTCCACAATAAAGAAACAATTACAACTTCAGGCCTGGCCCTGGCTCCAAAAGTCAGTCTCATCTCTGCACAGGCACTAAGCTCAGCTGTCACAGACATCTTTTATGAAAAATCCTTTCATTAGGATTTTTTCTCCTGAGAAGCTGAGAGACCTCAGGAATAAAATGTAAACAATGGTTATCTGCTGCTGTGGAATGCAACAGGTGCATCTGTGATTGGTCTCATGGGGTTGTTTCTAATTAATGGCCAATCACAGTCAGCTAGTTCTGACTCTCTGTCCGAGCCACAAGCCTTTGTTATCATTCTTTCTTTTTCTATTCTTAGCCAGCCTTCTGATGAAATCCTTTCTTCTATTCTTTTTTTGTATCATTTTAATATAATATATAACATAAAATAATAAATCAGCCTTCTGAAACGTGGAGTCAGATCCTCATGTCTTCCCTCAGCCTCAGACCCCTCTGAACAGTCACACTCAGCAGCAGAAAGAGACAAAATCAGACTTGAAACTTTTCTCATTGCTAAGGAGTCAGGAGGCTCTGCTCAGATCTGTACTCCACACACCACAACTTTCTCTTTATAAAGTCTGAGGAGAAACAGGAAATCCCATGCTCTTGCCTTCCTTACCATTCAGGCTGCCTGTTGAAGAGAGCACTGGATGGGTGGATGTAGACAACCTGCTGGTCAATGAGTGTCCTGTACCCTTCCTGGGGATCCTTCTTGGCTGCATTCCTGAAGAAGCCACTGCAAATGGCCTTCTGGACCCGAACTGTGGCCTTCCCACAGGACACCACATCCAGCTTATGCCTGCCAGACAAGAGACAGAGACAAAAAGATTAGAGCTCTCCAAATTTGGATGCAGCTACCAAGATCAGTTTAGCAAATTTTCTTTAGCTATTACAATGTAAGAACAGAAGACACAGTGTAAGAGCTTGAGCGAGAGATGTGGGACTCCAGGTGGCTCTTCAAAATGCAGTTTATTCCATCTAAGAAGTTACAGCAGTCCAGAGTTGTGGGTGACAGAGCTGCACCTATAGCTGTCAGCTCCAGCTGCAGGCAGGCCTGGAGACCCTTTGGTTTAGGTTACAATGCATTATATATTTTTCTTTAGGTTACAATGCATTCTATACTTTTCTTTTGGTTACATTGCATTATAGACTTTTCTTTGCTGAGCATCTTCATACAGCAGAACCAATCTATACCTTAACTTTTATCTCTAGCCTATCATAACTACTGTAATTACCATATTCATGTTGCTATTCTCCAATCACTCAAAGTCAGTACATTACAGTTTAAGCTAGAAGTTGTTTTTCAGTTTTCTCGCAGTGGAAAATTCTGAGACCTTTTTTCTGCTTGCAACTTTGCTGCCTTCTTTGCCTGTGCTATCTTTCTGCTTGGTAAAAACATCTTCTGCTTTGAATTAAGTTTATCTTTTGCTCTAAGCCATAAAAACCCCTTCTAACCAACACACCCTTTGCCTCCTTGGTTATCCAGTAAGACTGGCTCAGCAATTCAGCAATTCTTTTCTTCTCTATCAAAACTTGCTTCCATCTCTATCCTTTCATCAAACTCTACGTTCCAAAATCTTTCTGCTAAGCATACAGATCTATGAGACCTTCTTGTCAAACTTTCATCCTTCCCAACACCACATAGTCAGAACTTGTCCCTCCCTGATGTGCTCACCTGTCCATGATGCCCAACATCTGCTTGCGAATGTCCTGAGCCCGGCGCAAGGAACGAGCCTGGATGAAATTTTCATAGCACCAAGGATTTGAAAACTTATTGTTCTTCCAGGAATTGTACACAGCCAGCAGAGTGAGGTGGTCACCTTCTGTTTGATGGAACTTGGCTTTCTTTTGATCAGCAAGTGCTTGTTTATCCTAACACATAAAATATCCATCAATATATAAGATATCTACATCCTGGAGAAAATCCCTGGACAATAAGGATGACACAGCTCCTTGTCATTCATATCATTTTTACCTATCATTTTAAACCTATCATGATAATGATACAGGATTAATGTGGTATTTTTGGGGTCCCCCATGGCAGGAAGAAAATGTTTTTAGAAATATTCATGTTCATGTTTTTAGAAATATTATATTATATTATACTATATTATATTATATTATAATATACTATATTATACTATATTATATTATATTATATTATATTATATTATATTATATTATATTATATTATATTATATTATATTATATTTCATACTATATCATATCATATTACATTTTACTATACTAAAACTACACTAAAGAATAGAGAAACAGACAGAAAGTTTAACAAGATACTAATCAAAAACTCATGACTCTCCAGAGTCCTGACATAGCTAGGCTGTGATTGGTCATTAAGTAAAAACAATTCACATATTGGATAAACAATTTCTAAACTACATTCCAAAGCAACAAAACATGAAGAAACAAATAAAATAAATTTTTTTCTTTTTCTCTGAAGTTTCTCAGCTTCCCAGAAAAAAAAAATCCTGGTGAAGGGATTTTTCAAAAAATATAATAGTAACAGATTAAGACAACACAGAGTGTTTTTTCAATTTCAGTCCCTATTTTTGAAAGAACACATCAAAGTAAATGGCTCATTTATACTGCAGGAAGCATATGCACACACTGCACTAACTGGTTTTCTAACTGCTCTACAAATTCTTTCAGTAATTCATCAAGAACTGTGAAGCAGTAGTTTGAGCCTGGTGATTCACACACCTCTCCCATCTGCACATAAAACATTAATCAAATGCTGCAGTTACATAGATCAGAACTGAAGTTAACTACCCTGAAAAAGTAATGGATCCAAGACAAACCTGATCCCACCACAGCAGAGCCTGTTTTACCTACTGACTTTAAAGAAAGCAGCATAGGATAGAGGTGCCATGAAGATATACTTTCTGAAAATTCAAAGGCAATCTGAACTGCAGAGCTGGGACTGACTTGGTTTTGGGTGTGTGTGTTTGTTGGGAAATGCAAGAGTGTCACAGACATATTTTATGAAAAATCCTTCTGACAGGATTTTTTCTCCTGAGAAGCTGGGGGGGTCTCAGAAATGAAATGTAAACAATAATTATCTGCTGCTGTGGAATGCAACAGGTGCATCTGTGATTGGTCTCGTGTGGTTGGTTTTAATTAATGGCCAATCACAGTCAGCTGGCTCAGACTCTCTGGTCAGTCACAAGATTTTATTATCATTCCATTCCTTTCAAGCCTTCTGATGAAATCCTTTCTTCTATTCTTTTAGTATAGTTTTAATATAATATATATATATATCATAAAACAATAAATCAGCCTTCTGAAACATGGAGTCAAGATTCTCATCTCTTCCCTGTGAACACAACCACACAGGAGCAATTTTAAGACTTTTCACTTCCCATCTGCAAAGAAACTACCAACAGCTCAGCTACGGGCCCTTACATGAAAAGGAACATTTGCACAGGCAAATGTTCTGACCAAATTACAAGTTTCTTTAGGGAAATATGCTCACTCCTAACCCCTGAAGCTTTCACACCAAGACTGTAACACTGCTGCCTCTGGCTCAGCTGCTCACCTTTGGCCTGTAGAACACATTCTGCACAGACAGCATGGACACAATTGTCAGCATCTCCTCACTGCACCCCAGGTGCACTGACATGATCAACATCTTACACAGCATAGGCTCCAGGGGGAATTCTGCCATCTGCAAGAAAAATATTTCCAGGCATTCTGTGAAAAATCTCCAGTCTTCTCAGTGCAAAACAAAGCAATGCCCTTTCTCACATATTTATTTTGCAAAGAGGTGAGCTTGATCCACAATCACTTCACTCAACATGAAGCAAATTATTTGTCTGTATTCACTATCACAAGAATATCCCAATACTTACAGGAAGTTTTTAGACATTAATAAATGTAAATTTATGAATAAAAAGAAACACTAGTTGCTCTTTAAAAAGCAGAAGGTACTTTGAAAAAGCAGAAGGTATTTTAAAAAAGTAGAAGGCACTTTTAAAGGTATCTTTTTAAGGTACCTTAAAAAACAGAAGGTACAGCAGAGCTGTGGTAAATGAAAAGCTACCAAAAACTACAAGAGAGTGACAGCAAAAGCAAACCAAGAATGCTAAGAGGGATTTTATTCTGCCTACCCTACGTCCAAGCCGAGTGAGCAGCCCCTCATCATCCAGAGCTCCCAGGGTGTAGAGCTGCTCCATGGCTGTGATCAGAGTTTCCATTGGGGGAGCATCCATGAAGTCGAAGGACAGCAAATCATTGATGCCCATAGCCTGGGAGGGATGGGAGAAAAACCAAGTTAAATCATTCAGAAGGAAAGCAACAAACTCCAGCCTGAGATGTAACAGCAAATAGAGAAGCACTACACAACTTTGGGCAGCTCTAGCCTCATGTGCTTATCCTGACTGCAGGTATGAATGCACAGCTGCCTTCCTGCACCTGAAATAAGGAGCACTGGCCATGGCATTCCTGCACTGCTCAGCTTTCTGCTCTGTTCCACACACCCCTCAAGCAACATGATTCAGTTGAGGAGAAACAGAAGCTGAATGCTGCTTTTGGGATTGTGTCTTGTAAAGCAGAGTGGCCTGACAGCTCCACAGGACTTCAGGTGTGCTCCCAGGAAGGGGAATGGCAGCAGCTCTCCCAGCTGTGACTGTGTTAATCCAGCTCACAGACCTCCAGAGGGATGGTACACACTTAGACTTGCCCAGGTTTGCAGCTCCAAACTCACTCTAAAACAATTTATCTCATCTGTCAACAATGTAAAGGTCCCCTACAAAGGAAGTGCTACTGCTGGAGATTTCTGTTTCTCCTACCTCCTGCAACTAACTGTTCCATGCAGCTGAAGCTCATCATTTAGCTGGCTATCCAACAGAATAACCCTCAATAAAAAACACAGGAGCAAGCCCAATGCCTGAGAATTGCTTTTGTTGAAATCTCCCTTCCAAACTACCTCTGTTCACTAAATCTAAAATTACAGCACTACTTCCTGAGACTCAAAGGCAGAAACTCATTTATTGACACACTTAGCAGGCTGGCTTGCTACAAGCTGGTGAAATACCCACCTTCAGGGAGAGCACTGTGCTGGCCAAATTTGTTCTCTGGATTTCAGGCACGTTGGTGGTCAGCATCTCATCCCTGTATGCACGTTCTGTGTACAGCCTGTAGCATTTCCCTGGGCCTGTTCTGCCAGCCCTGCCTGCACGCTGCTTGGCTTGAGCCTAAAGAGAACAAGGGAACAGGTACAAAAAACCAGGTGAAAACAAGTTAAATAAAATGGTCATTCACAAATTTACCTGTATTTATAAAAAGGCTTTCAATAGGCACAGACTCAAGGAGCTATCAGAAATGTGGGTTTATCATTGTCTCATTTTGCTCACTTGTGGTTGAAAACAAGTGAGATAAAACCAGGTGAAAACAAGTCAAATAAAATGGTTATTCACAAATTTACTTGTAAATTTACTTGTATGGATAAAAAGGCTTTCAATACAACATGAAGTATGTAATCTGTAGGCACAGTCTCAGGGAGTTATCAGAAATGTGGGTTTATCATTGTCTCATTTTGCTCACTTGTGCTTGAAAACAAGTGAAATGAAACCAGGTGAAAACAAGTAAAATAAAATGGTTACTCACAATTTTACCTGTATTTATAGAAAGGCTTTCAATACAACATGAAGTATGTAATCTGTAGGCACAGCCTCAGGAAGTTATCAGAAATGTGGGTTTATCATTGTCTTATTTTGCTCACTTGTGCTTGAAAACAAGTGAAATGAAACCAGGTGAAAACAAGTAAAATAAAATGGTTATTCACAATTTTACTTGTGTGGACAGAAAGGCTTTCAGGGGAAAGGGAAGTATTGGAAGGGAAGTATGTCTTCTGTAGGCACAGCTCCAAGGAGCTATCAGAAATGTGGGTTTATAGTTTTCTCATTTTGCTCACTTGTGCTTGAAAACAAGTGAAATAAAACCAGGTGAAGAATAAAATAAAATAAAATAAAATAAAATAAAATAAAATAAAATAAAATAAAATAAAATAAAATAAAATAAAATAAAATAAAATAAAATAAAATAAAATAAAATAAAATAAAATAAAATAAAATAAAATAAAATAGTTATTCAAAATTTTACTTGACTTTCAATACACCACAGGGAAGTATGTATTCTGCACACATAGATTCAGGGAGCTATCACAAATGTGGGTTTATAGTTTTCTCATTTTGCTCACTTGTGCTTGAAAACAAGTGAAATAAAACCAGGAATAGAATAGAATAGAATAGAATAGAATAGAATAGAATAGAATAGAATAGAATAGAATAGAATAGAATAGAATAGAATAGAATAGAATAGAATAGAATAGAATAGAATAGAATAGAATAGAATAGAATAGAATAGAATAGAATAGAATAGAATAGAATAGAATAGAATAGAATAGTTATTCACAATTTTACTTGACTTTCAATACACCACAGGGAAGTATGTATTCTGCACACATAGATTCAGGGAGCTATCAGTAATGTGGGTTTATCATTGCCTCATTTTGCTCACCTGTGCTTGGATGCCACACTGGCAAGACACACAACACCCATGGGGAAAGCCAAACACAGAATACCTACCTGGGAAATTGGTGTCACCACCAGCTGGTCAATTCCAGTCTTGGAGTTATAAACTTTCTGCTTCACAAAGCCAGGATCAACCACATAATATATTCCATCAATAGTCAGAGATGTCTCTGCAATGTTGGTGGCAATGACAACCTGCAAATCACAGTTTGAGTCAGCAGCAGCTCTGTGTCAGGCTGCCAAGACAACCCCACCACCCAACTTCACCCTCTGGTGTAATATGAGCAGTTTGTTACAAATGCAACCACTGTCACTTAATGTAGAAAGGAGAAATGTGCTCACAGGGAACAGAAGGAGATGTTATCCACAAAGATGGACAGGTTTTAAGTATCTACCTTTGTTTAAAGTTTGGGCAAAAAGGGAAAAGAGCATGAAAAAATCCACAATTCAAAGCAAGACTGCACTGACTTCAGGGAGATTTTTTTACCTATCACTCAGACACAGCCTGTATTCAGAGAAAAATCTCCCTTAGAATGTACTCTAGATATTCACTAGCTGCTTGGTAGGAAATTTATCTCCATCCAACAGGAACTGCATTTAGATTTTAGATCTTTAGATTAACTGAAGTTAGTATCCATTAAATAACACACCAAGAACATTCCACACAGAGGTTTGCTCCACCTGATATTTTTACATGTGTTGAAAGGCTTAGATAACTTGAGATGCATACAATCAAAAATATGCTCTTAGCTGTAAATAATCTTTTCCCCAAAAAGTTTATCCTTTAAGCACTGTAATACACCCCACTATTAAAATATATCAGCAGAAGATGACAGGGAACAAAGATGAAATTACCTTTCTGCTCCCTGGTGGGGCTGGGTCAAAGATCCTGGTCTGCATTTCACTGGGCAAAGCTGAGTACACTGGCAGGATAATTAACTCTGGAACATCAGGTCCTAGAGATTTCATCCTCTCATAGAGGATTTCACAGGCAGTGTCAATCTCTTCCTGGCCAGTCAGAAAGACCAAAATGTCACCTACACAGGAAGTAAATCAAAACATCCACAGAATCAATTCTGTTCATTACAACTCCTGCATTTCCATATTTTCATTCCTCATGTTTTCCATCGCTGAGGATCCCCAACTTTTGCTAGCAACTCTTAGCCAAAGGCAACAAACTTCAGTCTTTCACCCAAAATTTTCAGCATTTTAGTTACTGTATTTAAAAACAAGAAAGAGCATTTTGCTCACATTACTAACATGATCCATGATTCATACAAATATCTTGCTCAGAGATCTTTAAATCACCAATAACTCAAGACCATTTTCTACTCACCTGGTGGCTCTGTTAAATGGATCTGCATCACTGTAATCAGGCTGGCATCCAAATAATCTGTCTCTGGCTCTTTTGTGTAAAGAATTTCTACTGGGTATGTTCTGCCAGGAATTGTGAAGATTGGTGCTTCATAGAAATACTGAGAGAATTTCACAGCATCCAGAGTTGCTGATGTCACTATCAGCTTCATGTCCTGCCGTTTCTGCACTGTCTGCAGGAGAACAAAGGTCTCGAGTCATTTATTGCCTTTGGAACTATCAAAATATGGATTGACTAAAATCAGACAAATACAACCAGTAATAAAAGGTGTTTTAACATCTGAGTAGAGGGGCAGCTCATCCCAGTACCAGAATTTCAGAAAATTGACCCCTGAGGTCCTATTTGAAGCCTCCCTCAGCAACATTATCACAAGAAAGCTTTTGGTAGAGCAGGATGAGCAAAGCAAGAACACTCCCCTGTTCATCCACCATTATGAACATCCAGGATGGCAAATTCTCATTGTTCTGCTGCATTTTGCTTGCTCTGCCTCCACACAGAGGCTCATTTCACCAAGATTCAGACCATAAACCCTTAAGAACATTTGCTCTTGAAGCACATGTATGAACCTAAATTGTGTGACTTCCCCTTTGCCTGTGCTCTCCTGTCACTGTCACATTTTCTGGAAAAATCCCCTTCCCCAGGATTTTCTCCTGGGAAGATGAGAAACCTCAGCTTCTCCTGTGTTGTGTTGGTTTGGAATGTGGTTGGAGATTGTTTATCCAACATGTGAATTGTTTTAACTTAATGGCCAATCAGGGTCAGGCTGTGTCAAGGCTCTGAGGAGCCAGGAGTTCTCATTATCCTTTTTTGTGGCCTTCTGTCTGTAACCTTTCTCTATTCTTTAGTATAGTTTAGTATAGCATGATATAATGTGATATAGCATGATGATATAATGTGATGTGATATAATGTGATGTGATATGATATAATATAATGTGATGTGATATAGCATAATATAATCTAGCATAATATAATAAAATATAGCATAATATAATAAAATCTAGCATAACAAAATATAGCATAACATAATGTAATACAACATAATGTAATACAACATAATGTAATACAACATAATGTAATACAACATAATGTAATACAACATAATGTAATAGAATATAGCATAATGTAATATAATATAGCATAATGTAATATATATAGCATAATGTAATATATATAGCATAATGTAATATATATAGCATAATGTAATATATATAGCATAATATAATATAATATGGCACAAAAATATAATATGGCACAATATGGCATAATGTAATGTAATGTAATGTAATGTAATGTAATGTAATGTAATGTAATGTAATGTAATGTAATGTAATGTAATGTAATGTAATGTAATGTAATGTAATGTAATGTAATGTAACACAATATAATAATCAATTACCCTTCTAAGAACACGGAGTCAGATTCTCAATTCCTCCTTCATCCTGGGGACCCTGAAAATGCCACACTTTCCTCCCCACACTGAAAGCAGTAAAAATCCAGGCTGTATTACCTTCTTCAGGAGCCCAAAGAGCACATCAGTGTGGATGGTCCTCTCATGGGCCTCATCCAGCATGATGATGGCATACTGGGTGAGATCTGGGTCTATCAGGCACTCCCTCAGTAACATCCCATCTGTCATGTATTTGATGACAGTCTCAGGGCTGGTGCAGTCTTCAAATCTAATGGTGTAGCCAACCTGGAGGGAAGAGTTGCACAGAAATAGAAGTTACACAATTATCAGCCTCATTAACCCCCAGTTTGATTATTCCACAAATTCACTTTACAGCTCACAGGGAACAGACAAATGGATACACAAGACAACCAGCTCCAACACTGATTTTTCCTACTTTTCATGATTATTTTGGCATGTTCTTCAACATTGAAATTCACCTCTTGTCCCAAGCAGCAACCAAATTCCTCTGACACCCTCTTTGCAACAGACATTGCAGCCACTCTGCGAGGCTGAGTACATCCAATCTTCCCTCTTGAGGTATATCCTGCCTCAGCCAGGTACTGGGTAATCTGGGTTGTTTTCCCAGATCCTGTCTCTCCAATAACAATCAGAATCTGGTTGTCATGCACAGCCTAGAAAAGATCAGAAAACATACACTTGTTAATTTTTTTTTTTAAATCAAAACAAGCCAAACAAAATAGCATGGGCTATCTGGGACTAGATTGAGCAGCTCTTGCTTTTGCTTCAGTTAACTCAGAATAAAAATCATGTTCCTATTGATCAAGTCAGCAACCTGTTTAAGTGCTCAGCTGACTTACTCACATGATCTTAGTATCAATTTTGACTTACATTAGTAAATATCTGGAACCTCATAAAATATACATTTATATATATATAATACTTTAAAATACATATTGTGAGCTAAAGTTCTGCACTTAAAATTATCAGCTGGCTATTGACCTATCAAAAAGCTAAACCAAGAGTATTTATTTTAAATTACTGCTTGCTCAAACAAGAATGCCTTTTCATGAGTCTTACTTGTATCAGCTGCTCCTTGAGTCTGAAGATTGGGAGACTCTCTCTCTGTTCAATGATGGAAAGCTGGGTCTTCTTACCATAAGAAGCTTTGTTGCCACCAAATGCATGTTTCTTCCACTCTGGGATATCATTTGGCATCATCCCAATACCTCTCATGTTTGCAGCTATTTGTCTTCCATCCACTAGAAAAGAAACAATTCCATCATTTACACACCCAGATTCACACAGCACAGACCCTGATGATCCTGCTCCAACTGCTCCATCATCCAGGCCTTCTATTCTGTGTGTGCTTAAATGTTTTTAAGTTTCCAAGTGGATACCCCCACTTTTACACTGGACACTTCCCCTGACATTCCTATTTCCATTTCAGTGGAAAAGCATTTTTGTTTTGACTCACTTTTAAAGTGTGGCAGACAAACACAGCATCAAGACATCTCTCCTGTGTTGCTGGAGCAGCACAAAAAAGGCACAGTTCAGCTGTGCTCAAACATACCATCAGGGAGAGGATCCACCCAGTGTGTGTTGAGGCCCATGGGGATGGAATCCATCTCTGCTTCCCTCTGGGCTTGTTTCAGCTCTCGCCTCTCTTTAGCTAAAGCACTTTGCATCATGGCAGCCTGGGACAGGGAACCATCTGGGTTCTGCAGAGCAACAAGAAAAGACTTCAAGCACTACCATTCCTTCACCTTCAATATAACTTTTCTTTAGGAACATCTTCTAAAAATGCTTTTTAAATGTTAAATTTTGATCATTAGATTTCCAGGGTATTTCCATCAGGCTGGCCTCATGAATTTTTATAGTTATAACTAATATGGAGCATCCTTACAGTGCCCAGTCAGAAAGATTACAGGCACAACCAATGAAAATATTTCTTTACTACTTTCTACTTTCAAAACATAAGAAAAAGCAGATCAGAGAAACTTTGTTCTAACACACCTATGTAAAATGGCATTTCAGTTCCATTATTCCACTTGAGAGTCACCAGTTAAGTTAGAACCCAGCTTTATTTGGAAGGAGTTCAGTGGTTATGTTTTTCAGGGCTCTCAGTAATGAGCAGGTGGGAAACAGGTTATTAAATTCCTAAATACTTATATCATTTAATCAAGTACATTGGTTTTAGCCCTGGAAGTCTCTTACCTTTACTATTTTAATGGGACTCATATCCATGCTCTGTTTAGTGTGACCTCGAAGAAATGGTGGCTCCTCTTCAACTAGCTCAATCTCAAGATCCTCATCTAAAATTCACAAGTGACAATTGTTACAGAAAAAAATCAAACATCTTCTGGGTACATTGAAGTGCCTCTTCAAATAATGCTTCCTGTGTATTCTTAAAGATATTCTTAAAACTCCTTGTAATATTGAAAAACTCCTTAGAATATTAAAGATATTCTTGCAACTCCTTATAATATTTTGAAACTCCTTAGAATATTAAAGATATTCTTAAAACTCCTTATAATATTTTGAAACTCCTTAGAATATTAAAGAAATTCTTAAAACTCCTTAGGAGTTTTAAAAGTGAAAACACTGCAAATAAAATGCACAGACAGGGCACATCCAAATGCCACTAATAACACAGCCAGAAGAACCCTAGTTCCAAATATAAAGATGATAGCAAACTGTGTGATGCTTTATAGTTACTTCTATCATCAATATATTTTTGAATCAAAATACATCCAGAAAGACAAGGAATTTACAAGAATAAGACTGCTGGGAAATATTACCTTCTTCATCATCCACTTTAGGAAGAATCCCAGTCTCCTCATCAAAGTCAGGGAACTCTTCCTTGGAAAGCACATTAGCTGCAATCATCTGGGAACAGAATGAATACACCATGAATATGTCCTCATGAATGAACATAACTCATGACTATGAGTCAGTTCTAACCCCATTCCTGTAAAACAATGTCAGTTTCTCAGCTGTTTAAATGACCTGGAAAGGCCCGGGGTGGCCTAGGACAGCCCACGCTTCCAAGGACAAGAAGAGACTTCAGGTTCTTTCTTGGTCTCGGTGTTTATTAGTTGTTTATCTAAAAGATTTTCTCTCAGCTCAACAGAGGTCTGCACAGCAGCCAGCCATGAGCACACTGAGAGCCCCCGGGGCGGTCACCTATCTTTATACTCAAAATTACGTATACAATATTTATCAATTTTCCCCAATACCTTTTACCCTTATTTAGCAGTGCACTTTTAGTAATAACCAATCCCAAAGTGCCAACATCACCACAGAAGATGGAGGCCAAGAAGAAGAAGAAGAAGGACAGGACACGCCCCAATTCCTCCATCTTACTTCTCTAAACCCTCCTGTACAGAAATTCTAAACCCTGTGTTTCTCTCTAATTAACCCATCCCTTCACCATTCACCCCAGTGAAATCGTCCCATCCTCATACAGGTGTTGTCTCCCATGCAGGATCAAAGTCCAGCCACCAGACACTTCTGGCAACATTCCAGGACTCCTGAGCCGCCCAAGGGTGGTCTCAGTCACTCTGCACATCAGTCCTGAGGTGCTGAGATCCCACAAAACGGGAACAAAGGAATGGTTCTGCATCCTGTATCCTCACCCAGCCTCTGACCAAGCCATCCTTCTGTTACTCTAAACCCCAACTAAACAATCCCAGATCAGAAACCAGCAATTCCAAGTTAATGAGCAAGTTACACAATCCAGGAGCTGTATTCCAGCTCATTAAACCCCCTGACAACTTCACCACCTTTATCCCATTGCCCTGAGGGCAGCACAGACCTGTTTTATCTCCCATTTCTCGGGGTCAGAGATGCGGGTGAGGCGTTTCCTCTCCAGGCTGTCGTCCTCCACCTCGGGGGCGCTCACCAGGGACAGGTGGCTGGGTCTGTCTGGGTTCCTCATGGAGCTCTCCTCATTGGTTTCTCCAACCAGGTTCCTCCTACGGTTTGGGTTCAGGTCCTCCCCAGTGTCTTGATCAACATCCTGTGTCACAGACATATTTTATGAAAAATACTTTTGCTACAATTTTTTTTTTCTCCTGGGAAGCTGGGAGGCCTCAGAAATGAAATGTAAACAATGATTATCTGCTGCTGTGGAATGCAACAGGTGCATCTGTGATTGGTCTCATGTGGTTGTTTCTAATTAATGGCCAATCCCAGTCCAGCTGTCTCAGACTCTCTGGTCAGTCCCAAAATTTTATTATCATTCCTCTCTATCCCTTGCTAGCCTTCTGATGAAATCCTTTCTTCTATTCTTTTGGTATAATTTTAATATATCATTTTCTTTTAATATAATGTATATCATAAAATAATAAATCAGTCTTCTGAAACATGGAGTCAAGATTCTCATCTCTTCCCTCATCCTGGGACCCCTGTGAACACCACCACAATCCTGTATCAGATGGATTAGTTAATCAATCAGCTCTACACTTCTCCTTATCTATTAACTCTGCCATTAACAGCCCATTCACAAAAAATGCTGGTTTGTAGGCTTTTTGGGTTTTTTCAGCTAAGAACATCCTCAGGCATGGAACACTCTCTGTCTTGGCAATAGTAGTGATTAAGTTTAAAATTAAAAGCTTCTCTCCTACTGAAAGAGGAAGACAAACAGCAACAGCTTGAGGTTTGCCTTGACTCTTTGATATCATGTCAAGCCAAGAAATTGCCTCTTTAATATCATGTCAAGCCAAGAAACTACATCAAAACTAGAGAAAACGTGTAAAAATTAATAGGCTGCTTAAATACAGAATGGTAACTTAGTTTTTAACTCCCAACTGAATGGTTATGCATTAGTTTCCAATCAAAAAGAGTGAAAAATAGCAAGAAGAGGCATCATTTTAAGAATTTTAGCACTGTACCTTCATGCTCAGGCTGGTTTTGGATCCAGTAAAAGACAACACTTTGACTTTCACTCTTTGTCCTTTGCTCACAACATCAGCAACGTTGGCAACCCGTCCTTCTCTTCGCAGCTCTGAGATGTGCACCAAGCCTTCCCAACGTTTCCTGCAGTGAAACAGAGGGGCATGGAAGGGGCACATTATTACTCTGACAGCAACAGATTTTACTATAGATTCTGAGTGATCTGAAGGGCTGTCAACAGGCTGTGTATGTCCACAATCTGCTTTTTGTAATGAGAATTTTATAATTCTCCACTGTCAAATTTATTTTTCTGAAACATCCCTTCAAAGCCCAGAATTCCTGCTGGTACCTTCACCACATCTCTAAGGTACCAGCAGAAAAGAGAACTGAGCTGAAGCAGTACCAGATCAATGTCACTGTCATATTTTCTGAAAAATGCCTTTGCTAGGATTTCTTCTCCTGGGAAGCTGAGAAGTCTCAGAGAAAAATGAAAACAATAATTATCTGATTGCTTCTCCTGTGTTTTCCTGCTTTGGAATGTCGTTTGGACATTGTTTACCAACTGGTCATTGTTTTATTGGTTTCATGTGAATTGTTTTGACTTAATGACCAATCACAGCCCAGCTGTGTGGAGGCTCTGGAAAGAGTCACAAGTTTTTCATCACTATCTCGTTAAGCCTTCTATAAATATCCTTTCTCTATTCTTTAGTATAGTATAGTATATCATTCTTTAATATAATATAGATCACAAAATAACAAATTAGCCTTCTAAGAACATGGAGTCAGATTCTCAATTCCTCCTCCCTCTGGGGAACCCAGAGAATACCCCAGATCTCTAGGAAACATCAAAGGGTACCTCAGTCCTTCCAGCTGCACAAAGCACCCAAACTGCATGATGCTGGTGACTTTGCCATTGTAGATGTCCCCAATGGAAGGCTCCTCAGCTGGTGGTCGGTCTATGTGCTTGTCCCTCCACCTCTCATGGCTCTTCTCAAGGTATTTGTCCCGATCCCTGCGCTCCTTACTGGGGCTCCAACTCCTGCTCCTTGATCTGTATCTGGATTTTCCTCTGTTCCTGTCCCAGGTCCTGGAACGGGACCTGGAGCGCGATCGGTGCCTCCGCTTCCTGTCCCTGCTACGGCTCCGGCTCCTCTTCCTTTTCTTCACCCTAACAAACCAAAATTCCATCTCTGCAGTGGAGATGACAGCAGCCCCAGTTCCATCCCCGCAGTGCATTTCCACCTCAGGCAATGACAGCAGCCCCAGTTCCATCCCCACAGTGCATTTCCACCTCAGGCAATGAGAGCAGCCCCAATGCCACCACTGCAGAGCATTTCCACCTCAGGCAACGAGAGCAGCCCCAACTCCATCTCTGCAGAGCATTTCCACCTCAGGCAATGAGAGCAGCCCCAATGCCACCTCTGCAGAGCATTTCCACCTCAGGCAATGAGAGCAGCCCCAATGCCACCTCTGCAGAGCATTTCCACCTCAGGCAATGAGAGCAGCCCCAGTTCCATCTCTGCAGAGCATTTCCACCTCAGGCAATGACAGCAGCCCCAATTCCACCTCAGGCAATGAGAGCAGTCCCAATGTCACCTCTGCAGTGCATTTCCACCTCAGGCAATGAGAGCATCCCCAGTTCCAACCCCACAGAGCATTTCCACCTCAGGCAATGAGAGCAGCCAAGATATTCCCCCATACACACACCAGGCACCTACCGATGGTCTCTGCTCCTCTGCTTGCTCTGCTTGTCTGCACTGGGCATCAGAGCTTCCAGCTCCTTCAGGGCATCAGCTGCCACTTTCACATCATCTTCATCCAGCATGTTCTGCAAGGACAGAAAACTGATGCCTCTTTCTGCAAAAGGGCTGATAAAAAGCTTGTCACAAAGAATTAATCTACAGAGTTATCAGCATACGTGTATCTATTTAGAAAGAATACAAGATTTAAAAAATCAGGCTCAATGTGAGATAAAGAAAAAAGGACTCTCCCTATTTGGCCACAATATTGAGACAATTCTGCTTTTATGCAATAGAAAGTTCCATCTCAATGCCTCAAATTGTTACAGAAATAAAAAATGCAAGTCCCTCATAGCTTCTAAATATACCACACATTTAATCAGTTTGTAACACATCGTTACTTTCAACATTATGTAAGGAAGGCCAGGCTACAAATTTCATGTCACAAGAGACTCATCTTCCACATATTCTGCAAAACAGTATCAACATGGCAAATTGCTAACAGCTATTCTCTGCAACAATGTGCAGCAACACCAGCCTTCTACCTTTTCCACATTTCATCTCTCAAAGTTCACATTTATCCATGCATTAGACAGAAAAAAGGCTGAAACTAAAAAAAAAAAAAATTAGAAGTTTTCACAGAATCACGAAAGAAATGTGAAATGACCACCTTACCCTGATGTTGGGATTGTCTGGCCTGCAAAGGGCTGGATACAATTCCCTCAACTTTTCTTTCTCTGATTTGGGTTTGACAACTGCCTCTGATTTTGAGATAAAAAAAGAAACAAAAAAAAAGCACAATGAAACACAAAATAGAACTGCTACAACAACTCACTCTTGATTTTTTTCTATAACTAAATATAAAATTTAATTTCCATCTGAATGCAAAGGCTGATACAGCTTTTACAGAGATTCAAGGAACACTGCATTGCCTCCCTTCAAAGAAAATTCTGATTATTAGTGAATATTTGAAATACAGAACACTCTAAGCAGCACACTCAGAATAAAAACAGCAGGATGCATGGTACAATAGGATTTGCATTAGAAAACTAAAGCAGAAAACAGAAACTCAGCTCACACTGAGCACTGACCCCACGTACCTTTGCTCGTGGATGGTTTTGGAGGAGGCCGCATTGTCTGGATGAGACGTAGCAGGTTACTGATGAGGGAATCCTGACAAAAAAATTTAATAAAATACTTCAGGAAATGCCAGCAACACTTTCACTGTTAGAAGGCATTAGTGAGGGTTTATTGAAGGGCAAAAAAATGCTCAATTCTGAAGATGCAGGTCGATTTTTAGAAACTGTCATTGGGCTTTGTGCGTGCCCTAAAAAGAACCTAAAAATAATTATCATAATTTCATCTAGTTGACTTTTCTGTTAATCATTTTAATCACCTATTTAATCCAAATAGAGTTATTCCTAAAGAATCAATAAACACAGCATAAAAGCATCATAAGAAGACTTACGACAACATCTGCCTTCATGAAAAGTTGTTTCTTCCATTTTTATATGCTCAACATAACAATAAGCAGTTTGAGTCCTCAGGAAGATGCTTTTTCAAAGAGTACAATAGTTTTTAAAAAATATGAAGGAGAGGAAGACAGGGGAGACAGGAATATCAGAAGCTAATTAGCATGTAGTCTTCCAATTGAAGAAATTCAATAAAACCTCCTCACAACCTTTTTTTTTTTTAATGGAAAGCTCTATAAAATACAGCATGACAAGAATAAAACACAGACAACGTTCAGGTGTCACTTACAGTGAACTCAGCGCCATTCTTCAGGAGAATTGCTTTAAACGAGTCAAACGTGGTATTCTTCTCGGCAAGACTTATCACAAATTCGGCTGTGAGAGAAAAGCATAAAGTAAATTGAACTAGTAAAGTAAAAAGCAGAGCAAGGAGGGCACGCGGGGGCAGAAGCAGCTCAGGGTCCCTGTGGGGGGAGAAGCCCGGGGAGCTTCTCCTCAGCTCTCCCGGGACCAAAGCGTTCCCTCAGGCTCACAAATTGTATTTTTGAGGAAAAATAATGGTTTTTGATGTCTATATTCGAAAAGCACCTTTACAAAACACATCCGACCCCACGGAAAGGGCCACTACGGCCCTCCTCATGCTGGCCTCTGCCCGGGAACGCGCCGCTCACCGGAGCGCCCCGGAGGTGCCCGAAGGCCGCGGCCGCCCCGCTTACCCAGGTCCTTGTCGTTGATGCCCAGGTGGTTGTCGAGCTCGGTGCACACCTTGGACACCAGCGACAGGTACTCGAGCTTGGCGAGCTCCTCCGCCGCCGCCAGCTCCGCCATGGCCGCCACGGCCGCGTCCGGGGCGCGCCGGAAACGGCGCCGTGACGGGCAGGGGCGGGGCCGGGAGAGATGGGGCGGGGCCCGGGTGAGGACTGGGCGGGACCGGGGCCAGTGGGGCGGGGCCCGGGACACAACGGGGCGGGGCCCGGGACACAACGGGGCGGGGCCCGGGACACAACGGGGCGGGGCCTGAGGACGAGCCCGGGCCTGGACCGGGATGAGAGCGGGACGAGACCGGGGGGGAGCGGGGACAGCGGGGAGCGGCCCGGGACGAAACCGGGTGGGACCGGGATGAGAGCGGGACGAGACCGGGGGGACCGGGACGAGAGCGGGACGAGACCGGGCTGGACCGGGATGAGAGAGGGACGAGACCGGGGGGGACCGGGGACAGCGGAGCGCGGCCCGGGACGAGACCGGGTGGGACCGGGACAGCGGAGCGCGGCCCGGGACGAGACCGGGTGGGACCGGGACAGCGGGGCGGGACCCGCGACGACAGGGGGCCTGGCCGGGACAGTGAGCAGCGGGAAGGGAATGCCGGGCACCGAGTCTTTACCAACGCTATCATCACGACAATGCGAAGAAAGAGAAATATCTGGACTGTGGTTGGCTTACACAGCGCCGTGGCTCCTCTCACCTAGTGAAGGGTTGGTTTCTTCTTTATGCCAAATGGGCAGTGTATGTGTGTGGAAAAGACATTTTTGTGCTGTTCTTGTGAGGCAGTGAAGGCTGCCTGAAGATAAGGGAAGCCCCATATCTCTCCCAAGGAAGGTATCAAGGCTATCACCATGACAATGTGTAGAAAGAGACAAAAGATCTGGTTTTAGTTGGCTCACAGAGTGACGTGGCTCCTCTTCACCTATTGAGAGTTTTGTTTCTTTCTTATAACCAATGGGCAGTGTTATGTGTTTGTTAAGTAAATGTAAATATCCTGTAAAACTATAAAGGCAAAGGCAACATGTTGCTTTAATAAACGCCCCCTTATACAGCCTTCTGATCTGAGTCTTGGTGCTTGCACCGTGTGGTGCTCTACAGCAACATCTGTGTTCCTTAAGTAAATGTAAACATCTTGTAAAACTATAAAAGCAACATGTTGCTTCAATAAATAAGTGTAAACAGCCTTCTGAGTGAGAGTGAGTCCTGGTGCTTTGTGCTCTGTGGGACTCGATATCAACATCATCCCTGTCACAGATATATTTTATGAAAACTCCTTTTGCTGGGATTTTTTCTCCTGAGAAGCTGAGAGGCCTCAGAAATGAAATGTAAACAATGGTTATCTGCTGCTGTGGAATGTAACAGGTGCATCTGGGATTGGTCTCATGTAGTTGTTTCTAATTAATGGCCAATCCCAGTCTGGCTGTCTCAGACTCTCTGGTCAGTCACAAGATTTTATTATCATTCCATCCCTTTTTTTTCCTTGCTAGCCTTCTGATGAAATCCTTTCTTCTATTCTTTTAGTATAGTTTTAATTTATCCTTTTCTTTTAATATAATATATATCATAAAATAATAAATCAGCCTTCTGAAACATGGAGTCAGATTCTCATCTCTTCCCTCATCCTGGGATTCCTGTGAACACCACCAACACATCCCAAACCCCCAGCTCACCCAAAATAAGATACAGAGATCACATCTGCTCTATAGAATATATTATAAATTATATCATGCATCCATTAACAAAATATACAAAGCCAACAGAAATATATCTATCTTAAGCCTGAGCATACAGCATCTAAACTCTAGTAAAAAGTAACATAAAGAGAACAGCATCTCACACTTGCCACTTCAATCCTCAATGAAGTGTTCCTCCTCAAATGCTTCAGTTTTGTAGTTTACAGAACACATGAACATTCCAAGTACAAAGGTACACATGGTGAACATGGGTCCTGCTGGGCCTGACACACCCCAGCAAATAAAACCACATTATGCTTCAAAGTGTCATCAGCTTCTGCATTTCACTCCTGTCCTAGAGCTGGCATTAGTCAGAAGATACTCAAAAAAAACCACATCCAAGTTAAGGTGGAAAGTCACAGAAGGATCTTTACCTGGTCCACAGCACACAGTTGTACTGGTGTACAGAGAGATGGCAAACACTGCAAAATACTTCTACTGTATTTCAAAATAAACATTTAAGAGTATATCTTCCACCATCTATAAAAATAGGTTTAAAAGGAAAGTGGTATGATACATTTGTTTTCTTGGACTATTTTAATGGTATTTTTATCTCTATGGGTACTAAAGTCTTTTAAAAAATTACTGATAACCTGGCCAGCACAATACTGACGCTGCTTCAGCTATGCTGTGACAAAACAGAACACTAGTTTTGAAGCAGGAGTAATATAAAATATTTTAGAATCGATGGTCTCTTACTGCAGCAAGGAAAAAATGTTTATCTGAAAGTAAGAATGCAGCCAACACTGTCACCTGCTGAGGGACTGAACTCTGAGAGGTTCTCTGGATACCCCACTGCACAGCAGTGTCTGGTGCTCATTTATGTCATTCTTCAGAATCAAACCTCTCAGCATATTCAGAAAGGAATTCTTAGATTTCCAAATTAAATATGGGCATCTAAAAATCTTAGCAGAAAAATGAATTCTACAGATGTGGCTATGGAAACACAGGGCCAGCTAAAACCATCAGAGGAGACTGTACATTTGAAAGTGCTTCAGTTAATGCATTTTTTAAACTCTCATGTACAGTTATGTGATCCCTGCTTCAAGCATTCTTTCCATTCCTAAACATTACAAAAATTTATACTCCAGGTCTGGGTTCCTACACATTCTTGCATTTTTTATGTGGTATTAACAGAGTAAATATTTGCACTCTAGTGAAAAAAGGTAATGGTCAAATTTTTTATATTTTTACAAAGAGCCTGTAAAGATTCCTAGAAAAGCCTTTCCTACCCTTACACTCCATTTTTAACAAAATATTTTATGTAGGTTATTCTTCTACAGTTAGAGATGTGGTGTGCACTATCATTACTGATTCAATTGCTGGTGGTAATTTTCCTGCTTCATTCTGCTACAACAAAAACAACTTTACTGGTATTCATCAGTTGAACAGTTCCACTCTTAGACTTTCGAAAAGCCTAAATTCAAGATGGCTTTCTTTTATGAGCAACTTCTTTTTCTTAGAATAAGTTGTAAGATTTAAATTTGTCACTTTACTATCACACATTGGAAAACCAATTACTAAATCCTCAGAAGAAACAAAGAAACTCCTAGTTTCAGGCATCTCTTGTAAATTAAGCAGAACTACATTTTATAGCAGCATTTTACACTGGTTTCTATTCCAAAGCTAATTAAGCCAACAAAAAATTTCCAGCTGCCTAAAAAAAAAAGTATATACACAATAAAATGGGAATTTCTCACCTGGGTACAAAGTTTAGTTCTACATGATTCTCTGGTAAAAGAATTTGATCTGAAATTAGAGATTTAAAGACTACTCATTTAACTTTGAGGTCTAAATAATAACTGAAATTCTGGTATCCATTTCAAGAGATGCCACGAGAGTTGTTTGACATTTCCACGAGGGTAAAAAGAAGAAGAAGCCAAATGCTCAAAGAAAAGCTGAAGTTTTAAACCAAACCTCCAAACAGAGAGCAGCTGAGGAGCAGCCTGCTACTCTTGCAATCTTTAATTAGAGTTTACTCAATGAAGATCATTCCTCTCTCCAGCAGGCAGGTTTAGCACCTACTGCACCAGTCTCTGTTACTGATCTGAAGCAATTCAGTCACCACTTCAATCATGTTGTTGTTGTGTTTCTTCAGCAGCCTCAGGTTTAACTGCCTGTCACAGAATCCCATCTCACACAGACTGGAGAGCAGAGCAGCAGTCTGCTCTTCTGGAGCTGCAGGCTGCTGAAAACAAAAGACAGTAAGATCAATTTAAAAAGACAATTTGTTTTTTGCCATTTGAACTGTGCATTATGCTAGAATCAAACTGAGCCACAGAGGCTCTTCTGGCCCCATTTAAGCCATTTATAACTCCCTTCACTGCTCACTTACAAAGGTGAGCTACTACTCCTACATGAGGCTACCAGAGACATGTTTTTATCCATATGGCATGGATTTCCCAGTCTGCTGAGAGCAGCAAACCTCAAAGGAACACCATCAAACTTAACATTTTACTCTTACATTAACTCCAATATAGACTATTGACACATTTAAAAAAACACACACCTGTAAATTTGTCATTCCATGAAACTCACACAGCACACAAAAAGACACTCACCTGTTCCATAATGGGTGGTCCAGCAAATAATGCTTTGTAGGCAGAAGCAGCAACTGACAAAGCTCCTTTCACGAGCTCTCCTGCAATGCTGCTGCCCTGAGGGTACCTGTGAAGAGACCAGGAGCTGTTTTAGGGTCAGCAAAGGCAAGGGTTTGTTTCAGTGAAATGCAATTTGCTGCCTTTTGAGGCAAGGACTGCTGGAGACAACAGCCTGTGATCCAAAGGAATCAGCAGTGTTTGGGAACTGAGCTATACAAGAAGTTAATTCCTTCTTCTTGACAAGTTCTATTAAATTGTGGGTGTGTGTCTTCCATAAAGTGACCTTTTGTAAAGAGTTCAGTGCTCTCATCTAGAAGAGAACAGACCTACATGAAAGCTGTGCACTGACACATCCATTCAGGGTAGGGTAACTTCTATTTGTTTCCTATGAATACTTGAGTTACTTAATAATCCATTATATATATATATTCTATACTCTAATATATTATATATTAGAATATTATATATATATATATATATATATATATATACATATATATATATACACACTCTTATGTATTCTAATATATATATTCTTAATCAACATTTTGACTTACCTCTCCAGCCTCAGTATTTTATGACTACTTTATAGCTAGCTTGTAAAATCCCCATCCTAAGAGGCCTGAGATTTTCCAGAAAAAAAAAACTCACAGAATTTTAGAAGCACTCAACTTGAGCTCTTCACTAACTTTGGTTTGCCAGTTCTGCATCCTTTTGATTTGTGCCCAAGTAGAAACCAAGATCTTGTGAAAACACAGCATGTTTGCTTTAAGAAGGGAGGCCTCTCTCCAAATTATTGACAACATGAAATCTACAGGCCAGAGCTTTTTCCTAGCTGTCTGATTAAGCTGCTCTCAGTCTAAAATAGTGTTTGTGAAGTCAGAGCTTCACCTTCATTACCTTGGGTATTCTGAGAACTTAGTGAGAAATGCAGAAGATCCTGGCTCATGATTATCTTCACCACTGGGTTCTGGAAGAGGAAGAAAAAATGTCAACATATCCAGTTAATTAAGCTGGAGAAATGCAACACATGCAAAAACATAAAAAATGTGTCTCAGTACAACACTGATACTCTAAGTTTAGTTATGCAGAGAATCCAGGATTCTCACTGCAGTGAAAGCAGTCAGAAGGTTTTCAGAACCATATGAGTGATTCATCACTGGTGTTTAACAAAGAGGAACTCCTGTCTCAGTGACTGTAACAGCAGCTTAAATACACAGCTCATCAATCCCAGAGCAAAGTAATTTTCCAGATGCCTGTAAGTACTTTTGAGTATCCTTTTAAATCTTTACAATTTCCCATAATAGACGCTCTTAACTGATCCACAAAACCAATTATTTCTTTATTTGCCACATCCATATAGCAAAAGTTCAACACTCAGAGAAAAACTAAAATCTTTACTTGATAGATTTCTGCTCTCCTCAAGAGAAAGCAGACATCAAATTCAATACCAGGCATAAAGAATGGGTGATAGCAATAGTCTGCACCCTTCATTAAATATGTCAATACCTTCTCTTTGTATTTGATCATGAGGAGCAGAAGAGATATGCTCTGAAGCTGCTGTGTTTGGTTCTTGGAAAGTAGAATTCTGAAGAGATGAAAGATTCCTGAGAACATAAGGCAAAAACATCACTACTTTTATTCTACATGTACACACATAAGCAAGTCATGATCAACAGAAAAAAGAAAAAACTTCACATGCTCCCTTCTCTCCCTCTCTTGCACTCATTTAAATCAGCGAGTTAATAACACAGAGCCCCAAAACACAGAGCCCCAAAACAGGCTCTCTCAAGTTGCAAGATTTAAGAACTTTTACCTCAGCATTTAATAAAAATTTTGTTACAATTCTTCCTTGGAAAGTACCAAACCTTGCAGACTCTAGAGCAATACCAGCATCACCATTTTGTTCCCATCCCCAAATCCTACCTTTGTGCCTGGGGAAGGCTGTCCACAGTTGCTGGGGTTAATGGTACTGCAGCCAGAGTTTGGGAAGTTGTCAGTGGATCACTGACCCTCTGGATCTGTGGTTGGCTTCCCCCTTCTGGGATCTCTGCTACTGTTTCAGGTTCTCCTGTCTTTTCTAAACCAGGCTGAGAAAGAGCTGAACTGTACATGGAGTCACCCAAGGGCCGGCTGGTGTCGAAGCACTCAGGGAGGATGATGATGTAGTCCTCTGAGGAAGCAGAGGAGCACTGACTCTGAACATCATCTTTGTCATCTTCCTCTTCACCACCATTGCCAGCAGCACTGTGGGGGCTTGTGTTCTCATCAGGCAGTGGAAGGTCCCCTAGGAGGAAAAAAAAAGTGAGGTATTCACCATTGTCTGTATGGAAAACAGGAGAGATAGAATTGTCCCAGCTTGTGGAGAGCCTGGTTCAAGCATGGCTTAAAGAAAGAGGCCATGAAGGTATACAGCTGATGGGAAAGTAAAAGGTAGCTGTAAAGCAGCATTTCCCAGGCTTGATTTTGTAAATAACTAGGTTCTCAGGCACCTTTTTTATAAACAGCAGGATTCTCAGACAGTCTTCTCATAACAGTCCTTGGCTGCTCAGGGAACAGATATGAAGGTTTTGAGAACTTTTCATATCACAGTGAGAACACTAATTTTGGTTTCAATAAACAACCACGGGTATTGTAAACAAAAGGAGGGGTTAGAGTTTTCTCTGTACCTATCGTGAGCTCAGATTTTGCAATATGCATGAAGTTAATTAACACTTTTATAAAAGGTGACTGATTTGATCAATAAATCAGAGTCGATGCTGATCAACAAAGATGGGTCGTCTCCCTTCTCTTTCAACACCAGCTGTAAGAAAAAAGTATTTAGGAATAACTGTAAACCTCAGGTGCTGCCATTCATGGTGTCAGTGTGAAAGAGTAACAGATGCCAATGTTAAGCCTTTGCAAATACACTGCTGGTATTAATGCTTATAGTAAAAACTGGAGTAGGAGCTATATAAAGAACTGGAGTTTTCAGGTCCTGAATTACACACATTAGAAACAGGTCAGAAATATTGCAGGCTATGTGTACAAAATATGGAGGCACCAGTCATGCATAACATATGAGCACTTATCTGAATACCCAACTGGAACCTTTTAGTCTCAATTTCATTTCTTTAAACAGCAGCTGTTAAGCCAACTGCTTGTTAAAGCACTGACACCAATTTTCTGATGTAATGGTTCTCACAACTGGGACAATCTAACAATTCTCCTCATCTAATGAAGATCAATTTCCTAGAACAGTGTCACATCTTCTCACACATGATTTTTTTTACAGCTTTATCTTATATTCAAGCCCATTTTACTTACCACATGAATTTTCTGTCACTGGTTCTGACTGATGAATCTTTGCTTCCTTTTTGGAAGTGGAATTACTATTTATCACAGGAGATTCTTCAGTTATTGTATTGCAGCTGAAGGTGTCTTGCAGTGTGTGTAAAGAGTCTAATAAAAGCCATCAGGAAAAACAATTAAATGGCATCAACCACCTGAGCTGAGCAATTTGTGTCTCATGTCTGACTGCTAACAAGTCAAACCAGAGAATGCAGCTAATGACAGTACTTACTCTGGAGGATTTTGGGATTTTTTTGTGGGGGTTTGTGGTCAGGTGCAGCATCCAGAGTCAGAGATCTAATTACAGTTTCACAGACAAACTGAGTCCCACTCATATCTTCTTCCCCTTCCTCCTGGTTCAATGCATGTTCAGCTTTCACCTTCACCACAGAAGAGTCCACAGAAAGGCCTTCTGCCACTCCTTGGAAAGGGAAACATAACAGATTTTACCACCACAAAAAAGAAATGTAACTATAAGAAGAATTTTTTAGACTGGCCACAGCTAATATTGATTCTGTGTGCTATTTCTAAAAATTGAAGGATTTTTTAATTCAGCTCAAGTTGAGCACAAAAGTGACTGAGAAGTATGGGGAGCACACCTGGAGTGTTTGGAGTATAACCTAGTCTATAAAGGGCAGATCATTAATTCTCCCAACAATTCCAGTGGTCAGACAAATCAAAAGAAGGATTTAAATGGATTTTAAACAAGGACATGCAGTAATAGGACAGCAGGGAATGACTTTAACATGGAGGAGAGTATATTTAAATTAGATATTAAGCAGAAATTCTTCCTTTTGAGGGTTGTGAGGCCCTGGCACAGATTGCCCAGAGAAGCTGTGGCTGCCCCTGGATCCCTGGAAGTGTTCAAGGCCAGGCTGGGTGAGGCTTGGACCAGCCTGGGACAGGGGAAGCTGTCCCAGCTCATGGCAGTGGGGTGGAACTGAATAATCTCTAAAGGTCCCTTCCAACCCAAAGCTTCCAAACCATTCTGTGATTCTATGAGTTCTATTTGCAATCTACATATATTATTCTCCAACCTCTATAATCACTAATGTAGTGTCAGACTCCAGGTTGATGAGACAAACAACCTGCAATTTATTTTTTTTTTCCCAAAGAAGAGGAAGACAGTAATTAGAATTCCTTTTAGACATCAAGTTTGCTGACTACAGAGAAGTGACAACATCCTCAGGACTGCTGCTTACCAGGCACTAGTTTAAATCCACTCCCCTCGTTCTCCTCCTCTATCTGCCCTAAGCCAGGTTTCTCCAGCAAGGGGCTGTCACGTGGCAAAGGGGACATGCATGGAGTCATGTCTGGAAAACACAGGGAGCAAAGAAAATTGGCACTAAAGGACAAGGAGCCTCCATGAGGTAACATTTTCTTAAAGTTAATCTTTTTAAGGGACATTCTTTCAAGACTGAAGAAACTGAGTTAGTTATTTTGAAAGATAATCTGGTGGAATAAACAACTAGCTTTGCATTACTCTGCCACTGGCTGTGCAAAGAAAATGGCAGCATTCCTCAACATCTGGAATGTTATGTTCTTGGGGATATGAAGGTGAAAAGAAGCCAAGCTCTACACAAAGGATAGCTGTCTGTGCTCAAGAGAGCACCCAGAGCACAGGAGCCTTACCAACAGGAGTATTGTGTGGCACCCGCTCCAATTCCTGCACAATATTAATGTCCAACAGCTCAAAGGACAGCAAATCCTACAGGAAAAACACAGAGAGTTTCCATGAGCAAAGCCTGAAAGTGAATCATGTCTGTACTTGGCAGCACAGAGCCCACTGATGTACAAATAACACTTTGTTTCTCAGCACAATCTCAGAGGGCAGTTTTCCCACAATATGTATTTACATCACTGAATATGGTGCACAAATTAGGGCAGCAAGGGACAAAGCTCAGAATTCCCTTATTAGAACCAGAGAAAGACTCAATGCTGACTCTCTTTTTTGAGACTCTTTATCTGTCCTACACATTTCTTCCACAAAATGACAGTGCCTAACACCAGTTTGAGAAAACAGCTCTGCTGTATAAAATGCAATATACTCTTTCTGAAAATAGAGAGGCCATTTCTAGAGCTCAGAAGTTTTAATCTTACAGATGTCTACCTACCCAGACATCAAACCCAAGGTGGTTTGCTTTATATCTACCTGAATTTTAGCACTTTACCTGTGCAGTGAGGAGATCGACAGATGGGATATAAAATTCTCTCTCACTTGGCAGATTTTTGATCTTTAAAGGAACAGTTGGCAGAGATATTTCAGTCTGCTCTGCAATTTCACCTATCAGCTGAGCACCTGCTTCTGTCTCTAAGGAAGCACCCTGCAAAAAAACAAAAAAACCAGAAGCCCCTTAGCCACAGTAAATAAAACATCACATGAAATCTAAAGCCTGAGTTTTGTGTAAACACAGAAGTAATTTGAAAGAAATTTAAATCAACTCATTACAGAGCTAAAAGGACAAGACCTAACAAAGAGAAATGCTGCAGTGTTTCAGCTCAAAGAAGCAGACAAATAGTTGCAACAGACTGATAGCTGATGTCTTGACTGTCACAAAGAACAACTACTTTATAACTTATAAATGCAATATACGTTGTATTTTTTCCTATTAAAATAAAATTTAAAAGCAAACAGCTAAAACAATTCCCTTGAATAACTAGTTAGGAATATTATGCCAAATAACAGACAGTGCTCCTTCTCCTAGGCAATTCTGAGCTGCCTCAAACAGCAGGTGAGTGACTTGCCTGTTTGGTTCTGGAAGCTTTACTCTTCTGACAGGAGTCAGAATCCTTCCAATCACCTTCCACATAGTCAGCAGCTGGACAGGGATCCACCACAATACTGCACCAGATCCTTGGGCCAAACTGTTCCCCTCTGTGTGACAGTCTCCAGTGAGAAGTGTAAGTTCCTTCTATGTTGGGAGCTACAAACTCAACTGAAACAGTTCCTACTTGTCCAGATGGAAGGGATGGCACTATCACATCTTTTTTCTCAGCAGATGCCAAGGTCAGATTACCCCACATGAGTTTCAACTGAAAAATACAACAGAAAAAAGGCAAAAGTTAACTCCTCAAGCTTCTCTGCAAAGTGTGGGAAGTAGGAAGCAGAGGCTGAAAGGCCTTGTAGGTGCCAGGCATGGAGAGGAAGGTACTAGTACACATTCCCACATTAATCACTATCAATACAAAGATACCCCCATCTTTTTAACACAAAGGCAGCTACTCACAGAACAAAGGGTTCTGGAGCTCAGAAAAGCAACAGACAGTTGTAAGCAGGGTGAAATTGCACCACCATAACATGGGGAACATACAATTAATTGGAAACACGTTCAGTGATGGTGCTCTGAATCTGTGCCTTCCCACAGCCTTCACTTTTGTAAAGAGCACCTACACAGCTTATTGCCCCAAAATTCCCAGCTGAAATTCAACAGGCCAAAGGAAATCTTAAACAGGTCCTAACAGAGAATTCACCTACAAATGTTACCTCCCAGGATGATTTTAGTGTGTAGAAGGAAGAGCAAAGGCAAGATACCTTGGTGTCTGAGCTCCACTCCACATTGCCAGTATTCTTCATTCGCCAGTGTTTGATAAACTTTGTTCCTGGTTTCAAGTGAGTCCCATCAGGCAAATTCTCATCCACAAACACTGCACTAAGTGTTGGGACAATGGCTTGGAAGGGTTGATTAGGACTCCTGGGATTGGAGAAGAAACAAACAAAAAAAAAATACACCAAAAGTGAAGTTCAGCTGCTGATTGATGTTAATTTGGCTTTTAAATGCCCTAAATGGAAGAGATGAATTAAAGAAACAAACTGTACAAGTTTTACACTGCACAGTCATAAACTCAAAGAGAGTAGGAAATGCAGAGCAGTTGCCTGCAAAGGCTGCTGTCTAATGAACCTCAGCTTAAGAGCACATTAAAAAAAAAGAAACAGCAGTGAATATAAATATACAGAATGTACTTGATTTTATGCAGACACACTTAATAAAGCAGGAAGATACAGACTTTTTAAAAACTGGCAGTAAATGTTATTCTGTATGAGCATGCATGTCTATGTAAAATCCTAGGCACTCCCCTTCCTCCTAAATCTACATAAATCACTAAGTTTCGAGTAATAACCATCAGCCACTATTTTTTTTCCTTTCTCCTACTCTCCTCTCAATTAAAAACATTCTACCTTGCATTTGGACTCTACAAATGGCATTTGGACAAAATTCTCACCCAGTCAAATGACAAATCACCCTTCAAATGAGCAATTCCATAACCTTCCTCCAGTTACTTTAACTTGGTCTCATAACAAAAGGTCAGACAGCACAACTACCAGATGCTCAGTTAACAACAAGCCTTACAGGAAGGTATTAGGCTGGACACTCTCAGATTTCAGAGCAGGTGAGCCACTTGTTTCCAACACATGGATAGAGTTCCACAGATGAATTTTCCTGTGCAATTTTAGCTGCTTTTTGAGCTCTCGGACCTCTGCTTTTCGCTGTTTCTTCTCTGCTCGCAATCTTTGCTTCTCTGCCTTCAGAAATCTTTTGTCCATCTGTTTCTGGAGCCTGCAAAGCAATTAACACACCTTATTACATTAAATCGATTAGAATTTATCTTTACCCAACACAGTCTTAGTCTCAAGGGAACCCTTCAGGAAACATCCCATGCTTCTAGACTGGATACCAAATGATTTTAAAAGAACATCCTCACAGTTGCTTGTGGAAGTATTTTCAATTGTTTCTGAAAGTACAAAAAAGGCAGGCACAGGATGCTCAAAGAAAAAGCAAGCTCTCAAAGTTTACAACCCAAAAAGTCTGTATTTTCTACTTTGCTGTTAAAAACACTGTAAGATTTATGACTTATGCCCTTTAAGAAAATTTGAGCGCCATTTCCATTTCTTGTTATCTCTAAAATAAAAGCTGAACCCCAACTCCAACACAGGTGTTTCCTTGCACTCAGAACAACCTTGCCAGGCACTGCCAGGTGCCAGCACTTACCTGACTTGCTCCAGAGTGGCAGGCAGGCGTGGAGAGAGCTCTGCCAGGCTGTAATTGTCAGCCACACAGGGGATGGGTCTGCGCAGCTTTAACAAGACGTGGTTTGGATCGTGTGCATACGTTCCTGACTCACACTCCTCACAGATATTGTAGGCTGGACAAAGGCTGCAAAGCAGAAAAGATAAAGTTATCAAGAGGCAAAGAATTTCTGCAGAGAAGCTTTCACTGTAAGCAGTTCCCAAGTGAGCAGCTGGATGTCTCACTTATAGATCAGTATTTGGAGCCCTGTGGAATACCTACATGATTATCTCTCTTCTTGGCACAACTGCAATATAGTTCCCACTTCTCTGAACACACATTGAAAAAATGTGGTGCTTCCTTTAGCACAAGTAATTAAAATTTTTGCTACAAAGGGCAGAACATTTTATCAAAATCCAGAGCCAGAAACAGCACCACACTTATGAAAATACAGTGGGTAAGTCAACAAGCATTCCGGGATGCAAAGCAGATTGCTCCTCCAGGAACAGGGCTGATAAAAACCAGACTGTCACCTCCTGCCAGCAAGGGAAAAAAAAATCCAAAGAAAAATTCCTGCTGGCATTTCATCTACTGCCTCCGCCTAGTCCCAAAATGTTGATCTTTACAGCAGTTGCCTCATTCAAATAAAACTCTCACTTTTAGCAACTTACTTCAGACATTTATCAAAATCTATTTCATATTATTAGACAGACAAGAGTGGAGTCATTAAGAAAAGGTATGACCTGCCTTAGTCTCACTGACTCAGAACCAAACAAAGGGTTATAAGCCCTGCTTTTTTGTTTAGTTAACCAAACAAAACGTTTCCCATTACAATTATTGGATCTTATTACTGCAGATAAGGTAAAGAGTGATTGAGAACACAGCAATGAAGTTCTCTGAACTGTGTTCATTGAGAACACAACATTATAAAGTTCTCTCACTTTAACAATCACCTTTTCTCAAAATAATATTAATCTTGCTTTTATGCAGATAAAATCTAGCAACCACAGGAGAGAACATCAGATGTTGGTGAGACATAGAAGACATTCTGAAACGTCCAGCAGGCTGCAAATTAGGAACGTAGAAGTATCTAACCCCAAGAGAGTTTCTCTCTCACTCACAATCCATGCCTGGCAGGTTCCCCATACTCCCAGATCCCAGCACTGAAATGTCCAGCAGGCTGCAGAATGGGAACCTAGAAGTATCTAACCCTTAGACAGTTTTACTCACAGGCTGTGCCTGGCAGGTTCCTCTCCCTCCCAGCACTGAAATGTCCAGCAGGCTGCAGAATGGGAACCTAGAAGTATCTAACCCCAAGAGAGTTTCTCTCTCACTCACAAGCTGTGCATGTCAGCATGTCAAGTTCCCACCCTTCCAGCTCCCAGCACACTCTACCTGCACTGAAATGCAGGCTGCAGATTAGGAACCTAGAGGTATCTAACCCCAAGAGAGTTGCTTTCTCACTCTCAGGCTGTGCCTGCAGGTCCCCACACTCCCAGCTCCCAGCACTGAAATGTCCAGCAGGGTGCAGATTGGGAACCTAGCAGTATCTAGTATCTAGAAACCCCAGGAGGATTTCTCTCTCTCTCTCTCTCTCTCTCTCACTCACAGGCTGTGCCTGCCAGGTTCTCAACCTCCCAGCACACTGTACTACCTGCACTGAAATGCCCAGCAGGCTGCAGATTAGGAACCCAGCAGTATCTAACCCCGAGACAGTTTCTCACTCACTCACTCTCAAACTGTGCATGTCAGCATGTCAGGTTCCCACCCTCCCAGCTCACTGTACTTGCACTGAAATGCCCAGCAGGCTGCAGATTAGGAATCTAGTAGTATCTAACCCCCAGAGAGTTTCACTCACAGGCTGTGCCTGGCAGGCTCCCCATACTCCAAGCTCACTGCCATGTCCAGCAGGCTGCAGATTATGAACCCAGCAGTACCTTACCCCCAGAAGAGTTTCTCTCTCTCTCCCTCCCAGGCTGTGCCACCCTCCCAGCCCCCTGTACCAGCACTGAAACGTCCAGCAGGCTGCAGATTAAGAACTTAGCAATATCTAACCCCCAGAGAGTTTCACTCACAGGCTGTCCCTGGCAGGTTCCCCACACTCCCAGCTCCCTGTACCTGCACGGCAATGTCCTGCAGGCTGCAGATGATGAACCCAGCAGTATCCAACCACCAGAGTTTCTCTCTCTCTCTCCCTCCCAGGCTGGTCCCACCCTCCCAGCCCCTGTACCCACACTGCAATGTCCTGCAGGCTGCAGATGATGAACCCAGCAGTATCCAACCCCCAGAGAGTTTCTCTCTCCCTCCCTCCCAGCCCCTGTACCTGCACTGGTAGCGCACCCCGACGATGGGAGCCTGGCAGCTGCAGCAGGACATGAGCCAGTCACACTGCCTGCTGCTGCTGCTGCTGCTCCCCACGGGGCTCTCTGGAGGTGCAGCTGCTGCTGGGAATGAGCTCTCACAAAATTCTGCAGGCTGACTGCAATGGACAAGCTTCTCATACAGCTTCTGCTCCAGCCTCTCCACAGTCTCCTTAACTACTTGTTCTCTGAACTGGAAAGAAATTAAAGCAGTGGTGAATGAGAGCCACCTTTAAAGTTTGAAATGTTGAGTTACATTGTCCCAAGTCTCCCAATCTGTCAGTAGCTATTGACTACTTCAGAATAATTTCCCCTACCGCCAGCACACTCTTCCTAAAATTATTTTAATATATAATACATATAACATATATACGATCATATCATTATATCATATTATACAGATCACACAATATAATATTATCATAATATCATATATATGATATATATATGATCATATCATTATATCATATTATACAGATCACACAATATAATATTATCATAATATCATATATATATGACATATATATGATCATATAATTATATCATATTATACAGATCACACAATATAATATTATCATAATATCATATATATATGATATATAACATATATGATCATATCATTATATCATATTATACAGATCACACAATATAATATTATCATAATATCATATATATATGATATATAACACATATATGATAATACATAAAATATATCAACAAGTACCATGTTCCTCAGAGAGAACTTTTATTTTAGAAAATACCAACCCAGAGCTTTTAAGAAGGCAAATTAAAATTCACATATTTGTGCTTACGATATTATTTTTCTTCCATAAGCTTGCATGAAGGGAAGGAAAATCATCTCCAAAACTGGGCAATCAAGAGCCTACAACAACAACACTCCCCATGCTCTCCCACAATGAGTGGTCTGTGCCACAAGGATTCTGCTTGTTATGGGAGCTACTTAAAACTACACTCTAACTGAATCAAATGCATAAACTAAATATTTCACTTTTCACAAGTGGTATGGATCAAGTTTTTGGTTTTGGGGTTTTTTAAGGCATCACTTGCAGACATAGTTAAACATTTAGTTCACATTAAGATCCTGGTCACAAGTGCTGATGGCAGGAGTGTTCAGATGTCAGGCATCACAAAGATCACTTCCAACAACAATAAAATTAAAGTATTTAAGTATATAAAAACTTGCAAGACAATACACTTACTGTTTCCAAGTAGCTAGTAAACCATTCTGGAGGATTTTCATTTGTGCTTTCTGGTCTGGTCTGATTTAACTTTTGCTGGGGAAAAAAATAAATCAAAAGAAAACAAAAAAAAAGTATGCAAAGTTAAAAAAAAATACCAACTCAACACAGCAAGTTAACTGCTGAAATAGCTTTTAAGTGTCTTTATAGAAAAATATTTAAGTAGTCACTGATATTTCTGCCTCATTAGCATTTGAGTGTAATTACACACCAAAGAAATCAAGTCAGGCAGAAGTTACCAGATGGCAATGAGAGCTTCAGGAGATGAATTGCTCTGTTTAGCAGAATATTTAAGAATGGCCAACATGAAAGCACTGGCATTTCTAAAGACAGCATCAAATTATCCTCTTGAAGTTATTCAAACTTCAAGAGCTTCAACAGGTGCAGGGAACTGAAAACAGAGATCAACTTCTGAACTCAGTTTTTATATATGGCTGAAGAGGACAATCAGTCTATAAAGTGAATTATATTTATTAATCCTTTGTTGGAATGCAGCTCAACTTCTTACCTGCATGGTCAGGTCCTTGTCTTTTTTAAATTCTTCCTCTAATCCCTGAGCTAGCATGGAATGATGCAAAAGTGGTTTCTTCTCATCTTTAAGAAGCACCAGCTTTTCTGTCACATTTTTTTCATGGAGTTGCAAAGCATGAGAAGAGTTCTTTTCATAGGCATTCATCTGAAGCTGATTTCCTTGTTTTACTGCAATCTAAATAAACACAACACACATACAGCACGTTTTCCACTTAAAATCAGTATAGGGAATCTGTAAAAATTCAGTATTGCACTACATTGGAGAGTTTGGCAAAAGGGTGGGGAAGGACTAACAGACAAAAAGTAAAACAGAGAGAGATGCCAAGGTAGAGTCAGCTGATATTCTACTTCAGAAAGGTTATTAATATACTTATTAAAAAGTTTATTAAAACCCAAAGGATAATCATGCAAATATCCTGCTGGAATTTTTCAGCCTACAATAAAGTGTTCCCAGGAGCCAGTAATCAACAGATTCTGTCCAGGAATTTATTTTGAAATTATCAGATTTGAAATTCAAACCATGAGCAAAAAGTTGTGAAAGACTTAATAATGTAAAACAGAAATGTAAAAAAATGCAATTCTTATTTTGTCCAACTGCTTATAAAGTAGCTAAGCATTGACTCCAACAAGTTTTAATTATACTCTGCAGAATCTATGTGGTAATATTTTTGAAGGGTTTCACCAAAGCCCAATATTTCTAAATATGGGATTACTTTTGAAGGGTTTGAGAAAATCAATCCCTTAACCAACCCAGTGCTGCTCAGGGTCCTGAATCTCAACTCCTATTCAACTAACTTATAAAAACAAAGACCAACCAGGATAGCAAAAAAAAAAAAAAAAAGTAATAACACAATCAAGCTACTGTCCAAAGCTAGAAAACAGCTTTGAAAAACTATTCTGATTTCCTGGGCCGGGTAATGCCATTTTTTTTCCTCAGCTACACCAGTTTTAATTAGAAAAGGATGAATATATTGAAAAAAGTCAAAGAGCACATTTACCTTCAGAGCTTCTTCATATTCCTCTAAAGAAAAATAGAAAGAAGTGTGAATGGCCCCTATCTCACACAACAGATGTAAGTTTATCACACACTATTTAAAAACCTTTACATGACAAAGGGCCTCCCCTACCTTCTGTAAATTCCCTTAAATTAAAAGCCTAATTAAATTAGTGCAAGAAATTGTACATACAGCAACAAGCACACAATTTCACAGTGAAGAACCACAACATTCCACTCATTTAGTAATTTTCAATTTGTTCCTGTGGATCAAGAATTCTTTCCTTTGGGAAGAATTTAATGCCAAGTCATATATAAAATTAAAAAATCCAAAAGCAAGCATTCTTAAGTGCATCTTCAAAATAAACAGGCAATAGTTGGGGTCTCTTATCTTGATTTCACCTCAGCAAAGCAGCAGCTCACCTTTGCTGTTCACAGAGACCTGCAAAGAGAAGGAACAGTGAGACACATTTTTGCAGTTCTCTCAAAATGAACACCCTCCAGAATAAACACACTTTTATTCTGTTCCTACAGCAGCAGTCCTTTAGCTGTTTGTCACTGCCATGTTTAATCATTACCCAAAGCTGGGGTGCCCTGGAGCAGCCCATGTTTGTTACTGGACTGGCACAGGAGGCAGCTCTGGCACCAGAACAAGCTGCTCTCCTCCAAAGTCACTGCCTGTACCCCTGGGCTCACTGCACAACTTTAAATGCCCAGTTAAGTGTTTCAAAAGATCAATTAAGTGTTTCGTAAGCCCATTCTTCTCCAGAAAATTAATTATCAATGCTGCATATAGAAGTCATTAACACAGGAAGCTATTTAATCCTCACAGCATCACAGGATTCTGAACAATGCTTGCTCAGTATTTCAGGAAAAAGCTTTCATAGATTCATCTATATATTTATATATTATACAGGCTGGAAAATAAGGGGAGAATCATTCTCTGAAAGGTTGTTAGAAGCTTCTTGACATTTCCCCTTAGGGAAAAATAACAAGAACCCCCATGTCATTTAGCAGAGCTATAATCCAAGCAGTGGAACACTGTGTTTGCAAAAGGTCATTCTGTGTGAGAGTTACATTCCCCTCTGAATCTCTAGATAAACAAAAATAATATGAGAGGGTGAGACTGTGCCAAGCAGGAAGTTACTCAACAAGGACAACTAGAAGTAACCAATTTGTTCTGTGAGTCAGTAATCTGCTTGGAGATTACAGCAATTGCATCAAGCAGGCAGAGGATTTGAGCAGAGCAGATCACTGAGGCAAACCTGGGCTAATGACAGGGGACCTACATTTTCCAGAGGAAGGAGTCTAGAGTGAAAAGACAGAGCTTTACCACAGCTGCAAACACAAGTAGCTACAACTATCTGCCACAGACATATTTTCTGAAAATCCTTTTGTTAGGATCTTTTCTCCTGAGAAGCTGGGAAACTTCAGCTTCTCCATGTTTTGTTGCTCTGGAGAATTGTTCACCTATCATGTGAAATTGTTTTTACTTGGTGACCAATGACAGCCAGCTGTGTCAAGGCTGTGAGCAGTCACAAGATTTTATTATCATTCCTTTCCTTTCAAGCCTTCTAATGAAATCCTTTCTTCTATTCTTTTAGTATAGTTTTAATATAGAATTTCCTTTTAATATAATATATCTCATAAAATAATAAATCAGCCTTCTGAAACATGGAGTCAAGATTCTCATCTCTTCCCTCATCCTGGGACTCTATGAACACCACCACAACTACCTTATAAAAAAATTTAAAAATAAATAAGTTCCTCGATGGAAACATTCCTCCACAGAGCACAGAGAACCACTGGGTGTTCCAACAGGGTGGAAAAAAGAAAGGCAGTAGCTTCTAAAAAATTATTTTAAAGTATGTATGCTGCATTAAGAGTAAAACCAAAAGACTATCAGCTATTTTCTTATTTAAAGGACAAACATTCCCCCACCCCAATGTCCATAAAAAACTCTCCTGAAGGACCCATGACCAACTATCAGGAGACAGAATGTAATTTCTGCCAGCAGCCATTTCTCAGCTGACTTATTGGGAGGGTGGAGTGGCAGGGGTTTTACCTCATCATTATCCTCATCAATGTACTTGATCTGAATGTTGTCCAGGTCAAATGAAACTTTAACCTGTAATAAAAAAAAATAGAACACAAAATCATAGTGAGGCAGGACCTCAGTTAACAATGATTATTAATTGGGAATAACATTAAAACCCTTTTGATCCCTCCCTTCAGTTTCTCAGAAGCAAACACTGTTTTACCAAATCCATTCCTCTGGAGCTGAACTCTTCCCAGTGCCTTCCCTCCAAGCTTTCCTGACTTTCCCTAATGAAAATAATAAACACATCTTGCACCTTGCCAGGTTAATGTTTACTCCAAAATAAATAACAAAAACCTCCCCATTCTAAGAGGACAAGCTCAGGGTTAACAAACTCAGTCATGGTAAACACTGCAAAACATGAAGACAAAAACAATCCCTAAACTCTTTTTAGAAAGCACCTGGGAGACAGCTCACAAGGGTGATCAGCCTTTTCTCAGCCTATCAAAACTCACAGAATAAAGCTGAGCAGTTATTTTACATTTTACATTAGCAAGGCAGAATGAGCACCACCAAATCAACCATAAAATGAAAGCAGTTGTTTCCACATGCTGAGCCTTTGAGGCTCCTGTACATTTCTGTACCAGGTTCCTACAAAAAATGCATTTTTCTGCTTTGGTTTGAACAGACAGGTGTCTGCTCAGGAAGGCAGGAGCCTCCCTTGAAATGGAAAATGTAAATCTCCTCCTTCTGAATTATTGTAATTTTTAAATTAAGAATTATTGTAATTTTTAAATCAAGCAAAGATATGGGAATAGGAATAGCAGTTTATTTTTGTACCAGGTTCCTATAAAAGCTGCATTTTTCTGCTTTGGTTTGAACAGACAGGAAGGCAGACACCTGAAATGAAAAATGTAAACCTCCTCCTCCTGAATTATTGTAATTTTTAAATTAAGGGGTTCTCAAGCAAAGATATGGGAATAGGAATAACAGTTTATTTTTGTACCAGGTTCCTACAAAAACTGTGTTCTTCTGCTTTGGTTTGAACAGACAGGTGTCTGCTCAGGAAGGCAGACACCTGAAATGGAAAATGTAAACCTCCTCCTTCTCAATTATTATCATTTTTAAATTAAGGTGCTCTCAGGCAAAGATATGGGGAAAAGAATAACAGTTTATTTTTGTACCAGGTTCCTACAAAAACTGTGTTTTTCTGCCTTGCTTTGAACAGACGGGCGTCTGCTGAGGACACATGGACACACAGACACAGGGACACACAGACACACTCTGCTCCAGGCAGGCTCTTCCAGCAGCACATCCCAGATTCTGTGAGTGCAGAGACAGAACCAGCTTGTTTTGCCAGGAAGAAGCTGTGCTCTGCATTTCCATGGTCTGGAAGCACAGATTGTTCCCCTAAACTCCGGGCAGAACAAGAGCTCACAGGTTTATAAAAGTTTATCCCTTATAAACACCAACCACGTTGCACAGAATACCAAAATACAACAAAAACACAAGTTTAACTCCTTTAAAACAATATTTCCCACAACAGGGACAACCCCTGGCTGTACCTCAGGGAAACACTGTAATGGAAACACCACACCTTGAACAAACACACCCTGGCTCTCAGAATACCTGAGATTAAGGGCAGCACGGTGCTTACACAGTAATCTGCTTCCAGCTTTGATGCAAGCACGGCTCTGACCAGCTCAGACATTCCTGCAGCTCTACTTGCACTAAGTATTTTAAGGCTGAACCTTTCGGTGCCTCTTTTCAGAGGACTGAAATACAGCAAGGGAAGGTGATGCAGCTCAAACCTTGGACCTGAGCAATTCACAAAACAAACCCCTCCTGCGTGTGTACTGGAAGATACTGGCCAGAAAAAACAGAAAATAACACAGCAGCAAGATCTCTTCAGATGTATCTTTGAAAGCAAGCTAAGAAAAATGAGAACAGTTGTGTGGAAGAGGTTTTACAGCAACTTCTGTCAGCCAGAGAGGAGTTTGATAAGAGGATCCATAATTACCCGTGAAAGAATTTCCTACCAAGGTCATTGACATAGAAACCAAGAAAGAAAGAAGGATAAATAAAAGAAACCTGAACTGTCCATTCCAATAAACACTTTCTTTGTCTCTGGTGACCAATGAGTAAAGTGTAAACTTATGATCTTTGTAAGAATGTATAAAAAGCATGCAGGCTATAATAAAAACAGTTTGAAGCCTTCTGAAAATGGAGTGTGTTGTCTCAGTCTCAACTACGACACAGCTGCTACAGAATTAATTAATAACAACAATAATAATAATAGTAATAATAATGTTAGTTTCATCATAGCCAAGGGAGTACTTACAACAGAATTTCACACTAAGCCAATACAGGAATTGTCACTAAACCCTGAAAACAAGCACCCAAACAAACTGAGCTCTACCAAAGCAGGACACACAGACCTGCCCACACAGGCACGGCCCGGTCAGAGCCGGTTCTACCCAAACTACCTCACACAAAGCTCTGGGAACCGAGGACCAAACTAAAATCTGTTTGTGACTCAGTATCCCAAAAGGCACAGACAAATCTTCAGAAAAGCACAGACAGGTGTTACTTCACGATAAGTACTTCAAAAAGTACAGGAAATAACAGAATGTACTTTACAGAGGGATACAGAGCCAAACCTGCAAAAAAGGGCAAAGAGCAGAGCTAAGCCCTGCTGCTCACACAGAAAAAAAGAGCTCTTGAGAATTTTTTTCCAAACCAGGCCGTTCACATCAATCTAAGCACACAGCAGGAGTGAATAACACTATTTAGGCAAAAATAACAATCAAGACCGCAGGCCTATGAACCGGCAGCTCTAACAGCCCGTGAAATGGATAACACTGCTTCGGAAAGCGCGGTCGGAGACGCTGAGCCCTCAAAGCTTCGCTGGCCCGGTCAGCGCCTCACCGGGCCGGCTCCCGGCGGCTGCGGCCCCCCCGCCCCGCCTCGCCTCCCGCTCACCATGGCCTCCACATCGGCCCACGTCGTGCGCGCCGGGTCGGACACGAGGAAGGAGCGGATTTCGCCGCGGCAGGTGACGCGCAGGGTGACCCGCGGCTCCATGGCGCGCTCCCGCGGGGCCGGGGCCGGCGGCGCCAGCCCTCCCGACAGGCACAACATGGCGGCCCGAGGGCGGCCCGCCCCGCGCCCGCTGCGCGCGCTTATTGGCGGCGCCGCCCGTCACTCATCCATCCCTCCGCTGTGATTGGTCGGAAGGCGGAGCCAGAGGGGTCGCGGAACAACAACAATAAACACAGCCGGGCGCGCGCGCGCGCACCGCGGCCACGCACGTCCGGCAACTGCGCCGCGGCGGCGCTTGTGCACTCCGGCATCACGTGGCGGCGGCGGCCAATCAGCTACTAACCAGAGCCAACCAGAACCAATCAGAGTCAAGCAGGCCAGCGCGGCCCCGCCCCGCCGAGGGGAAGGAGCCCGTCAGGGGGCGCTGCAGGGGCGCGCGCCGGCCCCGCGGCTTCGGATTGGCTGCGCGCGGTGGGGCGGGAAGGGCGCGAAACGCGGCGCGGGGAGCGCGGGGAGCGCTGAGGGGAGACGGGAGCGGCGCTGAGGAACGCAGAGGGGAGACGGGCGCGGCACTGGCACCGGGGAGCGCTGAGGGGAGACGGGAACGGCACCGCCATGGCCTGGCCCTGACCTAATCGCACCGACACCGGTGCTGCCCTGGCACTGAGCGCGCCAGCCCTGCCCTGGCCGCCCTGGCACCGGCACCGGCCTGGCACTGACCGCACCGACACCGATACCGGCCTGGCTCTGACCGCCCCGGCTCTGCCCGCTCTCCTTCCCCCCTTTCCCGGTACGCTTCCCTGCAGGGCCGGTCCCGAGCGGTTTCTCTTTGTTTTCAGCGTTCGCTCTGGGCTCTCAGGCTCGGGTGGGTCCGCTCTGGCTCCTTGGCATGACCTGTCTGCCCTCGGCTCTGCTGCTTTCCTTGCCAGCGATCCCCTCGCTCTGGCTGCTTTGTGCTCTTGCTGAATTTCACCTGAATAAACCTTTTCTGGGCGCTCCTTTGGGTATAAAGCTCGAGGGGTTTTAGCTGCAAACGTTCAGAGTAAGAACCCCTCTGTACCCCTCTGTAAAGTGTTAAGTAAAAATAATGTGATACTATTCTTCAGTTCGAGCAGAGCCATGGGGAAGCCAGCATAGCTGTGGGAGGCAACAGAATTTTTTGCAGAAACAAAGCTGATAATGTGGTTTTTATTCCTGTAGACTATTTTTGGATGTGAAGGATGGACTTCTCAGTGATTACTGTTGGACAAGTACAAAATGTGCTGTCAGCGATGCAGAAGAACTTGGAGTGCCCAATATGGTATGTCAGGGAATAATATCTGCATAGTTAATTTTTTGGAGATGTGTTTTTTTATTCTCGTTTCTTTGCAAATGCTTTGTCAGTTCTATGGCTTACCAGAAAGCAAAGAGATTTGCGCTTAAAACTAAGCATATTTATGTTTTGTAAGGCTCAAATGAGAAAGTGCAAGAAAAAACTTACATTTTGCTCTTATGTTCTATATTTTGCTTTTCTCTTAAAACCTGAATGTGTCAGTCCTTTATTCAGTGAGGGGGAAAATACATCTGATTGGATTAGAGGATTGTTTGTAAAGGTGGGTGAGTTTTTGTCCCTTGTCTCTGAGAGGTAAATGAGGTCTGTAGTTCCTTAATGTTGCATTTAATATCTTGCATTTCTTTAATGCAAACAGATGCTGAAGTAGCAAAGGTTCTGGTTGAAGTCTATAAGCTCTGTGCTCTTGTTTTTGTTTCCCTCTTTGTAGCCTGGATGTGGTGCAAGAGCCTGTTTCAACAAAATGTGATCACATATTCTGCAGGTGTGTATGCATATTGCAAGTGCAATGCAGTTTTTAATTTCCACACATAATGGTTTGGGGTTTTTCATTTTTAATTCCATTTATACCAATTTTAATTAAGTTTCTTCAGTGCTAATCATGTATGTGTGCTTTGTTTTGGTAACTTCATCTGTAGCTACTTGGGGGGGGGGAAAAGTCAGTTCTGTAGAAGAGAGAAATGCAAATTTAAAATGCATCAGAGGGGATTAATTAACTCACTGGAACCTCAAAACAGGAATGCATCCTCAATTCACTGAGTGGTGAATGTGTACAGTCACTTTTAGGGACAATTATATCCTTCTCTTGTTGCCATCATAAGTGTTCTTCCTTTCTAGATTCTGCATGTTCAAACTTATCAACAAAAAGAAGAAAGGTGTGGTGGAGTGTCCTCTGTGTAAGACTGAAGTTACCAAGAGGTGAGGAAATCATCTTTGTGAGGGGCTGGAGATGAGGTGTTTGAGCTCTGAGGAAAGATCAACAGTAGTCTTAAAATATATTAGCATAATATATTTATTTATTTAATTATTACCATAATATATTTTTATTTTATATTTATTTATATTTATTTTTCTTCTGAAATACAGAAGGAAAGGGTTTTTTTTTTAGTTAGCTGCCCATTCCTAAAGGAGTAAATTTAGTATCTTACATCAATGTGAGCTTTTTCCAGGTGAACACACCTCTCTCAACAAGTGTCTGTGCTAGATTGGTGTTTAATCCTGATTTCTCTCCACTAAACCTATATGAGAAAATTATATGCTCACTTTTGTGATCATTTCAATTCCTATACTAATGATTCTTTGTTATTCCATGGCAACAATTTCTTCTTGTCTCATCTTCCACTTTGAAGCTTTACCCCTTTTCTGGTTCAGCCAAAATTCTAGAAATATTTATAGTTAGCCTGTTCTTTTGTCTTAAAATAGCTTTGTCTGTTCTTTTGTCTTAAAATAACTGAAGTGCTGATGTTATTTCAGAAGTCTGAAAGAAAATTCCAGATTTAAGCAACTCATTGAAGGACTGTTGGAAACTATCCATGCTTTTGAGCTTGACACTGGAGTGAAGTGTAAGTGTTGGGAATTTATGTCCCCAGGTTTTTTTTAAATAAGGTTTTGACATATCATGATCATTTATAAGGTATCCTGTTCTAAAATAACTAGAATTAGGTCTTGGTAGAATATCTATATAACCAAAATTGGTTGAGAAAATTAGTTTGGAGGATCAAGATCTTCATTATTACTTGAAGAGTGCTCAGAAAGAATAATCAGACTAGTAATTCAACAAATTTTCTTTTTGGATAAACATATTTTAGCTGTATATTCTGTAAGTGCACAGAGTCTAAAAAAATCTATTTCATTCATATATCATGAGTCATACTCAGTGTAAAAATATATATATTTTTTTTTTTTTACCTAATGACATGATTTAGTTTTAAAGAGTCATCACTTTCCTAAAACATCCACGGAAGCCACTGCTGCTGAGTCCCTGTGTAAAGAAAGTTCTGTCATCCAAAGCAAGGGCTTCAGAAACAGGAGGAAAAGTGCCAAAGGAAATGGACAAGAAAACCTCACCTTGGTAACTGCTTTTTCCCATTTTATTTGTGTGGATTGTTTAAAAATGTATTTGGAAGGTGTATATACATAAAAGAATGAAGTAGGAGATTTTGGGTTGATCTCAGATTGTTGTTTGATCTGAGTAATCTGCACAAGGACATCTGTATGTTTTTGTTTTCCTAACCTACTTGAGAAAGATGTTTGCACAAAATAACCTGAACTGACACACAATATTGCCATAATACAGTCTGTTCCTGAAACCAGGATTGAAAACTTGTTCCATCTGCTTGCTCCATGAGGCTGTTGAGGGTTTTTACCTTTTTGGTAAAAGGGTTTTTACCTTTTTAGGGGCAAGATCACCACTATATCTTAGAATTCACAGGGCATTACCCAGCTTGGGGTGTTTGCTCTGTGACTGTCCATGGCATGGTGTTTGTGTTTTCATCTGCTTAATGCAGAATAGAATATTAGACAATACAGAATGTAAGATCAAGCTGGTAATGATTTGATCTGTTAAATGCATGATTCATTGTTTCTATTGACACATTTCATTACTGCTGTCAACACTATAAATTAATTCTATTGTTCACAGAAGCTACCAATGCATATGAATTAAGTACTTATACCAGCTCCCTGTTAAGATTTAAATAGCTGTGAATTTATTTTTAATATCCCACTGTTGTAAATAACTATTCCTCTTTGTTTTCCTGTCAGCAGGAAGCTAGTGTGAATATTCAGCTTACAGATGCCAAAATGTGTCGCCCAAGAAGCAAACCCCAGAAATCTGGTTCTCAAAAGGGTACTTACATAGAGTTTGGTAAGATCTGTTCTAAATCCACACTAATTGATCCTTTGTACAATGCTTGCAAAGTAATGAAAGGTGATTGTGTTCAAAGTCTTTACAAACACTAATTTCTACTTAACAAAATAACAACAAAGAGACAAATTATGGACAATGCCAAGTTGGCAAATCAAAAGGGTTTTTTACATAATTCTATCATGGCAAATAATGCTACTGTAGTGAACCCTTAAACCTTGGTGTGCACAGTCCAGAGAAGGTATTTGCAGATATGCAAAAAATTACACCTAAAGGTAGCCACTGCTTTCTGAAGAATACTAAGCCTTGTCACTAAGTGCTTGAGATGAGGATGAAATCTATTTGAGATATTAATATCTTTCTGCTATCTATCCTAGCTTTTCAGAATTTTACTTTATCTGGTGTTGACTGCAATGAAAAAAAAGGACAAATGCCATGCATGCCTTATTTTCTATGCTGTTCCTTCAAGGAAGGAATTGAGTTTGTTTCCTCACTTTTTTCCTTATTGCATCTGCCAGGATCAAAGGATCTGTGAGAGACATTTCAATGTATTTCTCTGACTTCCAGCTCAAAATTCTAAATACTTGTAGCTGTTTTGTATACAAATTTAGAAATTAGAAAGTAACTTTTAGGTGATTAACTTACCAGTCACTGTATTTAAACACAGTTTGATGCTGGAGCCATGCAAGTAGTTTTACATGGAAATCATTAAAATTAGGTAAAATACTGGCAAGTCATCCTTCTCTGAATCATTCCAACCAGAGTAACAGATTATTTGTTTTCAGGCTCTGAATCATCTGAAGAGTTTTTTAAACAGGCAACCAAAACTGGGTAAGTAAAGGTGATTAAGGAATTCATATTTTCTACAGACAGTAGTTCAATATTCTCATTTCCTGTGTTCTGGTTTCTTAGCATAGGACTGATATAATTCTTAAGCAGACAAATGGTTTTCAACTTTGAGGGCATTAGGGTGGAATGGGGAGCTGAATTCCAGCAGTTTGCCATATTTCATGCTTTAAAACTTATTTCTAAATGCTTTGTTGTGGACATTGATCTTCCATAGAAAAGCAGGCACTGTGCTTTAAAAAGTAAATACTAAATTCAGGATTGCACAAAAAATCTTTTACGGAAATGGCCTGCAACTCTGAAGAGTTTCAATTGTGCAGCTTGGCTTCTCCAGAAATTATTTCAGAGAGCAAAAAGGGAAAATAATTATCATCTTCTATTCTGTCTGTTATGGTTTAATCTGTAATGAAAGTAAATGTCCTTTCCCAACAGGTTTGAAAACAAAGGAGCTGTTCAGATTTCTTCTCAAGCAAGGCTGGAAGAGCTTGAGAGTGCTGAGAAAGGGAATGAAAATTCTTGTAATGCACAGCCTGACAAGCTGGGTGCCAAAGAAATAACACTGCCAGATATCACAGGTGTGTTGTTTTGGTGGCAAAGGTGATTAAGCCTGAAATAGACCACAAGTTAACATTTTTATTTCACATGATTTTTTATACAAAATTGTTTGCAGTCTTGTATAATGAAGTTCTGTTAATGCCTACAGCTAATGCAAGACTGTTCCTGTAGCCTAGATACAAAATGTGGATGTTTGTATACACAGGAACAGAAAGGAAGCAAAAATACAAAACTTAATCTATTCTATGTGAGTCATATTACAGATGAAAAAGCACTGGCTAGTAATTGATGTAAAAATTTAGAACATGTAATGTGATCTTTCTGCCTTTCTCTAGAGGGAAATTTGTGCAGGTTAGGGGGGAAACAAGAGCAGTTCTTTTAAAACAAAGTAGCCATTAAGCTTGTTCTTGTGCTTGTGTGTGTAAAATAGAGGTTAATAATTTATTCTCCCTATAAATCTAACAGGTGCAGGGGATTTCTCAAAGGAATGTTTGAGCAAGAAGAGCACTCAGAGCATCACTGAATGTGCCAAACCTGACCAAGTGAATGTGACTGGATGCCAGAATTCTCCTTTGGATGTTTTTGCTGTGGAGCTGCTCCCAGAGCAGTGTGACAGAGCAGAGGATGCCAGTCCCACCCTGAATGAGGACACAGCATTCTCCAAGAACACAGAAGAAATGGAGGAACAGCAAAGCCAGCACAGCAGTGAGCACCAAGAGTCTGATTTAGAAGATGGCTCAGAGAACAGGCTGGATAAAAGCAGGGAAATGGATACTGATGCACAAAGTGTGGAAGCTGCAGAGGGATATGAGCCTGAGAATGAATCTTCCCAGGACAAAGAACTTCCTCAGGCAGAGCCCCTTCACTCTGCCACCCTGAATAAAGTCTCCAAGAAGAGACTGAAGCAGAGCATTCAGAAAGTCAACGAATGGTTTTCAAAAAGCAATGAGATTTTGTCTTCTGGTTCTTCAGTGGATGAATCTGCTGCGTCAGCTGATGTCTCAGGTGAGGGAGATCTGTGTTTGTCAGATAAAGAGTCCTGTATTTCAGGAAGGACTGACCCTATGGCAGATTCCATGGGAGCTGCAGCAGTGGAAGGAAAAAAGAGGTGGTCAAAACAAACAGCAGAAGACATTAAAGACAAAATATTTGGCAGAACATACAAGAAAGGGAGGAAATCAAACCCCCCTTCTACCTTGAGAGACATTTTGCCTGCTAGACAAAAGGAAGATGTGGCTGCTGCTCAGTGCCTGAAGGATTCCAGCAAAGACAGACTCAAACGAAAGAGGAAGAGTGCCTGCCTGCAACCTGAGGATTTCATCAAGAAAAAAGACACAGAAAAGGCAGATGGGGGCCCTCAAAATGTCAATGGGGGCCTTGGAGAGGCTGAAGAGAAAAGCTGTGATGAAAGTGTTGCTGTTAATGAGAGTCACCTCTCTCAGAATAGAGCAAATAATACATTGGCAGAACCTGAGGAGGGAGGAGAGTCCACATGGAAGAAAGCTACTGAGAAGGTGCCTGCCAAGCACTGTGATGGGGAGCCAGAAATGTATAACTGTGACCAGAAAAGCACCAAAAAGAGAAGTTCTGCAGCAAAAAGATGCAGGCATTCTAGCAGAACCATGTGTGCTCTGCAGTTGGTGGTGGACAGAGACTCTGATTTCCCTGACCCAGCTGAGCCACAGATTGACAGCTACCCCAGCAGTGGAGAGCCCAGGAAAGCTGAGCCTGAGCAAAACCCGGTGAGGCGCAGCAGGAGGCTGCAGTTACTCTCTGAGGAAATGACAAAAGAGACAAGAAAAAGAGTAAAAAAGAGTAAAAAGAGAAATAGCAGTGATCATGGAAAGTCTGTCTCTGGAGAGCAGAGGAGTGTGGCAGCTCACTCTGCTGAGTGCAAAGAGCTGAGTGAGCCTCAGGATGAGTTGAGTTCCAGGCCAGTCACTCATTTGGAGGGAGGTGATCTGCAAGCAAATGAAGTGCAGGTTAATCGAAAGAATTTATCTGACACTGCAGGAACTGGAAAGAGTCTGTTCAGTCCTTCATGTCTGCCTTCAAACTGTGGTTCCACTGTGCCTGATACAAGTTCTCAAGACAGTAGAATACTTGGTAGTCCCCTCCTCCTACAAGTTCCTTCAGTGTGTGCTGGGCAAACTGCTTCTCCCCAGACTGAGGAGGTGACTGAATCACCTCCTGCTTCTCCCCCACAATGTGGGCATGATTCACAAAATGCTCCAGGGGACTTCAAAGCTGAAAAGTTGCCAATGGCTAAAAATGTTTTGGAATGGGCAAAGGAAGCTGAAGACAGTGACCTGGACACACAATATCTGAGGAACATATTCAGGCATTCCAAGCGCTCCTCCTTCAGCCTTTTTCAGACTCGTGCCATGAAACCTTCTGAAACCTTCAATCTATCATGTGCTGCTCAGGTAGAAAATAAAGCTAGCAAACAATTACAACCAGAAAGCTTGCAAGAGGAGAGAACTGATCAAAACTTGAGCAGGGTTTCTGAGAAAGATGAAGAGAAAGAGAAGCTTAAGACCTGTGAGTCTGCACGTGTTGATCCTGTGCCTTGCTTTGCTGTCAGTAGGGATGACATTTCACAGGCTGCAGAGGAAGGGACTCTGACACCAGCAGGAGCAGGGACTGCTCAGGCTGAGCACAAAAATGGATTGCTGCAAGAAGAGCAGGGCAGTGAAAAGCCAGTGTCAGATGAGACAGGGACAGAAAGTGATTTGGGACAAAATCCCATTGAAAGTGATGGAAGCCAGAGTGATCAGAGTAACACAGAGGAGCACGAGTCCAGCCAAAATGATTTACACACAGGCCAGGCAAACAGCTTCAGTTCAGAAAGCAATCAGGCAGGAAAGCCTGAAGTGGTTGATTGCACAGAACCAATTCTGCAGTTTCAATCCACATCAACGATTTCTTCTGCAACTTGCCAGCAAAGCCCTGCTGAACTCAATAGGACAAGAAGTAGCAAAAGAGAAAGAAAATGTGTAAAGGGGAATGAAGAAGAAGCAGCCCAAACTGTTAGCACAGCAATGCCTGAGTGTTCAGCTGCAGAGGCTCTGGAAGAACCTCTTGGGGAGAATTGTGGCCTTACAGGTTTGTCTGAAACCCCTAATGCCTTGCTGTGCTCTGATACTGACATTGAGGAGAACACCAGCTTGTGTGACCCTGATAGGAAGGAGCAATCTGCAGTGTTTGTGAAAAGTGACAGTGCAGAACTGCAGAGCAGAAATTCAGATTCCAAACCAAGACCTCGAGGTCCTCGAAAATTTCGAAGGCGAGTGCAGAAATTGCCGTCTTCAGATGAAGAGTCCTGTGAGGATGAGGAGTTACCCTGCTTCAGGACGTTGATCTTCGGCAAATCAGCAAGCACACCTTTGCAGACTGATAAACAAATGGCACCTGAGGTGGAGTCTGCCGTGGCAGAGTGTCCAGGGAGCCCCAGTGTCAGTAATGATGGCAATGCTGTGCAGAAAGTGCCAGAAGCTTCCCTAGGTCATGTGTGTGCTTCTCCAAGCCAGGAGTCGGAATGCTCTGTCAACTTATTTTCTTCCCAGTCCAACATGTCTGAGGAGTCACTTAATGGAGCACAAGAACTGAACAAACATTTACCCCAAGCTCAGGTGTCCAAACAAATGAGCAATGTAAATGACAGTAAAGAAACTTCTGAGAATTCTGGTGGAGGGCTGAAGGAAACAAAAGATCAAAGCCAAGAAGATCCAGACATGGGAGCAAACCTAGGTACAAACCAAGATTTTTCTCTCTGCAGCTTTGTTTATAATGTACTTACATCAAGGTTTTTGGTGTGTGCATGGAAACTTTGTTCTGTATTAAGAACAGAACTCTTCTAGAAGAATATATCAGTCTAAAACAAAAACCCCTCAGTGGTTTATATCGTAAAAATTATGTTCTTCCAGTGCTCTTTGTTCAGAGCACAAATGAACAGACTGACTGATGGGAATTCCTGTTTGAGGGAATTGCTGGTTCTCTTACTGCAATGGGATACCTCCATTGTCAGCCAAATTTCCCAGCCTATCCAACTTTTTCCCCACATGAAATGTTTGTTGAAATTGGCTGTAGAATCTTGTAGTGAATATTTTGCCTTTTTTATGGCCTTTGTAAATGTTTAGGGCTCTTCCATCCCTGTTGAAAGAGAATTCTGTTGAAACACTGAATTCTGTTTACTTTGTCATGTTTGTGACATGGTATTCTTTGAAATATTCACTTAAAAGAAATCTGTCCTAACTTCAACATTTTCAAAACTTGTCACTTTAGTGTTACAATTTTTAGTTCTCTAAAACTTCCACATGCTAAGAAATTATGGATAATGTTGGTTTGTTGTTGTTTGGTGGAGTTTTTTCTTTAACTCAGGAGGTTTTTTTTTTTCTACTTTCTTCAAGGTGAAGGATCTGGATCTGACAGTGAAGTAAGCATTGTAGAAGATTCCTGTGGAGCATTCTCTCAGGGTGAGATCCTCACCACACAGGTGAGTGGTTCCTTCCCTGAGTGAAGGAGCAGCCTGCATTCCAGGAGATAAGCAGGCTGTGAGGTCAATGCAGTGGAAAATTCCTTTCATCATAATTCTTGATCACTAAATTGCTTCCAAAAGCATAATTAATGAGGATCTGCAGAGCTGCTTCTGTGCCATTATTTGTCCAGCTTTTCCTCCCCTGGTGACCTTACACTGCAATGGCCACAGCTTATTATGTGTTATTGGTTGCAGAACTTAATTATGGGAGATGCTAATTAATGCATCTCCACACTTGGCCAGTGCTGCAAATGTCACCTCCCCATATTTAAAAACTTTAATGATAAGAATATATAAGAATTTGGTGATAAGAAGTAGATTTATTACAACATGATATTTAAAATCAGAGACTTTTCTTCTTTGTGTAAAGATTAAATCAAATAATTCCATATTAGATATTATAGGTACAAGTCCCAGCAGGCAGTGTCTGATGAAAGGTGTGTCTGGCAGTGAATTTTTTGTCTGCTGTTAAAATCCTGTGGCCTGACTTTATGTATTGGGTGATTTATGATTTGGGCTGGGGGTTCTGATAAAGTAGAGAAATCAAATTGAGGGTTAGGGGCTTGGGGGTTTCTTGTTTTGCTTTGGGGGTTTTCCTTTGTCCTGTGTGACTTTAAGATAAGTTTTATGCCAACTCTCTCTTCAGCATTTTCAGCCCTATGGGCTTTATGTAAGTCCAAAAAAAGTGAATTTAATTTTTGTGCTCTATCGATGTATTGGGTGATTTGGTCTTGGGGTTCAGATGAGGGTTAGGGGCTTAGGGTTTTTCCTTGTCCTGTGTGACTTTAAGATAAGTTTTATGCCAACTCTCTCTTCAGCATTTTCAGCCCTATGGGCTTTATTTATGTAGAAAAAAAAGTGAATTTAATTTTTGTGCTTTAGGGGTGTATTGGGGAATTTGGGCTTGGGTTCAGCTGAGGGTTAGGGCTTGGGGTTTTGCTTTGGGGTTTTCCTTTGTCCTGTGTGACTTCAAGATAAGTCTTATGCCAACTCTCTCTCTCCCTATGGCCTTTCTGTATGTTCAAAAACTGAATTTAATTTTTGTGCTCTATGGGTTTATTGGGGGATTTGTTCTGGAGGTTCAGTTGAGGGTTAGGGGCTTGAGGTTCCTTGTTTTGCTTTGGGGTTTTTCCTTGTCCTGTGTGACTTTAAGATAAGTTTTATGCCAACTCACTCTCCAGCATTTTCAGCCCTATGGGCTTTATGTACATCCAAAAAAAAATTGAATTTAATTTTTGTGCTTTATGGATGTATTGGGGAATTTGGGCTGGGGGTTCAGTTGAGGGTTAGGGGCTTGGGGTTTTTGTTTTGCTTTGTGGGTTTTCTTTGTCCTGTGGTCTAATGCCAACTCTCTCTCCAGCATTTTCAGCCCTATGGGCTTTATGTACATCCAAAAAAATTTAATTTAATTTTTGTGCTTTGTGGGTGCTTCTCCTGTTTACAGCATCACTGAAATGTGAAGCTGGCAGGACACTGCTCCTCCTGTAGCTTCATGGATGGAGATGTGCCCAGACTGGATGGGTTAATGACACTGAGGGTGTGGGATTTGGGTTTGTGGGGATGGTTTTGGGTTTTCTGTTTGCTTGGGAGTTTTTATGGGTTCAGTAACAAACAGGCTCCACATGGTGCCAGTGCTGGAGCTACAAATGGAATATTCTGTGCAAATTGCTTCATCATCTAAAGGGTTTGGGTTTTTATAAAGGTCCTTTGAAACCCTTTGAGCTATTCTTGTGCTGCCTATGGCATGGTTTTGATCGTGTAATTTTTGAGGAGGAACATAAGGAAGAATATTATGAAATGGTTTAGTCCTTTAAATGATCTTTGGAGCTTTAAGTAACTGTGGAAAATGAAGACTCAATTTAGAATTTAATAATGAACATCATGGATTGAGCTACTAATGGAGTTTGGACAAAATTACTTTCAAATAAATTTGTGCAGGAATTGTGGTGTTTTCTGATTGATTAAACTCTGAGGCATCTAAACTGAAATAACATGACTGGCAGAGTGTGTGGTTGCTTGGGTGGGTTTGCTCCTGATTTTGGATGTGTGCACTATTTGTTACACTAAAAGCACCACTGTCACCTTTTCAACATGTGACAAAAACTTAATTCAAAACCATCTTGCTGTTTCTAATTTTCAAGTGTTTGTTAAAGAAATGACCCCTGAGTTTGCTTATGTTGGCATTCTTGTTCTCCTTTGCAGCAAAAGAATGCAATGCAAAATAGCCTGAAAAAACTTCAGCAAGAAATGGCTGCACTTGAAGCAGTGCTAAAGCAGAATGGGAGCCAGAACTGTGAAGTTTTACCTGTTCAGAGGGAGCTGCCCCATTCCAGTACTGAAGGAGCATCTGAAATGGAGCAAACAAGACCAGAAAAAACCAGGTCATTTATTTTGTTTGGAGTTTTGGGGGTTTTTTATGTTTATTTCTAAATTTTTATTAAAAAAAAAAAAAACTTAAGTATCCCTGAGCTTCTAGGAAATTACAATAATTTCACTGCTGCTGCATTTTTCTGATGCTTAAAAGAGTGAAAAGGTATTAAAATCAGTTTCTCTCTCTCAAGGTCCCCAGAATTGCTGCTTTCAGCTTCTAAATCCTCTTTAAGGAAGAGATCAGATCTGGAGAAAGGCCCTGAGTGTGACAGTGCTCTACAGAACAAAATCCCCTCTGAAAAGACAAAACCTGTGCAGGAGGCAGTGCAGGAACACAGGCAGGGCCAGCTTGAAACAGGTAACACTGAAGAGAATTTTTCATTTCTGGTGGTTTTCTCCTGTTCTTTTCAAGTTTTTATATATCAGCAAGATACAATTTTTTCCTGTAAATCTATTATTTTAATTTATATATTCCTGATCATTTTAAAAAGGTGTTGCTACTTTGGTAGCCCAGCTGTATGGCTGCCCATCAAATGGGGTGTGACAGCTTTTTGACAGTAATAAAGAGTTTTTCTGTCTCACTTCTAAATTCAGACAACTTGACAAATATGCTACTCAATATACCAGGTATTTTAGTGTTTACCTATAGATCAGGAAAAAATAATGTTGGAGGCAAAGATGAAGTAATAAACACAGAAGGAATTAATATTAATAAACACAAAAAAGTAATAACACAAAAAGAGAGGAAATAACTGCAGAATTTAAAACTAAAAGAGCAACAACCTTCTACCATGACTACAAGAAAAATCCAGTTTTAGTTTTCTCAAGGAGTAATTTCTTGTTTCCTTCAGAAAATGCAGAGGAGCAGAATTGTGGGACTGGACAAAACAGTGCATCTGTCTCATCAGATCTTTTTGGGAATGTGACCCAGAGTTCAGATAATTCTTCCTCCTCTGCAATGCTTTTTATCCCTCAAACTGCAGAAGCCACAGCTGGGCCTGTTGTGGCTCAGAGAACTGAGAAAAGCTCTGGCCCAGGACACAAATTAAAAAAAAGTGAATGTTTTCCTGTACCTGTTCTGCACAATTCAGCTGGGAAAGAAAATGCTCCAAATCCAGTGGGGACCAAGAGGAAAGAGATGTCAATTGTGGTCTCAGGTCTAAATCACAGTGAGCATGTAAGTAGAGTTCAGAATTTGGAGATTACTAGTTAATAATTGCTGATGAGCACTATAATCCTCAATAGAGAGATCTCTAAGTGTAATAAAAGTAATCTTGCAGGAATTGCAGCCAAACTTGATCACTCCTAAAGCTGTGAGGATGCTGCCTGGAATGGCCCTGTTAAACTTAGTGAAATTTGAATTTTTTCAACAATTCCTGATGTCTGGGGGGGAAAAACACAGGATTGCAAAGCCTTGGGGCTGGGGAGGGGCTGTGGGTGTTTGGCCCAGTCAGTGTTCCCAGATTATGCAGCTTCACCCAATTTCTGATCCAAAGGGAGCATTCTGTAAATAGGAATTCTGAGTTGCTAATAAACCTGTTTGTGCACTCAGTTTCCAGAAGGATTTGGCTTTGGGGTTATAAAACACACACCAAGAGCTCTGCATTACTTTAGTCTGTTGAATGGTGCCAAAACTAAATGTACTTTCTGTGTGCCAGCACATAAAACTGTTACTTTAAAGTAACTATCCTATTTACATTATGCTCCTAAAAAGTGGGGCTGTTGAGGGTGTTAAAACTGTTGCTAACTTTTATTTTCTTAACAACTTTTCAGTTGGTGGTCCAGAAGTTTGTGAAGAAAACTCAGAGCACTTTATCTAATCACATTACTGAAGGAACAACCCATGTCATAATGAAAACAGGTTTGTTGGGAGCTGGGGGACCAAATCCTCTATTGACAGAAAATATAGAATTTTACCTTCAGTTTAAACACCAAGCAGACAGGTCAGCAATAAATTTAATAAGTTTGAGGAAAAGGTATTGATTGTTTTCTCTACTGCAAGTTTTTGTTTAAGCCTGTGAGTTTTCTCATTCTGTTTCAGAGGAAAAGTGTGAGGGCATTTTTCCCTTGTGTAATTCCAAGTTAACATTGCTTGCTATTTGTTTCTTCAGCTGTTTGCTCTTAATGTTCAGGTGTTGACAGCACACTGGTGTGAAGTAGCTCAGAACCAACCACAAAGAAACAAAGATAGTTCCCAAAGAAATCCTCCTTTTTCTTGCCTCTTATCTTTATTGAATAATTTTTTAAAGGGCTCACAATTGGTACATGTGATTAATTTCTGCTCATTTCCTTCAGTTTAGTAACATCATCAACATTTGAACCTTTGTACTCTTTGCACTTAGCAAAAAGTGTTTGTTTTTACAGACAGATACCCTGAGCTGTGTTTTTCTGGTAATGGCAGAACTAAAAGAGGTTTTACTGTTGTTTGGCAGAACTAAAAGAGGTTTTACTGTTGTTTGGCAAAACTAAAAGAGGTTTTACTGTTGTTTGGCAGAACTAAAAGAGGTTTTACTGTTGTTTGGCAGAACTAAAAGAGGTTTTACTGTTGTTTCTCCTGCAGATGAGGAGCTGGTGTGTGAACGGACCCTGAAGTATTTCCTGGGCATTGCAGGAGGAAAATGGGTGGTTGGTTATCAGTGTAGGTATCCCTGCTGCTGGAGATCTTTGCCCTTCTGCCAGGAATGCAGTCTTCACTTGTTGCACTAAAGAAAAAGGATCTCTTCATGCCTTGCCATCTGATGTTTTGCAGTGTTTCTTCTAAATACTTTAAAAGAAATTAAAATTAAGAAATACGAGCAGCAATATCAAGCTTCTTCGTCTTGTGAATTACTTACTCTTACTGTTTCTGCTCCCCACTGTGGCAAAAGCCTTTTGTCCTTCTTAATTTAAATCTTTGTGATCCATGGCATCAATTAGTGTAAAATTAGTATTATTTCTAAATGGTAAAAACATTCTTTAAATATTTAGTGTTACACTGTATTCCTTTAGTACAAATACCTTCAATTTAATGTAGCAATGAAGTCAGAGTACTGATAGTGGAAGAACCATTTTCCTAGATAAAATGACTTTTCTTCTTCTGATCTTTTTATTTAGGGATAATTCAGTCTTTTAAAGCAGGAAGAGTACTGGATGAGGTAAGGTCTTTTATCTTGAGGGAAATGTCAAATGGTTAAGAAATGCTGTTACATGATGGACTTAGGAATTTATTTGTGTTGTATAGACAGATATTGTCTAAATATTTAATATGGAATTTTATCTCTAAAACCTGGGGTTCTGGACTTATGAGTTTATTTGTATTGTACAGATAGATACTGTCTAAATATTTAATATGGAATTTTAGCTCTGAAACCTGGGTTTCTAGTTTTACCAAATCCACACTTAGGCCCTGTGCATTCTTTGGTGTTGAAGACACAATGAGTTCCTATTATTTTTAACATGTTATAGACATATTTTTATACATGTTCCTACTGATATTAATAGATTATAGCATTAAGCAAATAATAGATCTTTTGCTTTAGGAAATAATGTTATATACAGATAATTTCTATCAAGTAAGACTTTACTGATAAGACAATTACAGTCTTGGAGTGTGCTGCTTCTTTTATTTAGTTTGCTAGATTACTATACAGTTTGAGTAAAATTTGTTTATTTAAAAATTGCCTGATGCTGCAGGGGTTTCATACTCCAGCATTTCCCTTGCAAAGCCTTTTAATTCATATTGTGAACACACTCATGGATTTTCAGTTCTGAAATCTGACACCTTCCTGTTTTGAAGCAGAACTCTGACAGGAAAGTGTTCTCAGTCTCTTCACTTCTGATTCCTTGCTTTTGCTGTGTTCCAGGAGAACTTTGAAGTCAGAGGAGATGTAATCAATGGGAGGAACCATCAAGGTCCCAAGAGGGCCAGACAGGCCCTGACTGAAAAGGTACAAAGCACATCAGGGATCAAATTCTGTCCTGGCTGAGCCTCTGGAACTTCTCCCAGTCTCTCTGTACATAGAGCTGTACAAATTAATCATTTTTATCCATGAAGGGTGAGCTCTGTCAGCAGCAGAGCAGATATTCTGTAGGAAGTGAATGTTGTCTTTTTATAAGCTTGGAGTAAATGTTGTCTTTTTATAACAGAGGGTTAGTGGTCTTTAATATATTCTTTTAGTTTTATTCTTAAATTCTTTTGGTTGGTAGGTTACAAAAAGCTTTGTGGAATAGTCACAATTTGATAGCAAGCCCTGCAAGTGCAATGAAAACAGCAAATAAATTTAAAAAAACAGCATATAAAGCATTGCTCTTTAAAAACCCCCTGTGAATTCTAACATGTTCCTTGCTTTTCAGATCTTTAAAAACTTTGAGATCTGCTGCTGTGGACCCTTCACTGACATGACTACAGGTGTGTCATTGGATGAATGGTCAACATAAAAAATATTTGGAGGGACACTGTGCCTTCACCAGAATTGTACATTTCTGCATAATTTTTACCTCTTCTCCTCTGTAAATCTAAAAATACCTACATAGGGTAAGGTGTAGATAAACAATTTTATCCAGTTCTGTCTCCAAATAGAGTGGAAATTTTGTTCTCATCTATTTGGATGTCCTCAGACAACCCCTGGCAATTCTGCTGCATTTCAAACTAAGGCTTTTATCTCTAGTTTATCTCTAAATTATCTAGGAAAAGCATTAATGTCATGCTGTCTGGTAATTGTTTTTGATGCTCTTGATCTCTCATATTTGAGCATTTTTTCTTCTGTCTCAGTAAACAGTTCCTAAGTATCCTTGTCTTAGCAGCTGACACATCTCTGCTGTAGCCTCCTGTCTATAGGAGCCAGTGTTAAAAGTGAAACCCTTTAACAAAGCTAGAAGTTAATATAAAAAGAAAAAGCTGTTCAGAATAGCTTCATTTTTTATTTTTGAAATTTAATGAACTATGTTACAAGTTTTTGAAAATTTAATTCTTTTTCTACTTCAAATATTTGCACTTGACTTCCCATTTTTTATGGCTTATTCAGCAGATACTTTCAGATTTATCCAAGTTATATTATCCAGTATAACTTCATTTTTGACTGGATGAAATATGCTCACATTCCTTGACATTTACAGTAATTGCTGCAAAGGATGCAGTGCTTTCACCTGCTGCAGTGATCCTCAATTTTGACTCTTATACTTGAGAGATTTAATCTTCTTCACTACCAATTCAACAAATTGGTGCAAATTACGTACTTTGGCTACTTCTCTTAATGAGAGATAATCACAGTTCAGACTTCTCATTTTTAATTTCCATTTCACCTCTTGCATCCTTATGAGAAAAGGAAATAAATTGTGATTTTTTTCAGGGTTTGGTTTTGTGCAGACCTGTCTGGGGGGTGAGGGAGGGGGGGAGTTGATGTTCCCTAGCAGGTTTTGAAGTGAAAAGATTTTGTTTTCTGCTCACATCTCCTTCAGATGATAGTGGTTTGTGAACTGGAACAAACACTTAGGGAATAGTGTCAGCTTCAATGTGATAGAAAACACTGAAGTGGCTTGTCACTGTCACATTTTCTGAAAAATGCCTTTGCCAGGATTTCTCCTCCTGGGAAGCTGAGAAGCCTCAGAGAAAAATAAAAACAATAATTATCTGATTGCTTCTCCTGTGTTTTACTGCTTTGGAATGTGATTTGGAGATTGTTTGATTGGTTTCATATGAATTGTTTTTATTTAATGACCAATCACTGTCAGGCTGTGTCAGGACTCTGGAAGGAGTCATGAATTTTCACTATCATTCTTTGTAGCTTCCTGTCTTTATCCTTTCCCTATTTAGTATAGTTTAATATAGCATTCTATAATATACTATACTATATTATATTATATTATATTATATTATATTATATTATATTATATTATATTATATTATATTATATATTATATTATATTATATATTATATTATATTATATTATATTATATTATATTATATTATATTATATTATATTATATTATATTATATTATATTATATTATATTATATTATAATGTAAAATAATATCTAATGTTATTGTAATATATAATATTAATAATATATAGTAATATACATAATAAATATTATTATATTATTGTATAGTATATTATAGTATATTATACTATAGTATATTTTATTATATTTATAGTATAATATAGTAGTATAGTATAATATAGTATAATACAGTATATAGTATAATATAATATAATATAGTATAATATGATTATTATATTATATTGCCTTATATATACTATATTATATAATATATAATGTTTAATATGTTATATGATATATAATATTTAATATATAATCTATTATATAACATTTAATAAAATATATAATGTGTAGCATAATATTTAATATACTATATAATGTGTAGTATAATATTTAATATCAAATTATATGTAATATAATACTACAATTATATAATGCTATAATTAATATAGTATAATATGTAATATCATGTTTAGCCTTCTAAGAACATGGAGTCAGATTCTCATCTCTCCCCTCCTCGGGGTTATCTGCAAATTCCACAGTGACTGAACTGATTTCATCTGATTTCTTCAGAGCATCTGGAGTGGATGGTGGAGCTGTGTGGTGCCTCTGTGGTGAAGCAGCCTGACCAGTTCACAGCCACAGCAGTAAGTGCTGAGGAGTTTTTACCCTCCCACAGTTCCCAGAGCTGTCAGCACAGCCTGGCAGTGCCCCTTGGCTCCAGGCCTGGCCAGCCTGCACTCAAGACAGGCTCCTTTGTAGCAGAGACATGATTGGTGTTGGCCACATCACTAATTTGTCCTGAAATTAGCACTGAGCCTTCCCTTTCCAGCTCCAAAAGCCTTTTAGTGACTGAGTGTAGTCACAGAATTTCTGGGGAGAAATTACAGAAGAATCTTGGGAACTAATGTCTTCCTCCCTCTACTTAAATTCCTCTCTGAAATTAGTTAATGCTCTCTATAAATAAATATATAAATATATAAGAACAGACAACAACAGCATTTTTATTCTTTATCTTAAAATCCTAGAGTTCTACTGCAGTTGTGGTTGTGCAGCCAGATGCTTGGGAAGAAAACATGGATTATGGAGGTAAAGCAACATTTTTTTTGAGCTGCTTTCTGGTACACATCAAGTGTCTTTATCACCTGTCCTTTTAATAGCTAAATATCAAAGGGTTGTAGAAAAATCAAAGTTCTACTGCATGGATGTGGAAGTAGGTCTTGTAATAAAAATCTAGAAGGGCAAAGAATATTGTTTCAAGGAGCAGCAATAGTTTTAAGAGCTGCTCTGGCAGCTGCTGCCTCAGTTGTCCTCTGTATCATCAGCTTTACAGAAACTTTTCTAATTTAGTAGTTTTTAAAAGGTAGGGTAGGGTGTCCTTGGAGCACCAGTAAGATTTAGGAGAGAGCCTCAGATGGAACAAGATTCCCTTGGTCTGAAAAGGTCATGTTAAAAAGCCTTAATAGATGTAGTTTGCATTTTTTTTTTCCTTTAAGCAAACTGCTTAGGAGAAGCCATGAGGCTTTGAAAGTGCAAGTGGGGTTCTGGGAGGAATGGGAGCTAGTTAGGCTACACTGAGGTCCAACAAAACAGTGGAGCAGGATGATGATGTAGAAAACCCAGCTGTTTCCATGGCACTGTAAAAAAGAGAAAAGAAAAAGATCCTGGAATGAGGAGGAACAGTCTGAGAACACTTCAGTAATTTTCTGTTGCCTCTCTTAATGAGACTCATTGCTTGTCACACACTCAGTGTGTCTGGGCAGACAGGAACCAAAGCTCTGTCACTGAGATCCTAAATGAAAAGATAACAACTCCATTCTTTATTTTTAGTGTTTATGTTGTGGTGTTCACTGCTTCCAGCTCTGCTCTTGGCGCCCAGCATTACCTGCCTTGAAAGGCACTGCCACATCTCTGCTTTTATAGCAAGCTTTTAAAAAAGCAAACAGCTTATTCTGAAAGCCATCAGTGGCCTCACCTTCAGCTTGTTTGGAGCTCTTGCTAACAGCTGCATCATTTATTTCTGTGTCTTTGTCTTGCAGCAATCCAGCAGCAGAGCAACGTTGCCCTGGTAACTCGGGAGTGGGTCCTGGACAGCGTGGCTTGCTACCAGTGCCAGGAGCTGAGAGCTTACCTCGTGTCCTGAGGGTGAACAGCAGCTCTTAATAATCATAAAACTACTAAAATATTACCCTCTAGAAGGTGCAATTACCCACTGTTCTTTAAAGCTTTGTATTAGCTTAAAGGGCTGTGAGATTGTAAATGTTAAACCCGTTTTAAAAGTTAGAGAATGTAGTGTGTGGCCTCCTCAGAGAAATGTGATATATTGTTTGCCACTGCAGCCAGTTTCTGTGTAAATACTTGGGGACAGTCATTTCCTCAAAAGAGGAATATTGGGCTCAGGGTTTCCATTAAAACATACCTGCCCTCTGGAATAACCTCCATATTTTCATTCTGCCTAAATACAAACACTGAATGCTGTTTTGTGATTATTAATGCACCAGCCTTGGCCATTGATTGATTATGGTTGTGTTGAAAACCCTACAAACAGCTTTCCTGTTGTGCATCACAGTGCCAGAAACCTAACCAGAAACACAGGTATGGGCCCCAGAAATGCAATGATTGAATCCAAAAAGAAAGGAAGGATTGAAACCAAGCTTAAAATTTAGTACCAGTGCTGTCAGGCTGATTTCTAAGTGTATGTGGCACTGTGAAAGGATAATGAATAGATGCATTTTAGTATCCTGGTGACCCATGATAAGGCCAAAAATATCTGCTTCTAATAGTCCCTGCTTGCAAAATGAGGCTGCAGAGAAATTGGCTTTTTATGAAAGAAAATATCTTGCTTGTTTCTGTTGCCAAGCAATTCAATTTCATATCTAATTTTGTACTTTGGGAGCAGAACTGCTTGTTTAAAAAGCAAAAAAGAATGTAGCTAAGTTCATAAAATTGTTTTGTGATAAGATGCTGCTGTCTTGGAAAGTTACAGAAAGTATGTTTATAAATATTTGAATGCACAGAAGAAATAAAATTATTTTGGCAAATATTTACCTACTTGTTTAGCTTTTATATGAACCAGCCCCTCAGTCTGCATTGAGGCATAAGTGAAAAAACACCTTAGCCCAACCTCCTGAAATGGGGAAGGAAGTGGAGAAGGTAAAAAATGTAAATGAGAATTTCAGAGATGCAATCAGAGCTGCAGTTGCTATCAGCCTGAGGAGTGAAAGTGTTATCAACTCTCCTGCAGCTGCCAGGTGCAGGTAGGCTGATCAAGCATTGCTGCTGGCATTGTGAGAGCTGGAAGCGTTTGCTGAGCTGCTGTTCCCTCCTGGGTGACAATTGCAGAGCTCCCAGGCTCAGCCCAGCCTGCTGCTCTTATCTCTGCAGCCCATGCTGGCCTGGCTGTTTGATAATCTGCATTTCAAAGGGCAGCTGGAGGCAAGGGCTAAACACTCCCTGTTGGAGGCAAGGGAAAGGCCAAGCAAAACTGGTTTGCTTTGTGAGGTTGTCTCCAGATATTGATGCAAAGATTCTCTACATCAGGTCAGGTACCTGATTGTCTGCAGGAATGACACCCATGGTGCTGCTGCTGCTCTTTGGAGGTGACTAAATCTGTGGAAACTCTGTTTCTGTAAAGTGTTATCTGTGAACTTTGCTGGTGATCTCCACCTGGTGTAAGATTTAAATGAAATGAAATGATTTCCAAGCAGCTGAAGCCAAGGAATGCTTCCAGAGGAGCAGGGGAGGGGATGGGGCTGTCCTGGAGCCATCTGCACTTCTCCAGTCACACAGTGCTGAGTTCCCTGTGGATCTGAGAAGCCTCAGAGGAGACACTGGGGCACCTGGCAATGGCCCTGCTTTGGCTTTCAGTGGCCTCTGCCACAAAATCCTTTCCTCTGTCACGTCAGTGCCCTGTTCCAGCCAGGTGCTCAAACGCCCAGTGTGAGAAATGACAAAGAGCCCCTGATGTAAGGTGAAAACAAACTGAGGGTGAGCCACCTGTCTTTCCCATGTGTTCATTCTGACCTAGCTGATTTCTGCAGCTGTCAATGAATCACCTCATTGCATTGAATCAATCAACCCATTGTAATCAATTAAAATGAATGTATGTATGCAAAAACAGCAAATGCTTCCCTCAGCAAGGGCCTCAGGGGAGCAGCCTGTCAGCAGCCATGCTCTGCAAAGCTTCTTTCATTTCTCCAAGCCAATAAATACAAATGCTGAGCACTTCAGGACCTGAATATTAATGCAGGTAATTAAAAATGGGGTTTTTTTTTTTTCTAGCAGATGACTTCATGAGCAGAACCTCCTCCCTGCTCTTGCCTGTGTTGCATGAACAGACCCTTGGCCCGTGATTTATCCCCACAGAAAGGTGGGAAGGGGGGCACAGAGGACATCCTTGGGAAAGACAGCCACGTGCAAGAGCCAGATAAAATTTCCCCCTCCTTTTTGACTGTGCTGGTTAATACCAAGGTTGTGAACAAGCCCAGGGTGGTGGTTTGAAATTGCAGCTGAGCCTGACCTGTGGTTCCTGCTGCCTGTGGTTGTGCAGCAGCCCCAGCCCCCTGCAGCTCAGCAGTGACCCTTCCCCTGCAGCAGTGATCCCTGGCTGAGGGGAGAAACACAGCAATAATTATTGTAGCAAATAATTATTTGTTATAATCCTCTAAAATTGTGGAGAGTTAAAGCAATGCCCTGTCTTTACCCAGGTCTGTCTTTACCCAGGTCTGTCTTCACCCAGGTGTGCTTTACCCACCCCAGCTTCTCCACTCCCACATTTCAGCTGCTGTGGGAGCAGGGAAAGAGGGAGACACAGCAATAATCATTGTAGCAAATAATTATTTATTAAAACCCTCTAAAATTGTGGAGATTTAAAGGAATGCCCTGTCTTTACCCAGGTCTGTCTTCACCCAGGTGTGCTTTACCCACCCCCAGCTCCTCCTTTCCCACATTTCAGCTGCTGTGGGAGCAAGGAAAGAGGGAAACACAGCAATAATCATTGTAGCAAATAATTATTTGTTAAAACCCTCTAAAATTGTAGAGATTTAAAAGAATGCCCTGTCTTTACCCAGTTCTGTCTTTACCCAGGTGTGCTTTACCCACCCCAGCTCCTCCACTCCCACATTTCAGCTGCTGTGGGAGCAAGGAAAGAGGGAAATACAGCAATAATCATTGTAGCAAATAATTATTTATTAAAACCCTCTAAAATTGTGGAGATTTAAAGGAATGCCCTGTCTTTACCCAGGTCTGTCTTCACCCAGGTGTGCTTTACCCACCCCCAGCTCCTCCTTTCCCACATTTCAGCTGCTGTGGGAGCAGGGAAAGAGGGAGACACAGCAATAATTATTGTAGCAAATAATTATTTGTTATAATCCTCTAAAATTGTGGAGAGTTAAAGCAATGCCCTGTGTGTGTTTACCCAGGTGTGTTTTTCCCCACCCCAGCTCCTCCTTTCCCACATTTCAGCTGCTGTGGGAGCAGGGAAGGAGGGAAAGGCCAATTCTGCAGCGTGGGTGCTGCAGTCCAAGCAGGGTGCAGAAAGGGTCAGGGCTTTGCAGGGAGCTGCAGGGTGATCAGCAAATTAATGAGCTGCTCCCCCAGCCCTGGGCAGCTCTGGGCTGGCATTGGTATGGGCAGCACACACTGGCACAGATGCACTGCTGGTGGCTTGGCAGAAAATTCACTCTGCTTTCCCCCTTCTCTGCAGCTCTCAGGAGAAATATTAGCTGTGAGACTCAGTTCCCTCTTAAATTCACTGACCACTTTAATATATATAATTTATAGAAATTAAATTTATAATTTAAAGAAATTAAAGAAACTCTAATTTATAATTTAAAAGCTTTAAAAAAACCCAATAAATTAATAAATATTAATTATAAAAATATTTTTAATTCATTATAAAATAAAAATAAAATTAATATTTCTGGGCTTGGCTGTTCTCAAATTCACTGACCACATAGAAACTTTAATTTATAGTTTAAAAGTAAAACCAAATTAAAATAAATAAAAGTAATAAATTAATAAAGAGGAATTCTAAAAAATTAATTGTAAAATAAAAATAAATAAAATAAATAAAACCAAATTAAAATAAATAAAAGTAATAAATTAATAAAGAGTAATTCTAAAAAATTAATTGTAAAATAAAACTAAATAAAATTAAAACAAAAAAATAAAATAAAATTAATAAAGAGTAATTCTAAAAAATTAATTGTAAAATAAATAAAATTAATATTTCTGTGCTTGGCCGTTCTCAAATTCATTGACCACATAGAAATGTTAATTTATAATTTTTAAAAGTTTAAAAAACCTAAAATAAATAAAAGTAATGAATTAATAAATAAAATGTTAATTATAAAAATAAAATTTTGAAATTGCTTATAAAATAAAAATCAATAAATTAATAAATGAAATTAATATTTCTGTGCTTGGCTGTTCTCAAGGAATGGGTACAGGATGCACTGAACTGCCTGCTCCCCTTATGGGGAATGGCACTCATTTTTCTCCCTGGGACAAGGGAAAATAGATTTTCTTCATTTGCCAATCTAGAGAAAAAGTCTGGCAAGGAAAAAGGGCATCCTGATGGGCAATGGGATGGGGTGCATGAGCTATAAAAACTCAGCTCCCCAAGGAAAGCAGCTTTTCCACCAGCAGCCCCAGAAATTCTGTCACAGCCCCCAGCCCGAGGAACAGCTCTGGTTCCCTGCCCTGACAAATACCCACAGTCACAGGTGAGACACAGATTACAGAGAATTATTTGATGTTTTCCTCACCCACAGCTGGTTCCAGCCATGTCTGTCAGCACTTGGCTCCTGGGGAGGCTTCCTCTTCTCTAAAATATAAATTTTGATCTGCGTTTGCCTGATCCTGAACAGGCTTGAGGTGTTTCTCTCACCAGCACTGATGATTTTGCTGCAAGAGATTTCTCAGGCTGAAATAGAACCTCAGTAAATCAAAGCCAGGAATGAGAAAGATGTGAGAGTGCAAGCAGGGAGGGAAACCCTCCACACACCTCCCAGGAAAGTCCTGCTGAAAAGGGGAGGGTGAACAAAGGAGTGAAGAGCTCATGGGAAAAGGCTGACCCAGCATCCCTGCAGGGGTGTAAATATCTGCCCTGAGTCACTGCCCTCCCTTTGGAGCCTGCCCTGGTCAAACCCTGCCTGGGAAGGGCTTGGAAAGGATCCTGGCAGCAGCTCTGCCCTCAGGGTTTCTGCTGCTCACAGTGACCCCCAGATGTGTTAAAGTCTCTTTTCCCAGCCTGGCAGTCAAAGAAGGAGTCAGAACTCTTCTGTTCTCGTTCTCAAGGTTGTTTATTGTATCTTATTTATACAATTCTTTCTCTGCCCTGCCAAGGTCTGTTCAGCAGGTCAGACAGAGGCTGAAGGAACTCGGCAGGCCAGAGAAAGAATTTTATAGATAAGAAAATGTTATACTATCTTTGTAGTATAGGAAGATCGTGGCCTTCTTATATAAAGAAAATCTTTATACTATCTTTTATTATAAAAAGATAATTGATGTTATCTTTTTATACTAAAAACCACATGTACATTATTTACCATAACTTCCCAATACCTATCACCTATGTCAGACAGTGAGCTTCTACTCTAAACCAATCCAAAAGTGCCAACATCACAGCAGAAGATAGAGGCCAAGAAGAAGAAGGAGAAAGACTGGATGAGCCCAGATTCCTCCATCTTGCCTCCTGAACCCCCATTCTAAAAACCCCAACAAATCTATTTTTCACCCCCTGATAATAATTATATTATTCTGCTTAGACTTTCATGGCTTGCAGATCCTCATATAAGGTTGGTAACTTTTTCATAATCAAACCCCACAGGTGTCTTGGGCTCTGTGCCAGGGTCTCTGAGCCCCCTGGCAGGGTTTGGGCAATCCAGGACAGACAGAGGGATGTGCAGAGTTCTGACATGCTGGGTTCTGGCACTGCCCTCTTCCCATCCCCATGCAAATGGAGATTGCAGCCCCACCCTGCAGCACCAGCGCTGCTCCCACACCCCAAAACCTCCTCCTTCCACTTCTCCTTCTCCCTCTCCCAGAGCTCTTCATCTCTTCATCTGAGCCTGCTCATTTCTGGATTTTCTAGGACATAACAGCATTCCAAAAACCCAAATCAGAGCTGAATCTGTGACCTCTGAAGGTCCCAGCTGGGAACAAACCAGGCTCAGGCACCGCTCTGAGATGGGGGAGACCCTGGGGTCCTGGCAGTGGATTTGGGGCTGCTGGAAAGACTTTTCATCACTGATAACTCACCACTGTGGCTGCGGTGAAAGCCAGACCAGCAACATTTGGTTTTCCAAGGTTCACAGACTCAGTGATGTCGCCCAACTCTGAGATTCTGAGATTTAATGCGTTAATCCAGAAGTACAGGGCCACCGGCCATTACTGAAAAATAATTAAATAATAGAGTTTGGAAACTGCAAGGTGAACTTGCAACAAAAATTGTGAGGCTGATGAAGTGATTTCATTTCATTCCTGGAAGGGCAGAAGTGTAAACAGTCTGGAAGTGGATATAAACATTACAAAATACACTAAAGGAAGATGCATTCTAATACTGGAGGGGTAGCATGCCTAAAAATTTCAGATTTGCAGTAAAGAACCACATGGGTGAAGTCGGGGGGGGACTTACATTTGGTTATATGAGCAACTATCAGTGTATTTATACTTACACATATTTATATTTATATTTATATTTATATTTATATTTATATTTATATTTATATTTATATTTATATTTATATTTATATTTATATTTATATTTATATTTATATTTATATTTATATTTATCGAACCTTCAGTTCTAACTCCTGTTGCTGCAGCTGCAGAAGAAATTAACTCTCAGCTGCTTCTAATTTCTTTCTATCTGATCACCCATTCTCCTTCCTTTTCCCTTGGGTCCCCTTCTTGTTAATCTTACAGGTCATGGAGCTTTATTAAAATAACACACCAGGAAGACATTGTTAATTATTAATAAAGGCTTTATAGATTTCTTTTCAATAATTTAAGCTCATTATGGTCAAAGCTATTACATTAAACACCAGATCAGTTAGTACAGATGGGATTGCTGACAGGGAATTGTCACTGTAATGTTATCCTGACTTGGAAGGTGTCCATTAATTAACACTTAAAGCCCAAGTTGGAGTCATAAGAGGTTTTTTTTTTTCTTGCCATCTCACATATAGTGATTTGTGGGAATCAGAAAAACAGAAAACTCTACAGACACTGAGGGATTTGATCTGCAGCCTTGGAAGAAACTTAGATTCTATTATATGTAAATTATATGTAAATTACATCTATTTATGTAAGATATATTTTTCTAGTTTTCTATTTTTCTATAAAAATATATATTTATATATAAATGTATAAATATGAATGAATTAATTTATATAATTTATATAAAACTTACATTATATTTTATATAATTTAAAATTCATATCATTATATATTATAATATAGAAATGTCTATATTAATTTTTCAGTTAATCTATGTAAGATTTATTATACTATAGTATTATTTAATATATAATATAATATATATTATAGAACATAATATATATTATATTATATTATATTATATTATATTATATTATATTATATTATATTATATTATATTATATATATAATATATATAATGTTATATATATTATAAATCCATTAATTTATAAATAATAATTAATTTTAATATATTTTTTATATATCAAATATATCTCAATATATGTTATATATTTGATATACAAATTATTATTTATATATAACATAGATATATAAATATACATTTTAATATTTACACATATATGTACATTTTATATATAATTATATGTAAAAATACAATATACAGACATAATCGGAAAAATCATAAACTTATATTTCTATAGTTGTAGGTGAGAATATGCTTTAATTAAGGGAGAAACTGGACTGGTAAGATGGTGAAGGGTTATATAAAATAAAAAGATTGTGATTGTATAAAATAAGCTGAGAGTTTAGAAGTTGTAACAGAAGCCAATGTGTGTATGTGAGATAGACGTTGACTGGACAAAAGGATTTGCAGTGCAGCAGAAGTGAGTAAAGGTGATAGGTTAGAAAAGCAAAATAAATCCTGTTGTAACTGTCCATTGAGTTAAAAAGTTCTGTATTGCCTTGTGACAAAGAACTTGTGACCACTTTGAATTCTTGCTCCTCTGAAATCTCACAGCCCCTGAGACTGCTGTGTGTCTGAGCAATGAATCATTCTGAGCCTGAAATTGGTCCCATCCCTTCACTTCCAGCAGTGACAATGACAGTGATTATCTGCCATTAGCACCCTCTGAAAGGGCCATTGAGGGGTTGGTGACCCAGTGCTGTGGCCTTAGAGCCCTTCCCTGAGCCCTGCTGGGGCTCCATCCCCCAGCCCTGCCTTTCCCAGGACATTCCCCCCATCCCTGCTGCTGCTCAGGCTGCTGCCCTCACCCTCAGCCCCTGAAAAATGCGGATTTTATGATTGGCTTTTCACAAATATTAAAATGAATATTATATGTGCTGTGTTAGTTATACCGTATTAATTTTTAAAGTAGTGTGTTAAATAGAGTTTTAGGTTGTAACATAATGTTAATGGAAACTATGCCATGGAAGATACTTTTTAAAGAAAGGACTCACACTAGATAGCAGCCTCAGGACACCTGAATCTTTCAGAGAAAAGGAATTTATTGCTCCATTATCAGAAGAAACAAACTTCTTGTTAGGATTCAGAGGAAGAAGCTGACACTGACCAGACAGAATCCTGTGCTTGAATGGAATTTATGCATCATGGATGAGGTGTATGAATATGCAACAGGCTGTTGCTTTTAAGGGTTAATCCTCTGTTAACATGGGTCCTTTTTCGGGCTTATTTTGCCCAGAAAGAGGTACCCAGACTGTCCATAACTCTTTGTTTCTATTGTCTCATATTGTCCTAAATCCTAATTGTCCAAATTTTTATTACTCTAATTATATTACTATTTTTATAACCATTTTGTTACTATTAAACTTTTAAAATTTCAAAAACAAGTGATTGGTGTTTTTCACACAGGGCTGCACAGAAGACTCACAGGTCACCACCCTTGGGAGCAGAACAATTTCTGCTGTGACCCAGACCAAAGGGGCTGCCTGAAATAGGAATCTCCTTGAGCCAGGTCTCATAAGCTCTTGGAGATTTATTTCACACCCAAGATAGCTCAGCTACCTCAGAAGGCACAAAATCAGCAGGATGGCTTCTGTGGAAGTGTTGGAAACAAAAAGGTTTAATAAAAGGCAAAATAACAAAACTCTTTACAGAGAAAAACAAGCCAGGTGCAAGAGGTTCTTGCTGCTGGTATAACACCTCACAAAAGCCATTGGTTTATTTGTTCTCTTCTTTTTCTAGTGAATTGCTCAGGTAGGACTTTTTGGCTCCTGTCCAATTGGTTATCCTTAAGTTTGAGGTGAAGTCCCCCAGGTCCTATGAGGTGAAGTCCCCCAGAGCCTATGAGATGCCTTTTTTTGCTAATTGAGAAGAGAAACTTCTGGGCTTATTTCCTTTTTAAGGAGACAAAGGATAATTGTGTCACTCCATCAACAGGGGACACGTTCCTGCAGCTGCCTGTCCCTGGCTGTCCCCGCCCTGCTCCCCATGGCTGGGGAATGCTTTTTTGGCAGGACACCTGCACTGGCAGTGCTGCTCATTAATTTTCCTGCAGGCACTAATTATGGGCCTCGAGTCCCCCTCAGTTGCTGTGTGTTTCATGTGTCAGTTCCATTTCTTCCATCTGCTTGTTTTTGTTTCTCTCTTTCCTGTGCTGACTCATCTGCCCGAGCCAGGCAGCTCCTTGGCTGTGCCTCTGGGGAGCTCTGCAGCAGCAGAGAATTTACAGAGTTCACAAAATTCACAGAATCACAGAATCACCGGGTTGGAAAAGACCTTTAAGATCATCGAGTTCAACCCAGCCCCAACACCTCAACCCAACCCTGGCACCCAGAGCCACATCCAGGCTTTGTTAAACACACGCAGGGATGAGGACTCCACCACATCCTTGGGCAGAACATTCCAGAGCTTTATCACCTTTCTGTAAATATTTCTTCCTAAAATCCAACCTAAATTTCCCTTGGTGCAGCTTGAGTCTGTGTGGCTCCTCCATCCCCTGCCTGTGGGTCCAAGGCTTACCCCATTTTTAGGTTACCTGGTGCTTTTGGACAGAACTGTGATGCTTGGGAGTGGGGGCCATGGCCACGTTCCCCACACACCTACTGCTAATTTTTTGTCCTGAATTACCTGCCATTAATTCAGCACGTTCTTTGGAGCTGTTCCCATGCTGACAATCCCAAAACTTCCATTTTCTACTTTTCTATCTACTCCTATTTATGTATTTTTTTCATATATATATATATATATATATACAGACACAATATATATATATTATGTGTATATATATATACACACATATATAGAGGAATACATATACACTATATATATCTATAATACACTATATATATCTATATAATCTGTATATATATATAGATATTTATATCTATATATCTATAACTATTTTTTCATATATAGAGACATATCTATACATACAGACACAGTATATATATTATGTGTATATATATACACATACATATATAGGAATATATTTCCACACTATATATCTATATCTATATCTATATCTATATCTATATCTATATCTATCTATCTATCTATCTATCTATTTATATTTTTATCTAGTTCTATAACTATATTTTTTCATATATATAGACATATATATATACAGACACAATATATACATTAGGTATATATATACACATATATAGGGATCTATATATATGCACTATATATCTATATATATCTGTATATATCTATCTATCTATATATTTATATCTATATCTATATATATAAAACTATATTTTTTCATATATATAGACATATATATACAGACACAATATATATTATGTATATATATACACACATAAATAGGGATCTATATATATACACTATATATATCTCTATATATCTATCTATATATCTATCTATATATCTATATTCATATCTATATCTCTACAACTATATATCTATATATAGATAGACATAGATGTCTATATATCTATATATAAATATAGATATAATATATACATACACAAAAGACTCCCAAACTTCTCCCAGCAGGCTCTGTTTTGGTTTGGAGGAGAAGGGACCCAACAATGAGTTCATTTGCTCTGTCCTGTGGTTGTGGCTCTCCTTTTCTCCTTCTGACTTTATTCTTTTTTTTTTTTTTTTTTTTTTTTTGCCTTTTCTATTCTTCCTTTGATTTTGCTTCCTGTTTTGTCTTGTTTATTCCTCTGTAGAGAAGGAGAGTGAGGGAGAGGAGCTCCTTTGAAAAGTCTGGTTAAATGAGCTACTGTGGGAGGCCAAACACTCTCTATTAGACAAGAAAGCTGGTGCAGAAGCAAGTGCCAGAATATTAAGCTGCTTTTTGAATTTTGGCTGCAGAGAGCAGCCTTGGAGGGGCAGAGGAGGGGACAGGGACTCTCATTTGCCCAGAATTCAATCCCACTCTGAAGCCACAAGCCCAAGCCTCCAAAAAAGGCTCCCAGCAGTTCATGTCTGGGTTGTATTCAAGGCTGACAGATGAATGCTTTGGGTTCAGCTCAGCTGTGGCAGCATTTGCATTTTGGCTTTCATCAGCTTCTCATGAGCTGGCTGCACATTCCTGCGTCCAAACCTCCTCTGGACATGTCTGCATCTGAGTCTGGTCCTGCTCACTCTGGCAGAATGCACATTTTTTTGGCTGATACAAATTTATTTTTGTATTTATTTTTTTTTTTTTGGCTGTTCTAGAAGCAGCTGGGCACAAATTACTTTCACTCCAATGTCATTATTATTTTCATACCACAGTTAAAGCTGTGCTGAGGGTGGTGTGAGGTGAGTAGTAATGAAACTTCCCTCCAGCACAGAAAATAAATTAACAAAACCAGAACAAGAAGCTTTCAAGGAAGATCCCATCCTTGTCCCTGTGGGACTGGTGCTCCCACAGGTGAGCTAACAAGTTAAGGTAGAGCCAGCACAAGTTTAAACTGATCAGTGACCCAGGAACTGCTTTTGTAGGGACTGGCACATTAAAGTCAAACTGCTTTTGTAGGGACTGGCACATTAAAGTCAAACTGCTTTTTATATTAAACTGAAACTGCTTCTGTAGGGACTGGCACTTTAAATTCAAACTGCTTTTTAGGGACTGGCACATTAAAGTCAAACTGCTTTTGACATTAAATTCAAATTGCTTTTGTATGGACTGGCACTTTAAATTCAAACTGCTTTTGTAGGGACTGGCACTTTAAATTCAAACTGCTTTTTAGGGACTGACACTTTAAATTCAGAGCCTGAGAGCTCTGTAAAAGGGACTGCACTTGCTGTATGATGAGGAAAGAAGGAAGCCCCAGTGGCTGTGGGACATGAGATGGTGAGAACACCTGCAAACAGGTTCTGAGGAATGAGCAGTGACTCCTGTGTGCATCTGACTGCTACAGTCCAAGATTTGGGATCTGGTTCTGTCCAACAAGGCTCTGAGGAATCCAGAGAGTGCAAGAAAAGCATCAAGAGGCTGAGGGCTGCTCTCCATACACTGCATTGCTCAGTTCCTCCTCCTCCCAGACTGCAGATGGGGTTTTCATGCTCTTTCAGCCTGCTCACAGCACAAGTGTCCAGTCACTGATAGAGCTTTTCTGGTGCTGGTAAATCAGCAGCTCCAAAATCCCCCAAAATGCCTTCACTGTGCAGCTGGGTGTGAGAGCAGACACAGAACACTGAGTGAAAAGCTGAAAGGACACAGACAGCTCCTGGCAGCTCAGGCAGCTGAATCAGGCAGAGAGAACCTGCAAATGCTGCACAACACTGCAGGAGCCAGGACAGAGGGAGAGGCTGCTCAAGGCAGGTGTTTCAGCTCCAAAATGAATACATGCAGATAAATCCTCTGGGTTTTTTCACTGAAGGAGGTGCACAAGTGCTGGAGAGAGACATCAGGACACAAAGGTAAGTTGAGCAGTAAGAGGTTTTGAGAGGATGTGTGGTTTGAGTTAAAAATGAACACAGCCAAGCACCACAGATTTTCCAATCATGTTTATTTTTCCTGTAGCCCACAGACACAGTTGGATCTGGCAACAGAGCAGATTCTATTTTTCCATAAAGTGTCCATGTGACATCAAGCCCAGGCTAATACTGTCATCAAAGGCATTCAGAGGGGGCAGCAGCAGAAGCAATGGGAGATGCTGGGAGGAGGCCAGACAGCAAGGCACAAGGGCAGGGAGCACCTCCTCTCCCACTGCCACAGCAGAGACAGGGTGCAGATATGCATAAAGGCATTTTCCTCATCAATACCAGACAAACACAGCACCATGCAACACAGCCTGCAGCTGGAAGTGGGTGGGGAGCAGGATAAGGATTGTTATTGCAGTTCTTGTTGGGAGCTGTGTGTGCAGGGCAGGGGGAGAGCCCAGGGCTCAGCAAAGCTCCCCAGGGGCATTTGCTTGCTGGAGGGAACCACAATCCTCAGGGTGCACCTAGTGGGACACACCTCTCCCTCAGAGCCAGATCCACCTTTCAAATGCAGTTTGAGTACCTGAAATGCTGTGGGAAGAGACATCTGTGTGTTTTCCTTGCAGGAGGTGGGCTGCTGTGGCGTCTCATCAGGTTGAGGTTCCTTCCCAGCCCTCCCTCCCAGCTCTGGCCCACACCTGCACCCTGCTGTCCAACAGCATCACCTCAAACATCATTTCCCTTCTGCAGGGAGATTGGAGGAACACCTTCTCCTGACCACACTCTGCTGCTCCAAATCCCCCTCCTCCCTCCAGCCCAGGTCCCACAGAGCCCCCAGCCCAGGCTGTGTGTGCTGTAGAGCTGCACAGAGCAGGGCCTGGGCTGTGGGTACAGGAGGGTGGCACACACATACACACACACACGTGGCATCGCTCCCTTTGACTTTGTTTCACCCAGCCACAAACCTTCCAGCACCAGAATCCTCCTCTGCCGAGTGGTTCCTTCATCCCAAGCAATCTGCACAGCAGCAGAGAGTCTCCACAGTGCAGGGCAACTCGTGCAGCCCTGCTGGCAGCTGGCACCTTTGCTCAGCCCTGGAGACTGAGAGAAAGGCTTTGGAAAGGCAGGGCAGCTCCTGCAGCCAGCACCACGCCCTTGTCTCAGCCACTCACTGTACAAATGGACAACACACACGCATTATTTACAGCCCGTTCTCACATGATGGAGCAGCTCTTGGCTCGGTCTTTCCTCATCTCTGTGTCACTCAGGAAGTCTGTCCTGCCAGGCATCTGTGACGCCCGCTTCAGTCCCCGCTTGGAGTTGCTGCGTTTCAGGTTCTTGTGCACCCTGTTGACCGAGGCCAGCGTGGTCAGGTGGAACACGTCCCTCACGCTGTTCTCTGACACCTTGGAGGAGCATTCTGCATAGGCCACTGCCCCAATCTGCCGTGCCAGCGCGCTGCCCTGCGGCCAGAGAGAGCAGCACAGAGGGGACGGGGTTAGGGCACCGAGGAGCAAGTGTAAAAATGTGCATTTTATTGGCTTTTCGCATTAAAATGGTTATTAAAACGAATACCGTTAGGAAAATTAATCCACAAAATGTGTATCTTATGATTGGCTTTTCGCATTAAAATGAATACTGTTAGGAAAATTAATCCACAAAATGTGTATTTTATGATTGGCTTTTCGCATTGAAATGAATACTGTTAGGAAAATTAATCCACAAACACCGGAAGTTTATGTCCAAAAAGGAGGCATTTTTACTTCATTCAAATAAAGGGACAAGCCATGGGGCATTGTCCTGGGATCTCTCAAATTTTTGGGGGACTCAGCCTCCCTTTTTCTCCCAATTTCCCTTCTCTCTTTCCCCATTGGCTGAGGCACTTGAGAGGTAAAAAATTCCCAATACACCTGATACTGAAGATTTCCCTCTAATGTATAACCCTCCCTTAAGTTAGGAGAATTAACCCACAAACATCAGAGGTTTATGTCCAAAAAGGAGGCAGAAGAGTACTTTTGCTTTATTTGAATAAAGGGAGAGGCCATGGGGCATTCCCCTGGGATCTCTCCAATTTTTGGAGGATGCTGTCACTGTGATATTTTATGAAAAATCCCTTTGCCAGGATCTTTTCTCCTGAAAAGCTGGGAAGCTTCAGCTTCTCCATGTTTTGCTGCTCTGGAATGTGATTTGGAGAACTGTTTACCCAGCATTTGAATTTTCTTTAATTAATGGCCAATCACAGCCAGTCTGCGTCGGACTCTCTGAGTCTGTCACAAGATTTTATTATCATTCCTTTCTAGCCTTCTGATGTCTCCTTTCTCTTTCTTTAGTATAGTTTTAGTATAGCATTTTTAATATAATATATATCATAAAATAATAAACCAGCCTTCTGAAACATGGAGTCAAGATTCTCATCTCTTCCCTCGTCCTGGGGACCCTCAAACACCACTACAGGACTCAGCCTCCCTTTTTATCCCAATTTCCTTCTCTCTTTCCCCAATGGCTGAGGTACTTGAGAGGTAAAAATTCCCAATACACCTGATACTGAAAATTTCCCTCTAATGTATAACCCTCCCTTTTAATTTTTAATTCTTATGGAATTTAAGGGTTTTTCTACCCCATTGTTTCCTTCATCTTTCAGTGTCTAATTTCATTTATCAGCAAACCTGAAGTCACTGGGAGCAGAAAGAGCTGCACTGAACTGGAGATGCAGAAGGACAACACTCCCCTTTAGCCAGTCCAGCCTGTCAAATCAGGCACTTCCACCTGCTTTGAGGAATGACTTTTTTGGCCACTAAATGGCTGGCTGCCCAGCAGAGCATCAGGAACTGGGTCTTCTAGAGCTGGGGACAAGAGTGGTGGAAACAAGAACAGCTCCAAACCCCTGAGCCATGACCAAACCATCAGCAGACCAAGGCTTGGGTGCAGGGGGTGGCAGGGCAGAGCTGTCCCCTCCCTGGGCACTGCCCAAACCCACCTGCTCGTGTGTCACGGGGATGAGGCGCTGCTTGGAGAGCTCCCTCAGGGTGTTGAGGTCTGTCCTCATGTCCAGCTTGCAGCCCACCAGCACGATCTTGGCGTTGGGGCAGAACTCCTGTGTCTCCCCTTGCCACTGTGGAGGAAAGGACAGGTTCTGGTTGGTGTGGCTTTTCCAAGCAGGGGGTCACAACTGTTCAAACACTGATTAGCACATCAGGGCTCTTTAATGACTGCCACTGTCAAGGATGGAATGGCCAAAGTACCCTTCATGCCTGCCTGCTCCAGATTATTGCTCAAATCTGGGACCCCAAGGGTCAACAGGGCCAGTGGAGAGCTCTTTGCACACTCACACACTATTCATTAATGGGAGCCACCACACCATAATGTTAAAGACATCATGATGTTCAGAGCATAGCTACAGCCAGGGAAATTAAGAATTGAAGCAATGGAAAGAGAAGGCCAGGGCAAACATCCATGTCCTTCATACAAATGACTCTTTTCAGAGCTCCCAAAGTGAATGCCTGATGTCAGCTGTGTCTGCAGCAGTAAATAAATCCATCACCTGTGACCTCCCCCGGGGGGAGACCTGCACAGCTCCATCAGCATGTCAATGCCCCAGTCACTTATCTAGTGGTGCTGAAGTAGAGAGCAGATAATAAATAGAGATTACCCCCAGCTGAAGTGTCACTTGGAATTAGCAATTTCCTGCTACAATAACTCAGGGCTGAGGTCCACTCTGGGCAATTAGAAGCAGAAAGAAAACCAAGCCACCAAGCCCAGTGTTCACAACCTCGTGGGGAAGGGAGGGCTAAAAACCACCCAAATGTCATTCAACCAGTATCAGACTAAAGCCACTGCAAAATATGAAAGACCTTATTTTCTATCAGGAGATTGTCTTAGGTATCTGTTTGCCAAGACCTCAGGTACCCCCAGCCCCTGAGCAGGTCATGGTGCTGCAGCCACAGACCTACCCAACCTCACAATGAACAGACCCACTTCTTTTGGAGCTCTCACTCTAATTTATATGCAGAATGTAAAAAAATCTTTTTTTTTTTTTTTTTATCAGGAGATTGTCTTAGGTATCTCCAGGAATTTGCTTGCCCCAGGACTTAGGCACCCCCAGCCCCTGGGCAGGGTTCTGGAGGTCATGGTGCTGCAGCCACAGACCTACACAACCTCACAATAAACAGACCCACTTCTTTTGGAGCTTTCACTCTAATTTATGTGCAAAATATGAAAAATCTTTTTTTCTATCAGGAGATTGTCTTAGGTGTCTCCAGGTATCTGCTTGCCAAGGACACTGACTCCCCAGGATTCAGGCACCGCCAGCCCCAGAGCCACACAACCTCAGAATGAACAGACAGACCCACTTCTTTTGGAGCTTTCACCCTAATTCACGTGAAGGATTTGAGCTACAAGGCCTGTCACACCTGGCAGAGGGCTCTGCAGTGACACAGGGCTCCCTATTCTATGGAGAGAGCTGTGACCTCTTCCTGCATGACTGACACCTCTGGGAGCCCAAACCCTGTTGTGCTATCAAGACTTGTCAGGACCAAAGCACCACTCCATGAAATCTTGTTCTGCATGAAAGGCAGAGCTGCTTGCTTGCACTCCCCTCAGATGCCTCTGCCCCTTCAACTGTACATGCTGTACAGCAGCCCAGGCATCAGAGGGGAGGCATTAATAAAGATTTCCTCTGCTGGATTTTTGCCTGAGGCTTGAACAGGAAATGTTATTTTCCTTATTTGCCTGATATCACAAGCTAAAACCCATTTCAGCTTCATGGTGTCTTAGGAATTTTCCTCGCTGCCATAAGGCTGTGAGCCTGCACCAAAGGAAACAAGGCATCTACTCAGAGGCACTTAAGAAATCCCCTGGGATTTAGGGTTTATTTTAAGTTACCATATCAAAAAAACATTGCCTAGCAGCACTCCAAACATCTGTGAGGCTGTACAGGGAAAGCCATGCACTGAGCAGGGTGGACTCACATGAAGAGTGTGCAGAGAGACAAGTAACTCCCAGCCCCACCTAATTATTGAGAGGTTTGTATTTCATTAAGGTCCAAGTGATTCACTTGCATTATTATTCTGCTGACTCCCAAGCTGAGCAGTGAATTCTTTGAGTCCACATGAAACACCCTCCCTCCACCCAGCCTGCTTGGTACCCAGGACCTGCTCTGGAAGGCAACACTGAGCCATTGACCAATTTATCTGAAGGGTCTTTGTCCCCTCAGCAGGACACTCCTGAGACAAAGCCCCACTTCTGAGCCCTCCCAGCAGCTGAGTCAGAGGCACTTGCTTCAGCACATTTGGCAAAATGTGGAGAGGCCAAGAGGCCAGGCAGCACAATGTGCCATGTTCAGGCCGTGGCCATTCCAGCCCTGGGGCTCTCTGAGGAGAACAGCCATGGGAGCTGCTGCTCTGTGGTGCTTTTCATGCCTTGGTGTCCCAGAGAGTGTCACAAACGAGATACCAGCCCCCCAGGACAGGATGCAGCTGCCAGATGCTGTCCTGCACAGCACAACCACACACCCTGAATTCCTGCACAGCACAACCACACATCCTGAATTCCTGCACAGCAGAACCACAGCTCCCTGAATCCTGCACAGCACAACCACACACCCTGAATTCCTGAATTCCTGCACAGCACAACCACAGCTCCCTGAATCCTGCACAGCACAACCACACACCCTGAATTCCTGCACAGCAGAACCACAGCTCTGCTCCCTGAATTCCTGCACAGCAGAACCACAGCTCTGCTCCCTGAATTCCTGCACAGCACAACCACACATCCTGAATTCCTGCACAGCAGAACCACAGCTCTGCTCCCTGAATTCCTGCACAGCACAACCACACATCCTGAATTCTGGCACAGCAGAACCACAGCTCTGCTCCCTGAATTACTGCACAGCAGAACCACACACCCTGAATTCTGGCACAGCACAACCACAGCTCCCTGAATTCCTGCACAGCACAACCACAGCTCTGCTCCCTGAACTCCTGCACAGCAGAACCACACACCCTGAATTCTGGCACAGCAGAACCACACACCCTGAATTCTGGCACAGCACAACCACAGCTCCCTGAATGCATGGCAGGAAGCAGGGCACAGCAGGACCAAGAAAACCATTTATCCTCCTTCCTCTGAGCAGCATTTGGGGCTGCTGGACTTCACCCCAGCTCAGAGGAAAGCCTTGTGTGGGACCTTCTCCCAGAAGTGACCCACTGGGGACCAGCCAGGGGTGCCCCACAGCAGATCCCCAGCCCTGAGAGGCTCTCTGGGACCTGCCAGCTGCAATATCAGCTCTGCTGAAAGGAGCAGGTAGGAAATTTCAGCTGCTCCCAGTGCCAGGGCAGGCTTAGGGCCCTGCCTGCTCTCCAGGCCAGTGGCATTGTGCCATCTCAGCTCAATAATTCACTTCAAATTCAGCACCACAGCTCATCATTTCTGTTGACGAGCTCTAGAGAACTGATTGCTGTCTTTTTCACTGTGCAGATGCTGAACTGAGGGGAGAGCCAAAAAACTGAGCACTCTGCTTGCTTGGAAACAGGCACCAGAGGCTCCTTCCCAGCTGCTGCAGGCCATCCACAGCCACTGGTGGTTCTGCTGAGAGATCCACTGCTGGTTCTGCTGACAGAGATCCACTGGTGGCTCTGCTGACATAAAAAAATAGAAAAATGTATAAACTAATACTGTGAAAGAAATTGTAGACTTTAAAATTAAGCACCTGACAACATCTTTTTAGGATTTGTGTTTCACAGCTGGAGCCTGATCCTGCGAAAAAGCCAATTTCTGTTATGTAAGTGGACTTCTCTAAACTGCAATCCTAAGCTGTAAAATTAAAATTGTGCTATCTATTTTGCAAGGGTTTGGCCTCAAATGGTAGAACCTTGCCAGATATTTCTTCTTTAATTAGATTGATGAGAATGTCTGGCCTCATGGCCTTGCCTGGAGTTCCTGTGCTCAGAGGAGGATGGTCGGGTGCTCTGCTTGGTGTGTGCAGAATGCAGAATATTTCCATTTGGAAAGGAACCTAGGGGGTGGTGGCAGCTTGCAGCATGCGTGTGGGGTCTGTGTTCACACCCACAGATGTGGGGGCAGCAATGAACAACAGCAACCCGAGACGGGGGCCAGAGCTCTGACCCTGATGAGAGCCTCAGGTCCACCATGGTGGGGCAGAGCACCCCATGGCTGCTGGCACTCACCTTTTTGAGCACATTTTCCAGGGTTTGAGGCCATGGTGGGGCAGAGCACCCCTCTGGTTGTTGGACACACCTTTTTGAGCATATTTTCCAGGGTTTGAGGCCATGGTGGGGCACAGCACCCCTCTAGCTGCTGGCACTCACCTTTTTGAGCACATTGTCCAGGGTTTGAGGGCATGGTGGGGCAGAGCACCCCATGGCTGCTGGCATTCACCTTTTTGAGCACATTTTCCAGGGTTTGAGGCCATGGTGGGGCACAGCACCCCTCTGGCTGATGGAACTCACCTTTTTGAGCACATTTTCCAGGGTTTGAGGCCATGGTGGGGCACAGCACCCCTCTGGCTGATGGAACTCACCTTTTTGAGCACACTGTCCAGGGTTTCAGGGCGGCTGATGTCAAAGCAGATGAGCACAGCGTCCGAGTCGGGGTAGGCCAAGGGCCGCACGTTGTCGTAGTAGGCCGAGCCTGTGGAGAGGAGCAGGGTCAGTGTTAAAATAAAATTCTGGTTTGAAAGAGACCACATGCCATAAGTTCACCAGAACTGGATTAGCAGAGGATTTTAGTTCCTTTGTTTAGGCATGGAAGTCAGATGTTTTGTCCTTGTTTTCTTATATTTACCCCTTGACAGAGTGAAGAGGCAAGTTTTACATCCCTCTCCCTGCCTGGTGAGCATCTGGCAAGTGCTGCTGATGCAGGAGGGCTCAGCCTGGCTCACCACTCAGCCTGGATTCCATCACCCCTCACAGCAGAAAGGTGGGGCTGAGAGAACACAGCAAATGCTGCTGCCGGGTTTGTATCCTCCCTTGCTATCTTCATACAGGAGAGCTTGCTCACAAAGGTGGTGAGAATTTGTGACAGGTACAAATGGATTGCCTTCTTTCTGGATTTGTGCTGGGAAAAGTCAGACAGATTCTTTTTGGTGTATAAAAGAAGTGACAGCGTTTGGTGAATGAGCTATAAATGGAAGGGGATGATTCTGCATTCCACAGGAGCTCTGTGAGCAGGCAAAGAGCCCAGCCTGAATCATGCACTTCTTATATTTCTGTATTTCTTCTACCACACACACGTGCACACACACACCCCTTCAATGCAAATTTCAGGCAGGAAGGTCACTGTGCCACAGCATTTTTATTTGCCCTGCACTCTGCTGGCGAGTGCAGACACCTCAGCAAACACTCATGGAGCAATCAGCCTCACTATATAAAACCAAAGCAGTGGTTTTAAGTAGCAAAGACAAATCACTTAAAACTTCCTGGAGGGATGAGAAGCAGATTTTATTTATGGGAAGAGGAAACAGAGAGAGCAGAATCCTGTTGAATCTGCCTCCTCCAAAAGCAGGATTGCCATCCTGGGCTGAGGAAGCCAGACCTGCCTCCTGCTGCAGCTCCTTGGGATGTCAGGAGCTGGCACTTTCCCACCCCAGGAGAAAGGTGCAGCCCAGGTGTCAGGTGGCTCCTCAGTGAAACTCAGCACCTGATGAATGATGGATGATGGTGGCTTATGTGTCTGGAAGGATGGAAATCTGCCTGGGCTGGGCACCAGAGGAGAGTGGGCTGATTCTCTGCAGGTCCTGTGTGCACAGGGGCTCAGTCCCCCAGCACAGCACAGCTGGAGCTCTGCAAACACCTGGGCAGCAGAGCCTGATGCTCCTCTGGGTTGTGCCCAGAGCCCACATGGGGCAGGCTGAGGGCTTGGTGGAGCCTCCCCAAACCCTGCCCAGTGCCAGGGACTGGCCATGCAGCTCAGACCATGGCACCAACCACAGCAGAGCTCCAGGGCTGTGACCAGCCAGCCCCTGCCACTCCACACAGCCAGGGGAAGCTGCTCTGGATTTGATGTGCAATTGGATTCCCAAAAAATTGGCTCCTGGTGTCTCCAGCTGTTACAGCCAGCCCAGAGGAGCAAAGGCACCTGCAGCCCCTGCAAAGTCACTGGGTAGGGAAGGGGTTTGGAACAGCACAGAAGAAACAGATCCTGACCTCTGCAGAGCCCAGCCCTCTTCCTAGAGGGAAAATCAAGCTCCCTAATGGAATGGAGCCAGTCCCTGTGGCATCTTGGGCAGCTCTGGGGACAGGGATGCCAGACAGGCAGGCAGGGTGAGCCAGGGTGCAGAGGTTTCTGAGCTCTCCTCAGGCTCACACCTGGCAGGGTCACAGCACTCCCCATGGCACAGCCACATGAGCCAGCCCTGCCCAGCCCAGGGCTGCTCTCACAAGCAGCACCAAGCAGTGCTGAGCTCCCCTCTGAACAGGCTCTTCTGTTTGCCACGAGCTGGGAGCACAGGACAGGAGATCCAGGGCTGATCTGCATGCCTGAATCAGCCCAGCCCTTTATCTGAGCCCTGCCCTCTCCCCCATGCACACAGAGCTCTCTGCCTCCAGACAGGGGCCCTGGTGCTGGAGGAAACGTTCCCACGCACATCCTCTCCCTGCAGCTTCTCAGCTTTACATAAACACTTGAGATAAATCTACCCCCTCCCAGCCAAGGAATGCTCCTTTTGTAGGGGCAGCTTTGGCTCATTCAGCACAGACAGTGCCACAGCAAACTGTATCATAGCAACCCGCTGCTCCTCAGCAGCCAGCCAGCTCCTCAGGGCTGCTGCAGCCCCCCCAGACCCCACTGGACCCCCACAGACCCACCCTAGAGCCAGGAATCCTGCCAGGAGTCCTGCTCTCATCACCTGGACCACAGGAGGGACTCCCGTGCTGAGGGAAGGGAAGCACGAGGTAAAGAACCTGATTTTTTCAAATGAGATCAGAATTTGCTTCACATTCATTACCTGCAAAGAGCAGGAGTCACCCTTGGCACCTCAGCTGGCATTCAGCAGCTCCTGCCCACCTCAGTGCTGCCCTGTGGGGCAGAGGAGCTGCATTGCTCCCGGCCAAGGTAATCCCCAGTTTGCTCTGGAGACATCTCTACTGAATCAGGAAATTCTATTACTTTTTCATTGCATTTGACAACTAAAACAAACCACCAAAACAACACCCCCTCCCCACCCCAAAACCCCACCTAAACAACCCAAAAAAGCCAGAGCCTTCAAATCCAGCTCTCCAGTTTTATGGATTATGAGCACTTGACACCTTACAGATCCTCCAGCAAGACACTCCAGAGACCACAGTCTGGCAATTCCACACACACACACAAGGAGCCCAAGGCTGGTGTGTCTGCAGATTCAGCCTTCCTTCACTGCATGAGTCATTCTCCCACTTGGCATCCAGGTCTGCAAGAAACAGGACCTAAGTGCATCTGTTCATGATTAAAGAGAAAACTGGAGCAAGCCTACAACCAGCTTAAAAATAAAATTCCCATTGTTGTCTACAACACAAGCACGAGTGGCTCCTCTTTGCCCTTGCCTGGCAGATCCTGCAGTGCCTGGCACTGCAGCTCAGAGATGCCACTCTTGGGCAGGGGGCTGAAATGTGCTGTTTCATCTCCACCAACGTGGTGCTAATCTTCATTTGCTCCTCATTAGGAGTTCTGGAGATGATGAGCCTCTCTTCCATCCAACAATAGGGAAAGCCAGAGTGTTTGCAGAGCCATGATCTGCTCTGCAAGGGGCTCTCACAGCGCAGCTCTGGCTGAAACAGAGATGAGCACTGCCAAGACCTCAATTTCTCAGCAGCACACTTGGGGGGCTCTGAAAGCTCTCCCCAAAGAGGGAGCAGTGCTGAGGCTGCTTTCTGCAGGCACTGCCAAGAGCAGCCTTCATGGAATGAAACACAAACCCATCCCAGCTTTCTACAGGGCTACACTGACAACACAGAGAGCTCTGGGTCACCTCCCCACACAGAGGTGCCAGATGAGCCTTCAGAGATGGCAGAGGATGTGCACCCTGCCAGACAGATCCCAAGAGGGCAAAGCTGCCAAAGCAGGAGCAAGTCAACAGCCCCAGGACTTCCAGAACCTTCTGGCCTGGCTGAACTTTGACATTTGTCTTGCTTGTGGCAACATCACTGCAAACCCCTGAAGTGTAGGAAAGGAGGAAACTGCTCTGTGACATAGAATAAACACTCTTCTGGGAAATGCACAACTGAAAGAAAACCCCAGCTCATCAGTTTGGACGATTAACCTCTGCTCCTAATTCCTACAATGCACGTTCAGAAATGAGTGAATTACTAAAGAGCCCAGCTGGCACACCTTCAGGATGAAGGCAATGCTATTTGCATAGGCTGAGGTGGCATTTCTGGGCCCTTCTCCAGACCTTATTACTGGAAGCCTGCCCCTCAGGAGGAGGCAGTTCTGCTGGATTTACCAGTGGAGGGAGGAATCCCCAGCTCAGGCAGGCACTGAGCTCTCCTGCCCCATCCCAGCCCTGTGTCCTGCCCCATCTGTGGCCACAGAAGCTTGCTCAGCTGCAAACCTCCCTCCAGCAGCTGTGAGGAGCCCCTGAAAGCTCCTGGGGCAGCATCACTGTGGGGGTGTTGGAGGGAAGGGATGAGAATCTTGACTCCATGTTTCAGAAGACTGATTTATTTTATTATATATATTATATTTCAGAAGGCTGATTTATTATTTTATGATATATGTTCTATTAAAAGAAAATGATACACTAAAACTACACTAAAGAGAAAGGAGACATCAGAAGGCCAGAAAAGAATGATAATAAAATCTTGTGACTGCTCACAGCTTCGACACAGCTGGACTGGGATTGGTCATCAAGTAGAACAATTCACATGAGACCAAGCAGAGATGCAACTGTTGGTAAAATCTCCAGACCACATTCTAAGCCATCAGAGAGTTATTGTTTATATTTCTTTTCTGAGGCTTCTCAGGAAAAAAAAAAAAACTAGTGAAAGGGTTTTCATAAAACATGTCAGTGACACATCAGAGGGTGTCTGGCATGGCAGGAGTGGCAGGACTGCCCTCCCAGCCTTTCCACGCCTGCAGCAGCTGAGCAGGGAGACAAATGGGGGTCACAGGTGCCTTCCTGGCACTCCTGCCACGCCACAAGGGCAGCTGGCATCGCCACAACCTGCCTGCCACCCTTCCTGCAGGGGACACCAGGGACCCAGAGGGGCAACAGCACAGGCAGCACGCACAGGGAACAGGGCTGAGGGCTGCATGGACACAATTCTCATGGAGCAGTGCTGCACATTTCAGGGTTACTGCTCACAGGCATCAGATCCCTCCCCAGGCATGTGGCTGCCAGATAAGGTTTCTTCCCACGGGGAAGGCTGGGCCTGTGCACTTGCAAAGTTTAATGGAGTGGAGATTTTTATCTTCAGAATCTGGGGCAAGAGGAGCAGGGAGAGCAGAGCACAGCAGAGAGCAGATCAGCTCTGGGCTGTGGGAAAGGGGTCAGCACCTGAGCTGGGAACAAACCCACCCCACAGAACATTCCTCTTTATTCACAAGGTCACAGCAGCCAGCAGGGCCAGCCAGCTGTCACTAAAAGCAAATGTTCCTCAGCATCCTCACAACTCCCAGGACATCTCATGGCCCCACAGAAGCTTGAGCCTCTCAGATCCGGAGGGGACAAAGGATGGATGATGCCAGAGCAGAATCAGGCTCCATCCCTGAGCCACAGAGCACTGCAGCATGCCCACAGCGTGCTCAACCCAGAGAGGAGATCCTCCTGGGCACTGCCCTGGCATGCCCTGGCATGCCTTCCCAAGGTCCATCCTCCACCCACTTCAGTACCAGCATTTCTGCTGCAACCCTTTAAAGTTCTGTCTGACTGGTTGCTGACCTGCATGGGAATGTGACCCAGCTGTATTTTTAGGATTAGCTACATATTTGTGCTGAGGCACAACACAAGCACGCTGCTTTTAGGCTCTCAGTCTGAACAGGAAGCATGGGAGGAGCTCTTTTGGTATGGAAAGGGCAGCTCCACATTTTCTGTGTGCCTCAGAGTGAAGTCTTTCTGAGACAGGACTTGTTCTTACATTGGGAAGAGGCAGCCATGGCAATCCTGGAGCTGCACCCTGGGAATCCAGGCACAGCCAGCCCCAGCATCCATGGAGATGCCATTGCCAAACTCAGCCCCTTTCAGCTCTCTAATCTCATCAACATTCCTCAGTAGCTCCCTTAAAAGAAGGATCTGTTATCACAGCCCGTGGGTTCCCACACAGGCCATTCCAAGGCAGACTGTTTGCTGAGCACAGGCAGAGAGGAAGGCGGAGGGGGATTTGCAATTCACAGCGTTATTCTTGTCTTGAAAGCACATCTGCTGAAGAGACAGCGGCTGTGGAGAGCTGGCAGGCACACAGCTCTGCTCTGAGCCGGGCAGGGCACTGCTGAACCCCTGAGCACTGACCTCTGCAACGCTGCAGGCTGCAGCAGGCACTGCCACTCTCAAGGTCCACAAAGGACAGTCCCCTCCAGCAGCTTCCCAAGGCAGCAGTGACCTTGTGCAGGGCACAGTGCCAGGCTGGCTCTGCCACTGAGCACTGGCAAAGATGTCCCTGCCAGGAGCAGGCAGCTATAGATGCATCAAGCAGCTCAGTGGCCTCAGATCACTCCTTGCTCTGCCTGCCTGCACTTTGAGGCACAAAAGCAGAGCCTCCTAGCAAAGAAGTCAGTACAGTGTAGGTTCCTCACCATTATTATTGAAAACAGAACAAAAAAAATCCACCCAGATACAGGGTAAAGCCTCAGAGCTGCCAGCAGCACTGCTGCCAACCCTCAAGCATGGCTTGAGCTCCTCTCTCCCCTTGCTTGCACCCAGTGCCAGGGAAGCTCTGCAAAACAGGGCATTGTGACAATCTGTTGGGCACTGGTCATTCCCACCATGGCCTGGCATTGCCAGTGCACCAGTGGGCAGTGCCAGCTCGTGGTGGGAAACACTCCAAGCACAGCTCCCTGGGCCGCAGGTCAGGCTGCTCACTGAGGGCTCTCTCTGCCAGAGACCTGCTGAGCACCTCAGTGGTTCCACTTCCAGCCCCAGACACACTCCCTGATCCCACAGGGAAAGTATTATTACCTCGCTGAGGAGAAGCTCCCTGCCCCTGCACGCCCTGGGGGGAACAATGCTCCCTCCCAGACCTGACGCACTCAAACGAAACTCGAAACTCGCCCACTCCTTGCGGAGCATCGCTAATGATCGCCAGCCATGCACCTTCCTCCTCCTCCTCCTGCCCCAGGAACAAAGCACAAAGCTCATCCTGCCGGTCCGGGGCACCCAGCCCTTTGGGAACAGCACTGCCAAGCCATCAGGCATCCCACTGAACAGGAGTTTCCCCCACCACAAGATCCCAGCCCTGTGCAGAGGAGTTGTTTCTGTGCTGAGCGTGTTCAGCCAACGAAAGAATTTGCCAGAAGAGGAACAAGAAGAGCAGCAAAGCAAAGGCTCAGGAGCAGAGATGCTCCATCCAAGCCCTGCCATTCCTGCTCCATCCAAGCCCTGCACCCCTTCCCTCGCAGACAAGGATGTCAAACTGTTTTTCAGTGGAGGCTTTAGCAAACAGCATGTAGCACTTGGGCACAGCAGGCATGGGACATTCCTGGCATGCTGTGACATGGCACCCCAACCAATTTTACTCCCATGGTCTGAATTGAAACAGAACCAGCAGCTGCAAATGTTGGACACGGGGATTTTCTCCCTGGTGCACGCCCAGAGCTAAGTCTCATTTGAGTCCTAGCAGGTTTCACACTTTTGAAGGATTATCAGCGCTGGAAACTCTCCAAAGTCATCCTCCAGCCCCAAAATACAATGGACAAAGAGTTAAAAGGCATTTAAAGAAAATCAGAGCTCCCAATACAATTTGGGAGCCATTCAGTTCTCCATCACTCCCATCCACTCTGTGTCAATATTCCTCTAATGGGAGCTGCTGCCTGCCAGCTGCCAGTGTCACAGCCTGTGTTTCCCACTTAGGAGGGGTCAATTCAGCTCCAAAGGCTGCATTTTCCAACAGGATGACAGGGCACAGGGAGCAGGCAGCATCCTGGGCTGGACAGGGCTTACCATGGGGATGGCTGAGTGGCCAGGCAGACTGCAGCCACACTCAGCCTTCATAAAGGGAGTTCTCCAGCCAGACTGCACTTTCTCCACCACCCACTGCTGAGAGATGCTCAGCTCACCTTGTGCAGCTTCCAGAGTCTCCAGCTGCTTCCTCAACTAAGTATGGGGTGAGGGAAATTAAGTAAAAATTAAAAAAATATATATATCCACCTCCTCCCTCCAGGAGTCCGCTGATTTCTCATGGAATTTTAGTTCCAATCATTTATCTAAGAGAAGGAGAGCATTTAAAATAGAAAATGTTCCCCTCCTCATGTCAGGATCACCCTTTTTCACTCTTGCTGGGATGGAATTTATCATGAATAATATGAAAAGCAGCTTAAAAGAAAGAGCAGGTACTCCAGGAGAGAAGGGGAAGTGCCCACCAATGCCTGTAATTCTCCATGGGGTGGGCAATGAGCTTCTCCTGATCCCTTCAGCTCAGCTGGTTCAACTCACTATTGTGCAGAACTTCTTTTGCCAAAGCTCCCGTTTATAAGGGCCTCTGAAGGCTAGTGAAAACTCAACAGCACTTTGCAGTCTACAGCTAAAAATTTCAGTTTGATTACCAGGGAAAACTGCTGTCTAGTGCTTTGCAGGATTGTTTGTTAAGAGCTAGCTCCTGTGTATTTCAAATCAAAGGGAATCTATCTGCAAAACTACCTGATGAACTCTATCTACAGCAAAGCTGTTAAAAAGGTCTGACATTTTTCACAGAAGAATCAAAGTCCATTTGTTTTTGGCTGCAGAGACAAATATTGGAAAAACATCTTTTGTCACAAGGGGAAAAATGAGCTTGTGACAGCATCAGATGCAGGTGCCAGATACATCCTTTAAGGACTTTTTATCATGTCCTTTTCTTTAAACATTTGTAAGACCAAAGCAAATCATTCTGGAGGATTCCTGAAAAGCAAACACTTCAAACGTGCTTCTACACCCTGCAAAGATGAAGTTTTTATATCAAACACAGATCCTCTACAGCAAAGCCATTCAGTGCCTAGCAAAGATAACCCACCACATCCCCTCCAAGGCTGCAGAAGCCCAAGTTTGGAACTCCCCCAGCCATGGGGGTGCACAAGCTGTGGGTGAACACTCATGTGCACCCCAGTGACCACCCCTGAGTCCTGGAGCACCCTGAGCAGCTTCAAGGAGCCCTCTGCAGCCCAGACCAGCCAGGATGGTTTCACACATGAGAGTCTCCAAACCAGCCCTGCAAGGGCTTCCATGTACCCACCACTCTGTGCTTCAAGCACAGCTCCTGGTCAAACACCAAGGGCCAACACTTCATTCCCAGGAGCCAGCGTCCTCATGGCTCACATCACAGCACACAGCTTGCCAGCAAAGCTGAATCCAATTCCCATTTTGTCTCAGGGAATAAAAATCAGCAAAGCAAGGTCTCTTAGGTCAGGAAGCTCCAGAAGAAGATTCAAATATATTTTACATGTTTGGGCTTGTCCAAGACTCAGTAAAGCCACTACTCTAGGCAGAACTATGCTAATCCTATAGCTGTCATTTAATGAATGCAAAATTACAGCAAGGAATCTGAATGAACAACAGGAAAAGAAAGTCCTAGGTCATGTTTTCACTTACTACTGCTCTTGGACACTGAGAGCACTTCATTTATCATCAGGATTCCAAAAATTAAGAGACTATGGGGAAAGAGAACCAGCAAGCACACGATGTATATTCATCAGCAGAACACAGCATTCAGCTGCACTGCCCGTACAAAAGGACCCAAAGATAAACCAGAAAGTGCCTGTGAACTTTGCGGGATGCCAGTATTTCCATTAGCTCTGCATCACGCACTCCTCCTGCAACTCGTGCCTCCCCCGGGGCAGGAGCAGGCACAAAGTTTGGGACGGGTCTCGGTGGGCTGGGACAGCCGAGCTCGGCGCTGTGAGCAGAACCACAACCAAGGACACAAAGAGGCAAAACCAATCCGAGCCAAAAAGACGCCAGAGAACCGCGGAGGCTCCGTGGCAGCACCAGGGCACTCCCCCTCCACCAGCACTCCCATTCCTCCCCATGCCCTCCGGCCTCAGGGCTGCAGCCGCAGCCGGTTCTGTTCGCTGTCCCCGCTGCAGGACAAGGGAGCGCCGCCCGCTCGGTGCCCCGGGAGGCTCGCAGGGCTCGGAGCCGCTGCCCCTGCCCCAGCCCGGCGGCTCCGGGAGCGGTGGGAAGGACGAGTCCGGCCCCGCCACCCCCGCGCACCCCCGGCCCACCTGAGGTGTCCCACATGTTGAGCTCGGTGCGCTGCTTGTCGATCTCGAAGCTGGCCGTGTAGTTCTCGAAGACGGTGGGCACGTAGCTCTGGGGGATGAGGGGAGAGCACAGGTGAGCCCGGGGGAGCTGAGGGGAGCCCGGCCCGCCCTCCCGCAGCCCTCCCGCACCTCGGGGTAGCAGTCCTTGGCGAAGACGTGCAGCAGCGCGGTCTTGCCGCACTGCGTGTCCCCCACCACCACGATCTTGCAGCGCGCCAGGTGCCCCTCCATGGTGCGGGGCCGCCGCGCCCGCTCCGCCGCCGCTTTACCGGGCCGGCCCCGGCCTGGCCGCGCCCCCGGCCCCGACGGCACCAACCAGGCGCGGAGCGGAGCCGGCGCTGGGCAGGGCCGAGCCGCCACGGCCGCGGCCCCGGGAGCCGCCCCCCGCCGGCCCCTCCGTCCCGAGGGGCGTCCCCTCTGTGCTGCCGCCGCTTGTCGCCAGCCCCGGGGCACGGCGGGTGGAGGATCCGGGGTGTCCGGGATGGGCCCGCAGCCCCGGGATAGCCCCATACCCCCGGGATGGGCCCGCAGCCCCGGGACGGCCCACAGTCCCGGAATGGGCTCACAGTCCCGGCCCCACAGCCCTGGGATGGACCCACAGCCCCGGGACGGGCTCACATCCCCGGCCCTGCACTGCCCGGGATGGGCCCAGACCCCCGGAATAGACCCACAGCCGCGGGATGGGTTCGCATCCCCGGGATGGGCTCACAGCCCCGGCCCCGCACTGCCCGGGATAGGCTCACACCCCTGGGATGGACCCACGAGCCCCGGGATGGACCAACAACCCCGGGATGGGCTCATATCCCCGGGATGGACCCACGACCCCCGGGATGGACCAACAACCCCGGGATGGACTCATATGCCCGGGATGGACCCACAGCCCCGGGATGGGCCAACAACCCCGGGATGGACCCACACCCCCAGCCCCGCACTGCCTGGAATGGGCCCACATCCCCAGAATGGTCCCACAGCCCCGGAATGGGCCCACAACCCCCGGGACGGACCCACAGCCCCGGCCCCACACTGCCCGGGATGGGCTCAGAGTCCCAGGATGGCCTCACAACCCCTGGGATGGACGCACAGCCCCGGCCCCATATCCCCAGCATGGGCCCACAGCCCCGGGATGGGCTCACAGCCACAGGATGGGCTCAGACCCCCGGGATGGCCTCACAACCCCCGGGATGGACCCACACCCCCAGGATGGGCCCACAGCCCCAGCTCCTTGCTGCTCTCCCTGCCCGGGAGGTGCCCTTTTCACCGGGGCTGCCCAGGGAACGGGAGCTGCTCCCTGAGGAATTCGACAGGAGCAAGTGTAGCCCCACATTTCTCCTCACAGAGAAAAGCAAGGCACAATTCTCCCCAAGAATATTTCTGGGATTTTGCATTCTATGAACCTCAGAGAAAGGAAGCACAATTCTTGTCATTTGTTGTGCCTGTGTTTGTGCAAAAGTAGAATGCAATATGGAGATTATTTACCCACAGTGATGGTGTTTTGTTTCCTTGGCCTGTCCCGCATGTGTGTGTGTGTGTCAGGACTGTCACTGACCGTCACGAGATTCTGGGCAGTGTGAGCACGGTTGAGTGCTCGGCAGATTCAGTTTTAGATGTATAGAATAATATGGTATAAAAGTAATTAATTAGCCTTTTGATATCATTCTCTCCCCTCTTTTGGGAGCAAAAATATCCACTATAAACAGAGACAGCTGGAATTCTGTGCTCAATGAACCCCATATCCCCAATGTCCGTGGCCAAGTGACATCAGCAGGGACAGGGGACTGTGCAGCAGCTGCATGACCCCAGGCTGGCCTCACAGCCCTCTGCAGAGAGGGCAGTGATTTCTGCTCTCCATCCCTCCTTGAGCACAGACAGCACATCTATAAATTACAGGCAGTGATTTTAATTAGCAGGCTTCTCTGCTGCTCGTATTTCGCTGGCCACACTGCAGAAAGATTCACCTAAATGGCAAACTGACAGGCTGCCTGTCAGAAAATGCAGTAAAAATAGACATAAGGAAGACAAAGAAGGCCCGGAGAAAAGGAAATGAAAATGTTTTGGCAGCGAAACAAGATTATTAATGGACTGAGGGGGCAGATTGTTTTTTGCTGAAATCACAGTCATGTTTTGTATATAAATATTGGTGCTGAGCATGATGTTGGGACAAGTAAAGAGCAAAGACAGGGAGCAAGGCATGGGGGGTTGCCCTGCAGGTACCCAGTGGTTTCAGGTGCTTCTTGGCCTTCTGACAACCCTGCCAGCCTTGCCTCCAGGGACACACCAGCCTCAGTCAGCACTTTGGAGCTGATGCCTTCATGTGGTCACAAACCACCCAGGTCCCACTCTCAGGGTGCACCCCTAGGACAGGAGCCAGGTGCAAGCAGGGCTGAAGGTGTGTCTGAAGCACGTTCACCATGGCCAGATGGGAATTCAGTCCCACCTCATCATCACACACCAGAGAAGACCCAAAAGCTGAAGGCATGAGGTGGTCCAAGGAGACAAGGTAGTCCTGGAATCCCTGCATCTCCTGACCTCAGCTGATCTGATTCCTGCATTTTGTGGGCCAGGAGCTGGCTCAGTCAGTTCCTTGCTCTGCAGCTTTGCTGTGGGTTTTGCTGCAGCATCCCTGGGCCTCCCAGCCTTGTCTTAAGCAGAATGATGAGCGACTGTCTCATCCTTGTTTCCTCAACTCTCCCTGGGGAAAGGAGCCTGTGCAGCACTGACAGGTTTTGTAAGGCCTGTAGGGATTTTTTTTTGCCTTATATGTGTGCATGTCACTCCATTTTTATGCAGAAGGATGGAAAGGAAAGTTCATTGTCTTGTGACTGCAGGTAAAGGAGTGCAGGGTATTCCCCAGTGTCACCTGGAGCAGGATTTTCCCTTTTCTGACTGCACTTCACCACGTTTCTCAGCAGGAATTTGGATTTTGCTCCTCACCATCAGATGGTGGAAAGCCTGCTCCAGTGGAGGCAGGACGCTCTCTGCAGGGAGCACTCAGAGCTCTGCAAACCCCACAGCCCCATTTCCCTTCAGGAGAGGGAGAGGCAGCAGCTGCAGGGCACCACCATGGCCGAGCCTCACCTCCCCTGCAGTGCAGGGCACAGTTCACCCCTGGTGAATGTATTCTGTTGCAGGATGTATTCAGCAAGCCTTCATCTTGGTGTGAATTTTCTGAGCAGGCTGCAGAGCCTTGCTGTGGCTGTCACTGAGTGTGGAGAGGCGACAGATGGCTCTCACACATTTGCTCCTGGAAGTGCTTCCCCAGTGGCTGGATCCTCCCTGGCTGATCCACCCCCTCGGGGTCTTAATTGCTATTATGAATTAAATTCATTGGGTTATATTGATGCCATTCTCTGTACAAAGAAATGTGAAGATATTCTGCACTAGGAAAGTACACTGTGAGAAGCTAATTCTCACTGAAGGATCCACAGCCTGAAATTTGGAGCCTGTAACATCTTATTCCGGTCTGCAGATCCCCAAAGTTTGGTCCTGCACAGCCAATCAGAGGAATGAATTTCAAACATGGTGAGCAAGTGAATTATTGAGTGAGCAGTGTCCTGAGGTCTGTCACACAGCCTGGTCCCTGCAAGAAGCACAGACACACCTGGGGAGAGTGCCCTGGTGTCACCCTGGGATCAGGGACAGAGCTCCTGCTCATCACACCATGCAGTGACAGTTTCCTGCATTTTTATGATGATTGTTCACTTTTTACTCCTCTTCTCTTTGACATTTGTCTCAGTGTGCAATGTCTTATTCCCCAGGGACAGAAATAAGGGACACACTTTAGTGTCTCACCAGATCTAGTCTTAAATATCTTTTTGGACTTTTCAAATATGAGAAAGAGCTGGAAACTACCCAGGCCAAGCTGTAGAGTTGCTAACTACGATCTATTGCTAACTATGAGCACTTGGAGTTAAATCATTCAGCCCAGAGGTGTCATTTGATGCTTTCCCCTAGAAGATAAAGAGGTAGAAAAGCAGTAGACTGTCATAGACAGGTAGAAGAATTATAAAATAAAAGCCTTATGAAATCAGGCCTTGCTTTGCTAAAGTTGCTAAAGCTGGCCTGACATTTCTTCTAAATGCAGCTAACAAGCAATTTTCAAGTTCCCATGGACATATATCCCCAGGTTGTTAAATATATTCTGCAAACGAGAAGTTTATTTAACACAACAATCTATTCTGAGGGTGAAAAAAACAAATGCATCTGTGTAAACAATGAAATTTATCCCATGAGAGCCCGCAAAGGAAAAATGTAAACATATCTAGAGAGAGAAAATGTGATAGACACTTACACTAGCCTTTATCATCCAATGAACTGAGTTTCACTGTATTGCTGACCAATTAGGTTCAACACAGTGCCTTTTGATATTTCCTACAAGTATGAGCTTGGTGAATAAAGAATTGGCTTTCTGCAAGAAGAAAATGGAGTCTGGGCTGATTTATTCCAACAGAAGGTGTCCCCAAAGACACGACCGACTCGAGATTAACAGCCTGTCACAAAAGGAGGAGGTGAAACCAGCCAAGCCGACCGCGGGACGGGATTTAGAGATGGAATAAACAAAGATGTGAAAGGGAGATTGCAGCCAGACCGGGCAGAGCACACGAACAGCACAGCACTGGCAGCAGGATCAGCATGGATAGAAATTCAAGGAGCGGATATGCAAAGGAGCAAAAGGGATATGGAAAGCAGCAAAAGGGATATGGAAAGCAGGAAAAGGGATATGGAAAGGAGGAAAAGGGATATGGAAAGCAGCAAAAGGGATATGCAAAGGAGCAAAAGGAATATGGAAAGCAGCAAAAGGGATATGGAAAGGAGCAAAAGGGATGTGGAAAGCAGCAAAAGGGATATGGAAAGGAGCAAAAGGAGTATGGAAAGGAGCAAAAGGAACATGCAAAGCAGCAAAAGGGATATGGAAAGGAGGAAAAGGGATATGGAAAGGAGGAAAAGGGATATGGAAAGCTGCAAAAGGGATATGGAAAGCAGGAAAAGGGATATGGAAAGCTGCAAAAGGGGTATAGAAAGGAGCAAAAGGAACATGCAAAGCAGCAAAAGGGGTATGGAAAGCAGCAAAAGGAACATGCAAAGCAGCAAAAGGGATATGGGAAGCAGCAAAAGGAACATGCAAAGCAGCAAAAGGGATATGGGAAGCAGCAAAAGGTTCCGGCTACGGTCAGCAGCGGGATCAGTGTGCAAACAGCAAAGAGAAGAGGCGGTGAAGCAGAACCGGGGACGAGGTAGAACTTGTGGAATGCACAGAAATGAACACAACAGCTGGAGGAAGGTGAGCAGCCGGTGAGAACAGAACGCGAGCTGCAAACGCCGTCCTGGACCGCAGAGGATGCGCAGCCCAAAGAGCCGCGCAAGGCGAGGCAGCCCAGGAGAGAGAAACCCACAGCGAGCCCTGGGGACAGCAGCGACAAAGACAGTGGTGAGTGAGTGCTCAGCTGCTGGGAAAAACACCAATCGCTTGTTTTTAAGATTTTTTTAAAAGCTTAATAGTAATGAAATGGTTATAAAAATAGTAATGTAATTAGAGTAATAAGAATTTGGACATTTTGGATTAGGACAATATGAGACAATAAAAAACTAAGAGTTACAGACAGTCTGGGTACCTTTTCAGGGCAAAATGAGCCCGAAAAAGGACCCGCGTTAACAGAGGGTTAACCCTTAAAAGCAACAGCATGTTGCATATTCATACACCTCATCCATGATGCATAAATTCCATTCAAACACAGGATTCTGTCTGGTCAGTGTCAACTTCTTCCTCTTAATCCTAAAGTGTCTTCAGGGCTGAGCAAGGTGGGAAAAAGTTCTTTCCTTCTGATAATGGAGCAATAAACTCTCTTTCTCTGAAAGATTCAGGTGTCCTGTGGCTGCTATCTGGTGAGAGTACCTCATTCCTCTTTTTAAAAAGATATCCCACATACATAGTTTCTATTTTAACCTCAAAAGTTACGTTTTCACTACAAAACTACATTTACAGTACTATTAAACTGTTAATACAGCACTACTAATCAATACAACATACTACATGTAGTAAATATCTGCCTAGAGCCATATAATGTGCACTTTTCACATGCTGCTAAGGTGTGGGGAAACAAGGGGCAGGATAGAACCGTGCCGTGGAAATGGCACTTGGAAACATAGAAGTCATGGAAAGAAAGCCCAGCTCTGAGTTTAAAAAGGCAAAATATGCTGGGAAAAGGCATTTTCTACTTTTTTTTTTAAATTATTTTCCCCCTTACGGTGTGTGGTTTTGAGGGTTTGGTTTTTATTGCCTTTTCCCCTCCTCTTTTTCAACTGCAAGTGTTTTAGGGGGAAGAACAGAGGGCAGAATCGTGGAGTTTTCCCTTCCCTTTTTGGGGTGGCACCTGCCCATCAATTGGGAATGGCTCATCTATATTTAATTTATTTAATTGCTCTGGTGTAGATATGGCTTGGCCGCTGCAGCTCTGTTCCTTTCATTTTTATTTATTTTTTTAAGCAAAACATGATTTATTAAAGGCATAGGGGAAAACACAACCATATAACAGCTCCTGGTTTAAGTATATAAAAAGTGAAATAATTCAGAGTACATTTAATGGTGCTCGTGATACATTTAAACAGGATGTTTTGAGTCCACCCTACCTCCTCCTAGAATTTAAAACAAGGAAAAGAAATTACAGAAATACCCCTTTACCACCTCACACAACTGCAACTAGAGGTGTCTACAGACAGCATCTCCAAAGTGTGTGGTTTGTAGTTTTTAACACACGCTGCACGAGAATGTCTTAATGCAGACAAGTCAGGATTAAGTCACTGGCAGTCTTTTTGGATATTCTCCTTGTTTGCTTCCCCATACTGCTGCTTGATTTGTGAAATTTCATTTTCCAGCTCTGACAGGAATATTCCACTGCAAAGTGATCAAGAAACTCTGTATTCTTTTACAGTCATGAGACAGGCTTAACAAGTGAGAAGCTCTAGTAGTAGTTGTGTCAATTTTTGTCAAGCATTTTTGTTGTGTATTGACACTTGCTGACCATTTCTACTGACTAGTCAGTTTTACTGCATTACAACTTTATACATTAGTTGGTCAAATATATATATATACATGTATTAGTTGGCCAAATTTCAGGATTTCAATCAGATCTCCTTCAAGAACTTACAGAGTAGGTGCATGTATTTTATGTATACATATGTTATATGTGTGTGGCTGTATTTGTATACATACACACACATTTACAAAACTCCAGTAACTACTAGACTGCTCATGTCTGCTGAAAGAAGCTTTCACAAATTTCTTCAGACCACAAAAAGGCTTTTGTTCTTTTAGACATGTACAAAATTAAGTGTCTAGAGAGTTGTAAACAACAATGGGAAAAGCTTTTTGTACTGGAATGGTGCCTCCTGTGATTACTGCCCAAGAAAAGAGGCCATGGGGCCATCAGGTCTCTGCCTTTTCACTCTGTAGGCCTCCATCTCCTCTTCTGTTGGCTCCCTGGCTTCATACTGGCTGTTGTATGGTCTCCTCCTCTCATCTAACTGCGTGATTTCTCTGAGGTGCAGAAGTTGAGCCTCTTCAGCATTTAGGGCCTTTTTTAGTTTTTCTTGCTTCTTTTCCTCTTCACCCTCACTGTTGGAATTTGAGCTCTTCTTGTGCTTCTTCTTTCTCTTCTCTTTCTGTTTCTCTTGGTGGATCTCCATCAGTGTTTTGGGTTTTATCATGTGTTCTTCCTCCTCAGGCTGCTTTTCCATTAAACTTGCCTCTGTATTAGCAATTTCTTTCCCAGTTTCCCCTGTACAGTAGGAGTACTCGACAAAGGAGTGACAGCACTTGTAACCCCACTTCCCTTCCTTCCAGCACGAACCCCAAATGCATGTATGGTTGTTGATCCTCACATCCTCTTCATGCTTAGAGCAAGCAATAGCTCTCTGCTGTCCCTTGATGACTGTTCCATGCCTAGATTACTCCACATAATTTTCTGTTTGAGCTAGCAGCAGTTCAGCTGGGAGGGCATCTAAATGTTCCTGTCCTCCATACTTCTCCAGGATGCTTTCCTTCTGCTGTGCCTTGAAATCTTCTTTTTTTGCTTTGAAAGATTTATAAAGGAGCTCTAATTTGGTAGGGTCTGCTTGAAGATGAACTTCAGAGCCTTTGTCATAAGCCTTCCAAGCAAAGAGCTGAGTCTGTGCCATTGAAATGGCATCACCTGTGTAGTGAACAAAGTTGTCAACAGCATAAGCAACTTCATCTGGACTCCTGCCTGTGTTGGCATAAGGGTTCTCCCTCATTGCTCTTGTTTTGGGATCATAATAAGCAGAGTTTGGGTCTAGATTCCTCAAGTATTTAGCAATATCTGCCCGAATACGTAAATTTCGGACTGTGATGCGTCTTTTGGAGTCAAAGTTCTGCCCGGGCATATCTCTGTGTCTCATATCATGTCATCTGTGTATTTGTCCTCATCTTCACTGCTGTGATCTCTTTCTGTCTGTGAATTTGATTCCTCTTCTCCCCCCTGGTGTCTTGGGGAGTTCACTCGCTCCAGCTTCCCTGATGCCAACTCCTCCTGAAGCTTCTGTGCTTTCAGTGCACATTGGGCCAAATCAACCTTGGAATATTCCTCAACAATTTTCATGTGTTCCTCTGGGTCATAACCATTCCACCTGTCTCTCTTCCCATCGTAACCAAACACCAGCTGGGGCTGCACGTGTTCATCCTGGGCAATATCCATGCCTGTGTATTTTGCTCCAGCTTTCCTGGGTCTCTCCATGCAGTGTTTCCTTTTGTGTGTCAGTGCCCCGCAGTTCTCACAGGCTCCTCTGCGGTACCTCGTGGCCACAGAGTGCTCCTGAACTCCTCGTTTGTACCAATCTCCAGAGGAGTTGTACACCTTTTGCTTCTCTGCCTGAGGTCTCTGATGCTTTAGTGTGGGTCTCCTGGAAGGATCTATGTACCACGGTGCTGAAGAGATGTACTGAGGAATATGAGGGTTGATGTCTTTTCCTTTTTCATCCACCTCAGCCGGTGCATTTCCAAGTTTTCTCTGCTCTTCTAATTCTTTCTTTTTCCTCCAATCTTCCCTCATCATCTTCTTTGGTTCCTCCAGGCTCACACCATTTGCACCTGAGGTCATTTTGGGTTTTTTCCTGCCAGGCCACAGCACTGCCCCACAACACTCCTCTCCCCTGTGCCTCTCCTCTCCTCCCAATATTATTTGCAACAATTAATTTTAAAGTCTTCACTATGTCCTATAACCTTGAATTTTATCTGCAGCAGTTCTTAAGAGTTTAGAAATAATCAGATCACAGTAAAAGAACTTTACTGCTGAAGCAGACAAAGTCAGAGCAGGAGCTGACAGCCTGTGTGTCAGGGTGGTGGCTCAGCCCTCGTGCAGTGCCAGCTGTGGTTCTGGTGGAGGAGGAATCCTGGAGAAGAGTGGAATTTTCCTCTGAAGGTCCAGTGAAGGCCTAGAAGGGTCTGGTCTTCCTCTGGGAATCCAGTGGGAAAGGCTGCTGTGGTGATCCAGCCCTCAGATTATATCCAGGTAGGAATGTTTGGCTCCTCCCCCTGGGCAGAGCATCTCCCAGTGGGATGGTGGAGTTTTATCAGCCATGCAGGGACACTCAATGGCCCATTAACAAAAGATAATTAATCGTTAATGGCCCATTCACAGAAGATAACTCCTGGAGGGAGGATTGAGTCCTGGAAGAGATAAAGAACACTGTCCCACCTGGTTTGAACAGCTGGCAATAGAACACATGCTCCTGGTTACATCTTGCATTGCACTCTAAGACAGTTAAACATCACTTTTCTGCATTGTAACATGTACAGTTGTTTTCCTTTAAGAGATGACTCTGACTAAAACAGCTGCGATGAAACACTGCCAAACACCTGTTTGTGCATAAAGAAGGTACAGGGTGTTCACCCTTGATTTTATCAAAGATTTTATTGCTTGTTACAATCTCTGCTGTTTTATCTTCCATAGATAACACAGAAGAGTCAGTGATGATTCTACATTATGGCTGTTATTGATTGTGAGCTGTTTCAGTGTTTTCCTCTGTTTCATTTTTCAGTCATGGTACATGACTGTTTAGAAAGGTGTTATCTCAACTTCCTGAGATGGTTATTGCTGATGTATTGATTACATTGTGTGAATTTACTGATTTTATAATAGGCATCGTTCATAAGATGTTATTACTGTATTTATAACCAGCTTCTTATATGTTTTAACATCTTTTTGTGTAATTATCTAAAAGACATGTAACATTTCAGGACTCTTTTTTCCTTCTCTAGCCACTTATGCATCTCTTAGACTAGCTGAGCTCTCTCGCCAGACCTGCACTGACTCTGTGGTTTAACCCAACGTTGTCTCATAATTTTAAGTATTTTTCAGAGTTCCAAGAAAAGATACCTGAGCTTCATTGAAACCCTCCTCCAAACTGCTAATCTGGTGGTTTTCCCCAGTTATTATCACAGAGGCACTCCTGCAGTTTGCTGTGTTTGAAGCATCTCAATCCTGAAGGAAACCTCAGAAGGATCCAGCTACTGGATGCTTTGATTAGTCTTTAACCCAAGGCCTTTACTCATAACTGCTATTTTTAGGAGCCTTGTTTTAAAATGTGTTTGGGGGATTCCCTCCCAGTTGGAGCCTGAGTGGTGGCCAGGCCTTGGCTCTACCTGGATGGAGAATTTGACAACAAACCCAAATGTTTTCTGCATCAAAACCAGATTCAGGTCACTTTGACTTGAAAATTTGACCCTTTATATATGATAGCTGAACCTATTTTTAAAGTAAGCTTGGGAATTATTATCTAGAAATAATTATCCAAGCCCTCACTAAATTGAGATTTGTCATCTGTTTGCAGATTCTGGGATGATGGTACAGTATTTCAGAGATTCCTAATTACCTAATTTCACATGTATTATTAATTATGTGTATTATCTGAAATATTCTTAGTTGTTGTACCTGATTTATTCTTGATTACTGTCAGTTTCTTGTTCACTACATGTATTGTTTTGCCTTGATGTTTCTTCATGCAAATGAGAAGATTATTTAATACAACGATCTATTCTGATGGTGAAAAACAAATGCACCTGTGTAAACAATGAAATTTGTCCCATGAGAACCCACAAAGGAAAAGTGTAAACATATCTAGAGAGAGAAAATTTGATAGAAATTTACAATATGAATGAACTGAATTTCACTGTATTGCTGACCAATTAGGTTTAACACAGCGCCTTCTGATATTTCCTACAAATATGAGCTTTGTGAATAAAGAATAAAGAATTTGCTTTCTGCATGAAGAAAATGGAGTCTGGGCTGATTTATTCCAACAGCAGAGATGCAGCAAATACAAGTCAGCAGCAATTAGGATGGTTGAAAAAAGAAAGAAAAAAAAAATCCAAATCCCCTTTCATGTGTCCAGCCTGTTTACATTCTGGGCTAGAATAATGCTGATCTGACTCACTGCTGGCATTAATGAAGTTTGCACCTCTGGGTGAGCAATTTAATTTATCTCAGCAAGCCAAAGCTCATTATAACAGTCCATAAATGCTATCAGATGAAAGCAGCATCCTTCAGCAACCTCAGGGATTAAAGCACGGAGGCATTCAAGTGCCAAGGATTCTGCTGGAAAGGCTGCAGTGTGTGAAAGAGCATGTGTGCTGGAGGCTGAGGGAGCACAATGAATGCCTCAATTACTGCTGCAGGTTTCTCTGTGTGGAGACAGTGAGCTGAGCCTCTGGAGGAGTGAGAAATGTGTATTTTATGATTGAAAATCATAAAAAAAAACGGCCCTTGGACAGCAGCAGAGGTGGTGCTGCTGCAGAGAAACCCAGGTGTGAAAAATGCCAGTCACTTGTTTTTAGAGTTTTAAAAAGTTTAATAGTAAAAAAATGTTTATAAAAATAACAATTAGAGTAATAAAAATTGGACAATTGGAATTAGGACAATATGAGACAATAAAAACAAAGAGTTACAGACAGTCTGGGTACCTTTTCTGGGCAAAATAAGCCTGAAAAAGAACCCACGTTAACAGAGGATTAACCTTAAAAGGAACAGCCTGTTGCATATTCATACACCTCATCCATGATGCATAAATTCCATTCAAACGCAGGATTCTGTCTGGTCAGTGTCAGCTTCTTCCTCTGAGTCCTAAGGTGTCTTCAGGGCTGAGCAAGGCAGGAAGAAGTTCATTTCTTCTGCTAAGGCAGCAATGAATTCTCTTTCTCTGAAATATTTAGGTGTCCTGTGGCTGCTATCTCAGTGTGAGTACCTCATTCCTATCTTAAAAAAAGTATCCTACATAGCATTTTAACATTATGTTATAACCTAAAACTATATTTAACACAGTACTTAAGAAAATTAATACAGCATCACTTTCTAACACAACACATATAACATTCATTTTAATATTTGTGAAAAGCCAATCATAAAATACACATTTTTCACACCAGGTCTTGATCCAAGGCACAGCCACACTGCCCACAGTGGCAAGTCTGTAATTTTCAGTGTGGTAAAACCCACTGACCAGATAATGGGGTTTTCGTGGATGCACAGCATGTGGATGTGCTAAGCCTGTGATTTTGGGACTATAATTGTCAGTAAATTATTGATGCTGTGGCATAAGGTTGAAGCTAAGGAGGCTGATTTTTATTTCACATGATTTCTCCAAGGACTGCAGTGGAGAAAGTGCCTATTTCCAGAGGAGGATGCTGCTCTGCGCACCCCTGGGATCTGGCCCCGTGCCATTCACTGCCTCTGCATATCCCCAGCCTCTGCTGCTGGGCAAAAATGGAGAATTCCCACAGCCTTTGTGGCAATGATGCTCTGTGCTGGGAGGATTTCTTCAGCGAGCTGCCATCCACTGAGCTTCTGTAGCACTTGACAAGTGCCTCAATTTGTCTGTGATCAAAACAGCAGCGCAGGGAGCTGCAGCTGTGAGTGGCAGCTGTGTCTGAGGGCTTCTGTCAGATCTCCTCCACCTGCTGCTCTAGCTGTCAAATCTAAACGTCATTTACTGTGATACAGGCACAGAAAGTGTCACCAGGAGGCACAGCACTCCTGGTATGTGTGAGGCAGGTGGGATCTTGTCTGTGTGTCCCTCTCTGTGCACGCAAGGGTGAAGAAAAGGCAGAGCAGAGGCAGGAGGAATCTTTCTCTGGAATTTCTAACAAATCCAGGTAGATGGATGGAGGTCAACGCTTGCTGTAGAGCCAGGACACCAAACTGCAGAGCCCTGAAAGGGTCTGAGCACCCCATGGGGGCTGAATGCAGCCCCAGAGCTGCTTCCCTTGCCCTGGCCTGCAGATAGGGCAGGATGAAAGGAGCAGGAGATGAGGACGGTGACACCAGGTCAGGGCCAGAGCTGGACTGAGGAGCCCCAAATTTGAGCACCTCACCTGTGGGGTGGAGCCACCCCATGTCCAGCAGCCAGCCCCTGGCCACCAGTGGGGTCTCAGGGAGCCCTGCCCTGCAAGGTGAGGATTTTGTGGGCCTGAGCCTCTGGGGTTGTGTCCTCAGCCAGCCCTGGGAGCTGGCACAGGCAGCTGCTTGCTGACAAGGAAACTGCTGCCAGTTGGGCTTTTTTATCTTTTTTGCCTGGTCATTGTTCAGATGTCCTTGAGAGCGGAGCAGAGGGAGTGCTGGAGCCCTTGGTAGGAATAAAAGGACAAGGAACAAAGGGCCAGGCAGGGGAGCTGGCACTGATCCTACTCTGGCACATCCTCCTCAAACCCTTCCAGGGGATCAGGGGAGGCTGCAGGAGGCTGGGAAAAGCAGGAGAGCAGGAAAAAGCAGGAGAGCAGCTTACAGGGAGGTGCAGGGCTGCTGGAAACTCAGTGTCTGGCAGAGAGAGAATGAGAACAGCTACCTCAGTGCCCTGTGCCCACCTCTGGCTGTGAATCACAAGTCAGCACCATTCAGAACAGCAGCAAGAGCTCACATTTGGAGAGCTTGCTGGAAAACGGGCTAGAGCAGCAATTCCATTGGGAAAAATAGCTTTGTCCAGCTAATGCTCCCAATGTCCTGTGGGCAGTGCCCTGATGTGCTGGGGGTGCCAGCAGCTGAGATGCAGAGATGCAGTTTCATGCTGACCCCATCTCCAGCAGCTGAGATGCAGAGATGCAGTTTCATGCTGACCCCATCTCCAGCAGCTGATATCCCAGAGATGCAGTTTCATGCTGACTCCATTCCCAGCAGCTGAGATGCAGAGATGCAGTTTCATGCTGACCCCATCTCCAGCAGCTGATGTCCCAGAGATGCAGTTTCATGCTGACCCCATCTCCAGCAGCTGATGTCCCAGAGATGCAGTTTCATGCTGACCCCATCTCCAGCAGCTGAGATGCAGAGATGCAGCTTCATGCTGACCCCATTCCCAGCAGCTGGTGTCCCAGAGGTGCAGTTTCATGCCGACCCCATCTCCAGCAGCTGGTGTCCCCCCTGGTGTGCTGGGGGTGCCAGCTCAAGGTGTGCCAGCTGCCCATGCCCAGCCCATGCCCTGCACACCTGCCTGCTCCCAAAAGAGCCTCACTCACACCAACTCCAGAGCCAGGACTGACCTCAACCCTGCTGCTCCAACACTGTGAAAACAGCCGTGGGTGAGGATTTACAGGGACAATGTTACTGACTGAGCTGATAAGGAAAAACTGACTCAGAAACACCAAAGAGACCAAGGCAGAAAGAGCATCCTGCCCTTCCACAGGGACCTGCCATGTGCAGAAATGTCCCTGTCCTGTCCAATCTGCTCCAGGGCTTCACAGAGCTGGAGGAGTCTCACAGAAGAGGGATCTGAATTCTCAAATCCACTCTCTTCACTGACCACTCAGTCTCTGGGGATCATCCCTGAACTCTGGGGTGGGCAAAGGGTGAAACCCTTTGGTTTCACCCACCACAAGAGCCCTGACAGCTGTGAAAATAAATCACTGGAAGAAGGAAGGTTAGGAAAGCTCCTAGGAAGAGCAGCAGAAGATAAGGGATTGTTTTGACCGCTTCTTTCTCATCTGGGCTGTGGCACATGCCCACACATCAGGAAGGCACATCTGTATTCTCAGGGCCGACCAACAGCAAACAAAGGGTGAAGCTGTGCTGTTATCTTGCCACACAACTGGGCATGATTTCCTCCTTGCCCCCACTGCAGCCACCCCAACACCCATAAATCTGCCACGCACACACCACGAGCAGCCTGCCCCAGGCTCTGTCCTCCTCCTGCCTCCTTTCCTGTCTTTGTGCTGCTCTTCCTGAGCAGTCCCAGGCTCTGCTAGGGTCAGGGCAGCCCAGCCTGGAGCATCCTGCAGGACACAGCCATGCAGAGCTCCTGCAGCCCAGCCCAGCAGCTCACACTGGGCCTCCTGCAGCCACCAAAGACCCTGGAGATGACAGTGTGAAAAATGCCAATCAATTGTTTTTAGTATTTTAAAATTTAATTTATTATTATTACAATAAATTATAAATATATTATAATATATTAATATAATATAATGTATTATGTAATATATTATAGATTACATTATATTATATATTACATATTACATATTACATATTACATTATATATTACATATAATATATAATATATAATAAATATTATATAATATATAATATATAATATATAATATATAATATATAATATATAATATATAATATATAATATATAATATATAATATATATACATAATATATTATATATTGTTTATTGCTTATATTTAAATATAATGCATTATTAAATATAATAATTTATTATTTAAATTTTAGTTTATTATTAGCAGTAATAAAACGGTTATAAAAATAGTAATATAATTAGAGTAATAAAGAATTGGACAATTTGAATTAGGACAATATGAGACAATAAGAATAAAGAGTTACAGATGGTCCGGGTACCTCTTTCTGGGCAAAATAAGCCCGAAAACGGACCCACGTTAACAGAGGATTAACCCTTAAAAGCAACAGCCTGTTGCATATTCATACACCTCATACATGATGCATAAATTCCATTCAAACACAGGATTCTGTCTGGTCATCCTGAACGTCTTCCTCTGAATCCTAACAACATCTTCAGGTCTGAGTGAGGCAGGAAGAAGTTCGTTTATTCTGATAATGAAGCAATAAATTCTTTTACTCTGAAATATTTAGGTGTCCTGTGGCTGCTATCTTGCTGTGAGTGCTTTCTTTTAAAAAACCTTCTTACACAGCATAGCTGCTGTTTTAACATTATGTTATAACCTAAAACTATATTGAACACACCACTTAAGAAAATTAATACAGCACCACTTTCTAACACTACACATATAATATTCATTTTAATATTTGCAAAAAGCCAATCGTAAAATAGGCATTTTTCACTCCGGGGTTTGCTGATCCGTGGGCCAGCCAGAGCTGTCACAGTGCTGACAGTGCCCTGTGCAGGGTTTTGCTTGGCTTGGGAATGACACGGAAATTTCCCAGCACTCTGATTATCCTCTCTGTGGTTTGTGGTTTCTTTTTGGGCATGGATATTTTCCTGTTTCGGGGCTCTCTGATTTGCTCTCTTGAGCAGTCACCCTGCAGTGGTTTGTTAGGGATGGGCTCAGATGAGAGAGGTGTGGATTCTGTTGTGCTCTGCACACACAAAATGGCACCGGATCGGGATTCCCGATGGAAATGGGAGTGTTCACACATTGATATTCACACAGTGATATTCACACAGTGATATCTGTGATATCTGGGAGCCGAACAGGGACCCGAGCAGTGAGCTCAGGGAGGACGCTGCTGTCTGCTGGCAGAAACAGAGGCTGGATCCAGCGATCTGCCCGCACACACTGCCTGATTTATTTGTCTTTAGCTGCAGGATTAGAGCTCAGTTCCTCCCTCCGATCTCTGCGTAGCCCGAGCCTCCTCCCTGCCGCAGAGCTCCCCGCAAGGCTCAGGATTTCCGCACTATAAATTAGAAAAGTAACTCAGGGAAATGATGAAATGATGCTCCAGCAAAACTGCTGCCATTCCAACCATGCCCCCAGGAAGGGTGCGAGCAGCAGCATGTTTGCTCGGAAGGAATCATTTAGAAAAAAAAATTAAAAAAAAAATTAAAAGGGGGAAAAAAAGAATAAAAAAAAAAAAAAAAAAAAAAGGAAAATAAAGGGGAAAAGGGCGGTGTGGAGGAGAAGATGCTGGCGCGGCAGGGGGAGCGGGCCCAGGGGCTGGGCGGCCTCACCGCCCCGCCCGCCGCCACTCGCTGCTGCCCCGCCCGAGCCGCTCCGCCCCCGGCCGCGCCCCGGCCCTTCCCCGCCCGCCGCCGCCGCCGCCGCTCCGCAGCCGCTCCCGCCGCTCCGCACCGCCATGTCCGCCGAGCCGGCCCCGGCCCCCGCCGCCCCCGAGCCGGCCCCCGGCCCCGAGCCGCCGGCGGGCGGCGGGGAGGCGCCGGCGGAGCACCGGGCGCTGGTGCTGACCGGCTTCGGCGGCTACGACAAGGTGAAGGTGCAGGCGCGGCGCGGCGCGGAGCCGCGGCCCGGGGAGGTCTCGGTCGCCGTCCGCGCCTGCGGGCTCAACTTCGCCGACCTGATGGCGCGGCAGGGCCTGTACGACCGCCTGCCGCCGCCGCCCGTGTGCCCCGGCATGGAGTGCGCCGGCACCGTGCGCGCCCTCGGCGACGGCGTCCGCGACCGACAGGTGAGGGCGGCCCGGGCCGCCGGCCCCGAACCGCCCCGGGGTGCCGAGCCCGCCCCGGCCCGCCGGCCCCGAACCGCCCCGGGCTGCGGCCTCGAACCGCCCCGAGCCCGCCCCGGCCCGCTGGCCCCGAACCGCCCCGAGGTGCGGCCCAGGCCCGCTGCCCGCAGCCCCGGGAGTCCCGGCGGGCCCCGGCAGCGCTGAGCCCCCGGCAGGGACCCCGCCGATCCTCCCCGCCGGGGATTTGGAGGCGACAGGGCGGCGGACAAAGGCCAGGGACAAAGGGGCAGGGCGGGCGAGCATCCCCGGGCCGGCCCTGCCGCTCCGGGAGAACGGGCGGGGAGGAGCGGGGGAGGCCGTGGGGCTCAGATTCGGGAGGTTTTCCTAAGTTTGGAGGTGTATTTTCCACGATTGATGCTACTAAGCCATTCCCAAAGGATCCTGCCTCTGGGCAGGATGATGGCAAGGAGCAGCAGTAATATTTTTTAGCTTGGGCAAGGAGGGCAGGATACGGTTCTCGTCCCTCTTGTGTTGTGGGGGATCTGCCATGGATCCAGTGGTTGGTTTGGGCAACCACAATTTGGGTTTGGGTACCACTACAAAGCCAGAGCCTGGAGTGCCTGTGGTCTCCAGGGAGAACGGGCAGGGAGGAGCTGGAGGAGGCCGTGTGCCTCAGATTCCGGAGGTTTTCCTGAGTTTGGAGGTGCATTTATCATGATTGATACTACCAAACGTTTCCCTAAGGCGTCCTGCCTCTTGGCAGGATGATGGCAAGGAGCAGCAATAATATTTTTTCGTGTTTAGACTTCTGCTCCCAGCTTGGGCAAGGAGGGCAGGACATGGTCCTCATCCCTCTTGTCTTGTGGTGGATCCAGCATGGATCCAGTGGTTGGTTTGGGCAACCACAGTTTGGGTTTGGGTGCCACTACAAAGCCAGAGCCTGGGGTGCCTGTGGTCTCTGGGGTTCCTGGTGTGTGCCCAGGTCTGTGGTGGGAGATTCTGTGCTGCAGCCTCCCAGTGAGGAGAGGGTTAAACCAGCAGTGCTGCAGTCTCTGCACACAGAACTGTGTGGATGCAGAAGCTCTGACACACCGAGGGCAAGGTTCTGATGGCTTCTGCTAACCTTGGGGGCTTGTTTTACACCACCTTGCCCTCTGATTTCAGGTTGGTGACAAGGTAATGGTCCTGGCCAGGTCAGGGCTCTGGCAAGAAGTGGTGAATGTGCCGGTCAGTCACACCTTCCCAATGCCTGAGGGGATGAGCTTCGAGGAAGCTGCTGCTCTTCTTGTGAACTACATCACTGCCTACATGATTCTGTTTGACTTTGGAAACCTGAGACCCAACCAGAGTGTCCTCATCCACATGGCTGCAGGTAAATAATTCTTGCCAGACTATACTGAGACTCTTGATTTCGCTGTGCAGCTTCTGAGTAAGTGACATGGGTGAGGAAATTATCAGAATGGGGCTGGGCTGATCAAATACCACCTGGCAGAGAGGCAGGCTTTGTGCTGACCCCATTCCCCAGCAGCTGGGGTCACTCTCTCCCAGTGTGTCCCAGGCAGAGCCTCTATTCCCCAGGCTGCTGTGCTGTGTGATTGGTACAGGCAGGGATAATTTACTAAGCAAGTTTTTACATGAGTTTTTTTAATTTACACTGGGGCTGTTTGCTTCTAAACCTTTCTTACTGCCGATTTTCAGGTGGTGTGGGAACTGCTGCCATCCAGCTGTGCAAGACTGTAGAAAATGTCACCATTTTTGGCACAGCATCTGCCTCCAAGCACGAGACCCTCAAGGAGAGTGGAGTTGCTCACCCCATTGACTACAGAACCATGGATTACGCAGAGGAGGTCCGGAAAATCTCTCCCAAAGGTGAGATGTGGTGGAGGACTTGTTCAGCTCTCTTGCATTTCTTTCAATTTGCAAAGAAGCTTTTATTTACTTCCAATTCCCTCTCTAGGTGTTGACATTGTCCTGGACCCTCTGGGAGGATCTGATACATCCAAAGCTTTTAACCTCTTGAAGCCAATGGGCAAACTCATCACTTATGGTGAGTGTGGGCAAAGTGCCCAAAAAACCCAGGGACTGTGTGAGGGTGGAATGGGATCCACACAGAAGTGGTGCATGGCTGTCAGGGATACTATTCCTCACTGTGTTGCAGTTATTTTATTTAATTAAGGTCTTTAGGATGCTTTGGCTTGGTGAAGCAGAGGGGAGTGAGATTTGTGCTGTGTCCCCAGCCTGCAAGGCTCTTCCCGTGGTGAAAGGAGCCTGCAAGGCTCTTCTCTCTCTTGGAGTAAAAGCTGATGCCTGCAGGGGAAGCTGGAATGTGCTCAGGGAGGAATACTGGCATAGTTGCTTTGTCTAGGCTGACTTAATGCACAGCCTTGCTTTTCTTTCAGAGGATGTGTGGGAGATGAGGTTTGAGGCTACTGAATACTTATCTCTCCATTCCCCAGCCCTGGAACACTGTGATTTTGTCCCACAGACAAAGCCCTCACACAGCCCCCAGTGGGATTCCAGACACTTGCAGCAGTGTGCTGCTTTGGTTGTCCCAGCCACTGCAGCTTGTGATTCCCCTGGAGAAGCAGGGCTGGAGGAGAAGGGGAAAACTGTCCTGCCTGGCTGGGTGGCACTTGTAACCCTTTCTTACCTCTGCCAGCCCTCCTAGCTGCACTGCTGCTGCCTTAGGAGGGCTAAAGAGAGGAGTTGTTCTGCATTTCTGCATTTCTCATGTGCATTTTTGCCACATGAGTGCTGATAATCCAAATTATGCTCATCTAGAGGCTGAGGCAGGTGCCTGTTTATATTGAAGGTCAGCTGGGCAGGTTTTGCTGTGGTCATTTCTCAGCTCTGTGCCTGGTCTGAGCTGTTCCATGAGGTGCCCTTTGCCTCTTGTGTTGTGTTCCAGCTCACCTGTGGCTTTCCTTCTTTGCAGGGGTAGCAAACCTGCTCACTGGGCAGAAGAAGAACCTCATGGCTATGGCTAAAACCTGGTGGAACCAGTTCAGCATCACTGCCTTGCAGCTCCTGCACCAGAACAAGGCTGTGTGTGGCTACCATCTTGGATATATGGATGAAGAGGTTGAGCTTCTCAGGAGTGTTGTTGCCAAGCTGGTTAACCTGTACAGCCAAGGCAAAATCAAGCCCAAAATAGACTCTGTGTGGCCCTTTGATCAGGTGAGTCTGAGCTGACATCCAGTGGTACAGAGCACCTCGTCCATGGGGGCTGAACTGTTGAAAATGTCTAATAACCATCTGCTCTCAGACGTTCTGAGGCTGAGTTTTATTCCTTTTAAAATATTAAGGCTGAGTAAAGTGGCTGGGCTGTTGTGCTCCAGTGCACAGGGCTGGGCAGTGCCAGACAGGGTCCCTGGGGAGCAGGGCAGGTGCTCAGCTGAGCTCCATGGGCAGCAGCAGCAGGAGGGGCTGGGTTCTGCATCACACTGCAGCTTGCCCTGAGTGCTCTGTAGCCTGTAATTAAGCAGACAGATGGGGAGGTTGTTGCTGCCCTTCCAAGAGTGCCAAAGAGCCCAGGCAGTGAAGCAGAATGAAGGGAGCAGCAGGTTTTCCAGCAGCTCTGCTCTGCTCAGGGTTATTGCATTGATGTGTCCAGGCAGAGCCAGGCTCTTCCCTTGGGGATGCTGGGGCAGGAGCTGCTGCAGGGGAGCAGAGAACTTACTGATGATAGTCAGTGTTCATACCTGAGAACTGATGCAAAGGCTTAAGGAAAGCTTTGATTCCAGGCCTGGCCCAGGTGCTTGAAAATAATGATAAAAATGATACAATTCTGTGCATGTATTGTTTTGTGCAGCTGGTAGAAGCTTTGTCCTGCTGGCAGGTGGCTGGATTCCTCCCTTTGGAGAGTGACACACGCTGCACTTCCACATTTGTGTGAGCAGAGCCTCCCTGTGTGTGTGTGTGTTTAGGTTGGGCTGTGTGAATTCTTGGTAGTTTCCTATAGGCCTGCTGGGGTAATTGCCCAGGTCTGTCCAAAACACACCTGTGCAAGGCACCTGGATGCTTGGGACGTGCTTGAACTTCAGGAAAGCTGCCTCTCAGTTATCAGAGTGCTCTGGGGGTGCTGAGGGGCCCAGGAGGGGCACAAATGCTCTCTGCAGTGGGTGGGGGTCTCACCAGGCTCCTTTTGCCTCCAGGTGGCAGAGGCTATGAAGCAGATGCAAGAAAAGAAGAATGTTGGAAAAGTCATCCTGGTTCCTGAAGCACCCAAGGAAGAATCTAAAAAAGCAGAGAACTAAGGAGAAGGGATGAATGCAGATTATGAATTCATGGTTTAACTCCCTGATCTCTTTGGGACCTGGAAATGGACAGATCAGTATCTCCCATCTTTCACCAGTACAAGAACATCATGGTTATCATTCAGATGAGGTTTGCATGCTCTTGTTGTGACTGACCCTTTGCCAGACATGCCTCCTGCTCTCTCTTTTGAAGCCTGTTTATTTCATACTGCTTTCTAACCACTTGTTTCTCCACTGAATTTCCAGACTAACCTCCTTTTTCTCTGGCAGTGAGGCTGAAGCTTCCGAGCAGTTGGTGACTGACAACTGCACAGCCTGTCACTGTAAAGTCAAGGCACAAAGTACTGTAACAACTGCCAAGTGTCTCTGCAGAAACTGAGCCCTGCTGAAGCATTTGCACTCTCAGCTTTGGGAAAGTCTGTTCAGCAGAGGATTGGCCAAATGTAGGATGTTTCCTCCACAGCCAAAGGAAAACCACAGCTGGCCTAGTTAAATTCAAGCAGGGGTTTCTCTTCTGTTCACACTAACCTGGCTTTATTCCCTCTGCTTTTTGTAGGCCACTAACACAGCCAGATATTAACAGCTCATGTCGTTTTTGCCTTGACCATCCTGGCAATTTGGATCCTATTGCAGATCACACTCCATTTGCAGTGACTTCTCTGTGCAGTCTGTAAATCCCCTGACAGGCTGGGCTGGGCTATGTCTGACTACAGAAGAAAAGTTTCAATTAGATAACCTGATCCTGTCCATTTTCTATTTCCAAATTGTATAGAGAGATCTGAGCAGTGTCTGATTCTTAGAGACCATAAGGACTCAACTGTGTCTCAAACAACTGGAACAATTATGTTGGCTCTGTGCTTTATTATGTTGGGCTCCAAGTTGGTGTTGTTAGGGCTTCACCCTTGTCTTTGTATTTCCAAGGGCTGCAGTATTGAATTGGACTTGAGTGAGATGGAAACAAAATCATCCCCTATTAATGCTTTGTGCAGTGCCCTGTGCACTGAGGAGGTGTTGGAGTTTGGGAAGGAACTTTCAGGAGCCCCTCCTGTGGGCTGGCTGCCCTGCAGCCTGGGCTGGCTCTCCCTGTGGCACACTGGTGAGATGACAAACAGCCCAGCTGTGTGTCAATGTGCCTCTTTACCTGCACATTCTGAGCAGTTTTCCATTGTCTCCCAGCTCATTTCCTGCAGCAGGGCTTGGCTCTTCTCCCCCTGAATCTGTCCTGGGGCTCTGGCACTGAGGGTTTAGGAGCTGCTTGGGATGCTCCTCCCTATACCAGAACTGTTTCATCTTCTACTTTTCTTTCCTTGTGTGTAGTTGGAAACAGAGCTGTGTAGAGACCCAAGCCCAGCTCTGTGAGCACCTTGAGCCCTGGGTGATGCAGTCCTTGAGCCCACTTTGAGCCCTGGGTGTTGTTGTCCTGGACCCTGCTTGCAGCTCTGGGCCCACTCTGGTGCTGTCAGTGCTTACTTGGCATGGGCTGTAGGTGTTGTGGGCTTTTGGGCTTCATTTTGGATTTGAAATGGTAAACCTAAGGGCACTAAGAGCTGCCCATCATGGAAGAGCTTGTGCTTCAGAAGCAGAACCTTGAGGCTAGAATCCTGCTCAATTAGGCCACAGGGAAGGCCCAGGGCCCAAGGAGGGCAGGTACCCACTGGGCACAGGGCTGGGCACACAGCCCCATCACCACCCAGGGCTGGAGTTCCTCTCTGAATTCCCCCTCAGCCTGCTCAGTGGGACTCTGCCAGTGCAGTTTGGGGTGCAGGTGCTTGGGCTCAGTCCAGAGTTCTTTAGAAATGCACTGGCACAGCTTCCAGGGCTTTTCCCGTGGCTAACTTTAAATATTGCAACAATCCTGTTCCCTACAATCTCAGAGGAGTGCTGGAGTCCTCTCACAGATCCTTGTCAGTTCATCTCTTGAATTTCATAAACACAGGCTGATGGAACTCTCAAGCACAACTTTTTACCTTTCTGAATCCAAAATCTTGCTGCTTCTTTCAGCCTGCCCCGTTGTGCTGATTTAGATTGAATCCAACACTGTCTAATGCTGCTTTACCAGGTGTGAAAACAGGACTGTCTAAATTGCTGAAATGGAAAGTCTGGACCTGTTCCTCTGAGAAACTGGACTTCACCTTGATGCCAGGGCAGCATGCTGAAAAGGCACACAACCCTGCACATGCTCTGATTGTAAAAGGGAAGCTGTTCTGGTGTGTTTCACAGCAACATCCTCTCTCTCCCTGCTTTTTCCTGAGCCAGTCTCGTGCTCAGTGCCTTACATGGATGGCCTTGGGTCAGGCAGTGTGGCAGGGCTCTCACAGAGCCCTCAGAGCCCTCTCTCTGCCCTGCTGCCTCCTGTGTGCCACAGCAAACAGCATCTCGGTGCCTTCTGCTACATGACTAAGAAGTCACTGGGGCCTTCTCCATTCTGGCCTTTCAAAGTATTGCCAAAACACTGTTTTGACTCTTGTTAGCTCTGTTTTGTGAACTCTGGTGATGTTGTTGGACTTTCCATGAGTTAGCTGTTCTCTCCCCAGGTGTTCCAGCCTTTCTGGGGCTGACCTAGTGCTTCTGTACCCCCCAGTCCATAAGATCTGTTGTAAAGCCCTTGTCTTTCCCAGGGCAGAGCTGTTTGGCTCCAGGGTGAGGCTTTATCAGCTGCTCCAGCCTTGGCTCTTTAGAAACAATCCTAGCTCCTGGCTCTTTTTGGGCTCACATGTCTTTCTAAGCAGAAATTCCTGAAGCCCTTATCAAGGCAGGAATGCCAAGCAGTCACTGCCTGTTCCAGGTCAGCACTATTTTGTGTCTCTTGGTAGCAACAGTGTTTTCTACAGGAAGACCAAGATTAAATGTAACCTTGCAACCCTCTGCTCAAAGTTCTGCTCCACGTGGGTGTGGTTGGTTGTGTTTTGGTTTTTTACTTTTCTTTTTTATGGGCCAGTTAAGTATAAAACCTGTGTAAAACAACTTCAAGTGTCTTAATCCAGTTAACCAGCCAGTTTGTGTACTAAGGACCAAAGCAAAAAAAAAAACCAAAATGAAACCCTAGGATAAAAATCATTCCATTCAGTGTTGCTTGTTTAGGGCAAAGTTGTGCTACTGAGGAACTGGGAGATTGCTGTACTTAATCATGTGTGCCATTCCAGAAGTGCAATTTAATGTTTATTTTACTGATTGTCTTGACTCAAAGGTTGTGCCATGAGGAGTGCAGGTGGAAGTGTAAGGAGTTGGTGAGTGGAGGAGGCACCCCCAGCCCTGCCTGCTGCAGGGGGCTCGGTGCCAGTGCCTCTCCTGTCATTGCTGCAGTGGCTCCCAGCCTGGTGCTGCTGCTCTTGCTGACTGCAGGAGGGCAAGGGAGCAGAGGTGGCCCTGCCCAGTGCTCTGGGAAGGAGTTCAGCTCTAGGATTTGTTTCAGACACCTGTATTAAACTAGAATGGATTAACCAGGGAGATGTAAGAAGCACTGTGTGTGTGAGGCTTCAGCTGGAGCAGGATTCTGGCCTGCTGACAGCTGCTATCATAGGTGTGAATCCACTCAAGTTGCTGAAGCCTCTGGTGTGCTGAGCCCTCGTGCTGGCAAAGTGTTTTTGGCAAGTAGTACATGAGCATGATGTGAAATGTGTTAGACTCTGAGTGAGCCTCTTGCAGCATATGGTCTGGTCTGTACTGTCTGAGTTGTGTTGATTTGCAGATTTGTGATATGAGTGCTGCTCATCCTACAGACACATAGCAAATCTTTTGTTTAAAAAATATATTTCGCTTTTTTGTGTAACCGAGTTGGACAGAAGACAACTGTGCCACTGCTGTTTACATGACTACAATGTGTACTGCTCCTCTGTCAAATGTTACCATATGCCTTATGTGTTCCAAATGGTAATTAAAGCATAACAAAACCTTCACAGTGCTGCTCAGCTTTCTGTGGTGGTGAACCCTCTGCCCACAGCAGATTCAGTTGACAAAATGTAATGCTTCCAGCAGGAGGAGATGCCTCTGCTCTCAGGAACAACTGTTGGCTGGAGTGTTGTTCCTGACACTCATCCTGAGGGCAGCCATGGTGATGTTTGTTTGTGAAGCCTTTAGCTGGGCTCTGCACTTCATATCTGGGTGTGGCAGTAGCCAGGTGGGACTGAAGTGGGTGCCTGTGCTGAGGGTAAGACAAGGCATGAACAGCCATCATCAAACATGAGAATAAATCCTGTTTATTTGTCAGCATGGAGACTGTCCCTGGGAGGAGGCAGCTGCTGAAAGCTGTTAAATGTTCTCCTCAAGAGAGCCCCAGGTCACCTGCTGGCCTCAGAGCAGGGGCCTGAAAGCTGACACTAAGGAGAGCTCATCTCCAGCCCCAGCTCTGGCAGCAGCTGAGCTGGAACCTCTGTAGTGGCAGGAGGTGGAAGAAACTTCCAGAAGCTGGGGCTGGATGAGATGCAAACTCCTGCCCAGGTTTGTGTCTGCTGCTGGAAGCCAAACAGGGCTCACTCAGGCTGCAATCAGCTCTGTGATTTCAGGGCATGCATCCAAGAGGAGCTGGAGTTTCTGGCAAGCACTGAGGCCTGCATGGGGCAGGGACAGAGGTGCTGCTCTTTGCTAAAGTGCAGAGTTCTGGCTACGTGTGGGGAAAGCAGGAGCTCTTTCAACAAACACCTGCTTCTTCCTGAGCTGTCTCTGTGAAGCTGCAGTTCTCAGCAGGAAAAGAAGGTGAAGGGAAGCCACAGGCTGTGGGAGAATCACACAAGGCCCAGTTTATTGAGGACTGTGCCAACCTCATGGAGGTACTGGGCATCTGGGTAGCCATTCCTGTGGGGCAGAGAGGAAGCACTGTAAATCCTGCTGCTGTGCCAAAACCACAGTGGGAAGCAGCCCTTTATTTTTGTCCCACCCTTTCAGAGGGGCTGAGAGGGGAATTGCTGCCCCTGGGATGTCCTGCAGCCTGCAGGTGCAGCTTGTACCCAGCACAGGCTCTAAGTGAACAGGGCCCACAGTTCCTGTCCATGGGGAATTACAGGTTTACACAACACTTAGGGATGGATTTGTGGGATGGATTTGCTCCAGCTGGAGAGTGCCAGGGCTGCTCTGCCATGCCACAGCTGCCCTGCAAGCTGAAGCAAAGGGAAGCACCAACTCTGCCACTGTGCCATCCCTGCCAGGATTTGTTGAGCTGGAGCCCCTGGTTCTCCTCCTCCCATTGCTAAAATATCCCCAACCATACCCAGAAGCTCGGGATGAGCTGGGCCATACCTGGCTTTGCCTCCATCCCAGGAGGTTTTGTGGGGGATAGGGCCCCATGTTACTCTTTCCTCTCCATTGCAGGACTTGATCTGGAATGTCAGCCCACATTCAAACGCTCTCTTCAGCAGCTTTGCTATCTTCACCCCTTCTGTGTTTTCAGGCAGGAAGGCACAAAAATTCCCCCCTTTGTAAGGGTGTCCTGGGCGAGGGTCCCCAACCTTGGAACAGGAATAAGACGTTTTAAACAATGGCTGGAATGCTTTGCCTCTGAGGGGATTTCTAAGGTTTGTCTAGCTTGAAAACTACACTCATGACCATGATCCCCATGGGCTGACAGTCACTGTCAACTGAAACCAGAGGTCACACATGCTTTTGAGAAGCAGCAAGCTGCTCCAAAACCTGCTGTGGAGCTTTTTGCCTTTCACAGGTTAATACCTCTGCCGATTTTTCTGTGGGGCAGGGAGCTGTGGCTGCTCTTTCCCCCCCCAGCCACCCTGACAGCCCTCTCTGTGTGGGCTGCAGTGGGATGGGGAAGCTCTGTGTGGTACCTACCCCCTGCACTCCATCAGGGATGTTGTAAGCAAGCTGAAATGTTGAGTCCGGATAGAATCCAGGCAGGCTCTGGGACAGGGAGGAGATCTTCAGTGTCCCCAGGATATTGCAGCTTGGCATATCTGAGGAGGAGTCACAGCAAGCTGGCTGCAAACTGTCTGCTGCAAAACATGTCCTGCACAAGGCGTGACCACAGGAGCCCTGGCAGGTCACCCCTGAGGCCTGGCAAGCATCACACTGCTCCAGAGGGATGGTGCTGCTTTCCTGGCCAAGGCTGGGCTCTCTTCTCTGCTGTGATGGGAGCTCAGGCTCCTCCTGCTCGTTGCTCCTGCCCCCTGGGAGCTGGGCCCTTCCCTGCTCTGTGGGCTCTGCTGCAGGTGCCTGTTGGGCCACAGCTGGTGCTGGCTCAGCAGCCACAGCCCTGGGTAGCCAGGTGGGCATAGAGTGAGGAGTTTCATCAGCTGCAGGGACTGGACAGTGCTGCTGTCCCATTGCTTCGTTGTGGCCTCCTCTGCTCTTGTCTCTTGCAAACTGGAACCTGTCTGGCAAGACTTGCTTCAGCCGGGGGCTGTCGGGCTCCCCCAGGGTCAGTTTTGTCTTGCGCTGTTCCTGGAACTCCCTCAGGCCAGGAGGGCTCTGCTTATCCCCTGTGCCAAGGCTCAGCAGGCTGCTTCCTCGTCTGCCAGCCCCAGAATCAACACAGCCCCTGGCTTCCTCCTGCCCCCAAGCCTGCTGGTACCTCCAAGGGCTGGGGGACGCCTTTTCCTCAGCCTCTGGCAGCCAGGAAGCCCTGAGCACATGTGGAGAGTCCATTTTATTGATGATGTTCAGGTGCTGTGGGGAACTCAGGCCACCAGGAAGGGCCACATCCAGCACTGGGTCCTGGCTTCTGCTTGGCTGGATGACACTCAGTTTCCCTGTACTCTCTGGTCCAGGAGACAGGGATGAAGACTTCATGGCACAGAGCCTCCTAGAGGAAAACATGTGGAAGGCCTCACTCACTCCTGGCAGCATCTCCTTGGGGCAGGCAAGGTAGAGCTTGTACTTGTCTTTGCTGAGTCCAACCTGGAAGGATTTTCCCCGCAAGAGGCTGCACAGTTCACTCAGGTCACTGTCATCTGGCCCACTGACAGCAAGCTCTGAGTAGCTCACACTCTGGCACACCAAGTCAGGGCACTTCTGCACTAGATCTTCCACCTTCCATTTAGCCTGGAGCAGCCTTCTCCTGTCCTCTGCCTGCAGCATCAGCACCGTGCAGTCGCCGGCGTGGCGCTCCGAGATGTGCACCCCTCCGGCCCTGCACAGCTCATCAATAGCAGCATGGCACACATCCTTCAGGTAAAACCACTGCAGAGTGTCCAGGCTTATCTCCTCGCTCACCCTGCTGATGTCTCCAGAGTTGCTGCTTTCCTTTGACCTCGACAGGGAGAAGCTGTTGGACCGTCTCAGCACAGGGCTGGATGCTGAGGGTTTGCAGCCTAGAGCAAAAGGGGTCCATGTCACATCACAGTTGCTGTAGATGCCAGCAAGGGAGTGGTACCCAAAGGGACCTGAGCCTTTAGAGTCCTCAGCATGCTGAAAAGTGCTGTTTTCTTTGCCTGCAACAGGCATCAGCACCTTTTCTCCTGTGAGTCTGGCACCTCCTTCCACATGGTCCCTTTCTGTGGGGTCATTCTGCTGAGGCTCTGCTGCTGACCCCAGAACTTTATCTGCCATAGGGGTGGGAGGCTGATACTGCTGGCTCAGTGCCCTTGGGTCACTCTGACCAGGAACATCTGTCTCTAATGAATGTTTCCCAGAAAGCTGCACCTGTGCCACTGCTGGAGAGTCCTGACTCACCAAGAGGTCCTGGCCAGCCTGAGACCTGTCAGCTTTCAGGGTGCTGAAGCTGGCAGCTAGCTTGAACTCACCTTTCTGCTCCTGCTTGCTTGGGCTGAGCCTTGTGGGTGAAGGATGCACAGGAGGTTTGCCCAGGAGTGGTGCAGCCTCTGTGGTGCCAGAGGGCTGGGAGCTGCTCAGCGTGTCAACCGTGCGCGCAGCACTTCTCCTGGTGACACAATCCTCAAGGAACTGCTTGGCCTTGCACACATCAACCAGGCTTCCAACGAGATAAAGCTGCTTCACGTCCTCATGGCAGAGCAGCTGGGGATACAGCTCCTGCAGCTCACGTGTCAGAGCCCTGAGTGCCTGGCTGTCCATCCCCAGCCCTTTCTTAGCGATCTTCTCCTTGCGCAGGCTCGCCTCCAGCTGCTGGTAGAGCTGCTGCAGGGCCAGCTGGGCCTGCCTCAAGGCCTCTGTGTCCCCAGACACTCCTCCAGATGGCTGGAGGTACAACACAGCAATGCCATCGCCACTGACATCCACCACATCCACGTGGTGCTGCTGCAGCACACCCTGGTACTCAGCAGCACAGAACCTCTGCATGTACAAGTAAATGTCCGAGTCCACGGCGAGGGAAAAGTCCTCCAGCTTCCCCAAAAGTTCCACAGCTTCCTCACCCACTGGGCTCTGAGGTGATGGTTCTTTAGCTGCCATTTCCTGCACCTGGTCGCAATCTGGCAGCTTTGCTGCCTCTTGGGCTGGCTCAGTGGAGTCAGGCACTTGCTGCTGATCAGGCATTCCCATCTCCTTGGCCCCACAGCTGGAAGCTGGCAGGAGGATCTGGCCACTGGCCTGGTTCTTGAGGTTCAGGCTGCTGAGAAGGTCTCTGCTGAAGGTCTGCAGCTCAGTGAACGGGCCCTGCACTATGCACTGCATGTTCTTGGAGTCGAAGCTGAAGTGTACATTGCTGTACTCTTTGTGCAAGTCCTTCAGGAGGGTTTTGCCCGTGGGCAGCTTGCCATAGTCAATCGTCATGCTCACGTGTATGAAGATCTGCAAGTAGACAGCAAGGGAGTGAGAGAGCAAGGACCAAAACCAGCCCCTTTCAGAGGCACAGAAGGCAAGTGGCCCTGCATTACTGTGACACACTCTTCCACCTCTCTCCCTCAGCATCCTGCTTTCAAGAGATGCACCCTGACACAGACAGGACCAAAGACCCAGACTAAGCAACTCCTTGACCTTGTGCACTTGTCAAAAGCTTTCTGCAAACAAGGAATCGGAGGGGGGAAGTGCACAGAGACAGGGCCACATTTCTACACACTGGGAGCTCTTCAAAAATCCCAAACCCAAGAAATCCACTATTGTTTTGCATCTGAAATGCAGTTGCTCTCTTGCCTTTGCAGAGCTTCAGCTCCAGATCTTCAAGCAGTTTTAGCACCACAGGCTTGCAAAAAGGTCTGCAAGGCCAGGTTAATTCCCATGCCCCTGTTTTGGGGGCTCAGATATGAAAACATGAGACATGGCTACAGCCACGGTCCCTTGAGACTGGAGGAAGAGGCAAGAACTCTCCAGTGCTCCCCAGACACCAGCACGTCTGTTTGCTAGGCTTTCCTGAGAAGGAAAGAGGAATAATACACTGTGAATCCAGCTGATGACACGGCAGAGGCATTAACAGGATCCCCTGTGTGGCACCAGATGGACTGGGGAAAAGTGCCTGTTCTCTTCCAGCCTGACTACCCTCCAACTGACAGGCACAAATGCCAGATGACTGAGAGCACAGCCTGCCTGCCTGTCCCTGTGCTATTAGCACAGGGGAAAAAAAAAATCTTCATTTGAATATGAATGAGGACGGATTTAAGTGTAATTAAGATGAAAGGAGAGAGTGAGGTCTCCCTTCTCAAGCTGTCTGCCAGGCACAGAGTCTGTGTGGGAGCAGCTGGGGCTGCCACATCCCTCAGTACCTCATTGGGGCTCAGCTCTGAAGCGTGGGGCGTCACCTCCAGTGGGTACTGTGTCTTCCCAATGGCCAGCACGTGGTTCTTCACCTGCAGGATCCTCTGGGCCACTGGTGGGAAAAGCCACCCAGACCTCTGTCAGCCCAGCCAGGGGACAGCAGTGGGGTGGGGGACAGTGGGACAGGGATGGTAGGGCTGGGGACAGTGAGACAGGGGCAGGACAGAGGATGGGTGGACAGGGGAGGGTGGGCAAGGCAATGTCAGGGTTGGGGATGGTCACACAGGGAAGAGTGGGGCTGGGGATGGTGGGACAGGGCACAGAGGGGCTGGGGGTGGTGGGACAAGGAAGAGAGGGGCAGGGGATGGTGGGGCAGGGATGAGGGGAGCTGGGGATGGTGGGACAAGGAAGAGAGGGGCAGGGGATGGTGGGGCAGGGCACAGAGGAGCTGGGGATGGTGGGACAAGAAAGAGAGGGGCAGGGGGTGGTGGGGCAGGGCACAGAGGAGCTGGGGATGGTGGGACAAGAAAGAGAGGGGCAGGGGATGGTGGGGCAGGGCACAGAGGGGCTGGGGATGGTGGGACAGGGATGAGGGGAGCTGGGGATGGTGGGAAAGGGAAGAGTGGGGTTGGGGGTGGTGGGACAGGGCACAGAGGGGCTGGGGCAGGTGGGAGAGGGATGAGGGGAGCTGGGGATGGTGGGAAAGGGAAGAGTGGGGTTGGGGGTGGTGGGACAGGGCACAGAGGGGCTGGGGAAGGTGGGCCAGGCCAGGCCCCCGAGGGTCCCGCGGGCGTTACCTTCCGGCGCCTCGAAGGTGATGAGGGCGCAGGGCAGGGAGCCGGGCAGCACCCGGACGTTGGCGATGTCGCCGCCGCCGTTGCGGGAGCGCAGGAAGTGAATGGTCAGCTTGTCGGCCGCCCTGTCGGGGGGCAGCTCGGCGGGGAAGCCCTGCACCCGCACCGTGCGGCCCGCCATGCCCGCGGCGGCGGCTGCCCGGGCTCCGCCACACCGGCACGGCCTCGCCGCCCGCTCCCACAGCTCCGGCCACCGCCCCGACCCCTCCGCCGCGAGGAAACGAAAGCGAAAGCGGAGCCGCTCCGCCCTGGGCCCGCGGGAGGGCGCGGCCCGGCTCCTCAGGGCTCAGCTTCGCCCTGGCCCCTCAGAGCGCGGCCGGGAAAGGCTCAGCCTCACCCCGGCTCCTCACAGCACGCCGGGGAAGGGTTCAGCCTCACCCCGGCCCCTCACAGCACGGCCAGGAAGGGTTCAGCTTCACCGCGGCCCCTCAGAGCACGGCCGGGAAGGGCTCAGCTTCGTCCCGGCCCCTCAGAGCACGGCCGGGAAGGGCTCAGCTTCGCCCGGGCCCCTCAGAGCACGGCCGGGAAGGGCTCAGCTTCGTCCCGGCCCCTCAGAGCTCGGCCGGGAGGGGGTTCAGCCTCACCCCGGCCCTGCAGGCAACGCCCGGCCCGGCCCCAACACAACAGACACGGTGGGTGCTTCCAACAGACACTTTTAATTTCTCCCGTGCCCGCGGGTCAACGGACGCACGGAGCTCCTCAGCCTCGGGCTGAGACAGGACCAGCCCGCATCTGGCCAGGACCAGCCCGCATCTGGCCAGGACTAGCCCGCAGTGTCCTCCACGAACACGGCCACCCCTGTCCGCCCCGCTGGGACGTAGGCGAGCGCATCCACCTCGCCGCCGCCGCGGCTGGCCTTCTGGAAGTGGATCTCCAGGGCGTCTCTCATGGACTCCACGCTCATCACATCGGGGATGCCCAGCAGCAGGACGGTCCTGGGGCAGCGGGAGGGCTGGAGCTGGGCAGAGCAGGGGTTGAGTGCAGGGCAGCGCAGGGAGAGGGGCTTCAGGAGCCCCCTCAGCTGGGCTGCCTCCACCCAGGCTGGGAGGAGCTGCTTTCACGGGGTTCATGCCCTTACCTGCAGGTTAGAGATGTCTCCACTCATGTATGGTGATATTTTGATTTTGTATTTCCCTTTCCCAATGGGCACCTGGATATGTCCTCTTTCAATTAGCGGCTCTGCCACTGCATATGGAGAGGAAAGCCCTGAGCTGCCCAGGTCAGCTCCAGGAGAAGTTCTGCCCCTGGCATAGGCACCAAGGCTGACACTGCCCAGCTCATCGCTCAGCTCACCCACACCAGCACAGTTTTGGGGGAGGCAGGACAGCCTGGGGCTCACTGTATCTTCCCTGTTCCTCAAAGACAGCTTCCTCTACTCTGAGATTTCCCTCCAGAGCAGGCTGGGCTGCTCCACCCTTGCCAGCCACCCAGGCTCAGCACACCCCACGCACCTCCATCCCGTGTGAAGGTCAGCACCACCTGCTGGGAGTCCTCCAGGAAATTTCTGCTCTCCACCTCGCTGCCCCCATTCTTTGTCTTGCTGAAGAAGAGCTCCAGCTTGTCCAGCAGTGCCTCCTTGGAGATGCTCAGGCTGGGCAGGTCAGACACAAGGATGCTCCTGCTACTCTGAGTCAGCCTGATCTGTGGGTGGCACCGGCCAGTCAGTGCCAGGGCAGGACTGGCCCAGAGCTCAGGGGAGCAGTGCCCTGGTTGAGGCAGGCTCAGACAGGGGGAGCAGCGTGCCCAGGGCACCCCCATGGCATGGGCACCCACGGGCCCTACCTCCAGGGCAGATGGCAGCAGGATGTCCATGGGCACTGCCTGCACTTTCACTCTGCACTGGTCGAGCTCCTCCAGCTGCCCACAGCTCAGCTCCACCGTGTGCTCCTTCATCTCTATGATCCTCTGGGCCACTGTGGGCAGGGAGAGCCCCCAGCACAGGGGAGTGACTGCCCAGCACTTTCCAGGACAGCAAAAGTGCTGGGGAGGGGGCACAGCCCCACACAAGGCAGGGAGAGGGGGAGCACCAAACTCTGGCACAGGGAGGGGACACAGAGCAGGCTCCAAAGTGATCGAGGACACCTGGCCAGAGCAGTGCTCTTCTCACACTTACCCTCTGCCTCCTCAAAGGTGATGAGAGCTGAGCCCCCTGGCAGAGGGCAGCGGATCAGTGGGATGAGCATCAGCTTGTTCATGTCCTCCTTGTTTGCTGGGAGTCCCTTAAAGATCATTTTCTTTTCTGGCAGGGCAGACAGTATCTAGGCACAAGCAGAGACAGCACGTGGAAGAGACTGGACCCTGCACAGGGCATGTCCCTGCCAATCCATGGACTAGAAATAAGCTCATGGCTCAAATAAACTGCTGGAGAACCTCAGCAGAGTCTCTCCTCGTGTCTGGCTGTGCCTGGAATTCCAAAGCATGACCAGAGCTCCTGGCTCTGGCAGAGGAGCTGTTCCAGTCATCACACAGTGCCCAGCTGCATTCACCTGCAGCTCCTCCAGCCAGGCTTGCGCCCTTGCCAGCAGACCCAAGTGCCCACACACACTCTGTTACCTGCACAGGATCATTCCAGAAGACCCTCTTCTTCAATTCTTCCAGTTTATTGTATAGAACCTGCTTCTCCAGCCTCAGTCTCTTGTTCTCCTCCCTTATTGTAAAAATCTAGAAGGAAGGAGGGAAAGAAGGAAGTAAGGACAGAATGGGAAGTAGGGAACACCAGGACACAAAGGGCTGCAGCACGTTTCTGTTCCTGGGCACACAGCTCCAGCCCATTCTGCTCTTGACTGCCTGCAGCTCTGTCCTGGCTCCTCTCCTTTGAGGATAGCCCTGCCTTGCTGCAGCACTGCCTCACTTCTCAGCACAGGCCTTGTGTTCCCCATGAAACCTCCAGCAGATCCCAGGCAAGTGATCTCAGAGCAGTGACCTGCATCCTGCAGCCCCTGGCACCCACTGAACACTGACTGACCTGGCGTGCTCTTTCTTCATCTCCATTTAAAGACAGCTGTTGCTCTAAAACTTTATGAAGTTCTTCTTCTTTCTTCAGCTCCTGTGTCCTTTGCTCTGCAGCTTCCTTGGCCGATTGTAGCTTTGCACATTCTTTCTCCAGAGCACTGTAAAGCTCCTGTGAGAGGCACCATCACACAGCAAGACCCTGACGACACTGCATTCCCCCACCAGCCGGGCAGCCCCGGCACAGGCTGTGCCCTGGAACAGACTCTCCCTCCAGGGGATTGCTCCTCTCTGCCGCCTCTGACTCCCAGAGAACACCCGAGCTCCGGGCCAGGGCGGGCCCCGCACAGCTGGGACGCGGCCGCCCAACCCTTCTCGGAGCAGCCGGACCCACCTTGCAGCGCTCGATCTCCCGCCGGAGCTGCTCGGGGCTCTGCAGGCTCTCGTCCTGCAGCCGGACGAAGGATTCCTAAAGACAGGAGGGGTCTCAGCCGCGCTGCGCCCCCCCCGCCCGCCGCTCCCCGCGGCTCGGCTCTTCCTCACCTCCTCCGAATCCATCCCCGGTCCCGCGGGGAGCCCTGCCCTGCCCACCGGCACCGCTCTCCCTACTCCCTCCGTGCCACCGGGGACTCGCTCTCGCCTTTCGCTTTCGTTTTCGCCAACTCGCCCCGCCCCGGCCCCTCCGAGGGCAGCCCCGGCCGCGGCGGAACGCGGGGCCCGCCCAGCCCCGTCCGGTGCCTCATCACCTCCTCCTCTTCCTCCATCCCCGCCCCGCCTGGCTCGCCTTCCGAGCACCCACCGGGCTGCCAGGAACGGACCAGCCAGTAAATAAAGAAATTAACTCTTCCGCACGGACCAGCTACTAAGTATAACATCTTCCAAACGGACCAGCTAGTAAATATAGGAATAAACTGAGCGGACCAGCCACTAAATATAGAAATTAACTCTTCCAAACAGACCAGTTACTAAATATAAACTCTTTCAAACGGACCAGCTACTAAATATAGAAATAAACTGTTTTGAATGGACCAGCTAGTAAATATAGGCATAAACTCTTCCAAATGGATCAGGTACAAAATATAGAAATAAACTCTTCCAAATGGATCAGGTACAAAATATAGAAATAAACTCTTCTGAACGGACCAGCTGCCAAATATAAACTGGTCCATTCCTGCCCCACTCTTGGATTTACAACTCGACCCAGCCCCTGCTCCCCTGGACTGCAATGGCTTCCCCAGCTCGTAGAGACACAGAGCAAGCATGACCACACCACAAAGGCCACTGCTTGTTTGTTAAATAACAAAAAAGGCGTGGTTTTTAATAAACATTTATTGATGCAACCTTGTTACACCTTTAGAATCGCAGCTTCTGGAAGAACCACTTATTCTTGCCAGTTTTGTACCTGAAAGAGAACACACAGGTTAAAGGCCGTGTAAGAGCAGGTAACAGCACCAAACCTGCACCTGAGCTGTCCCAGACAGACAGAATGTAGCACCTAATTCACCCAGAGGTAATTCACCTCATCTCTATGGCCTGGGCTACAACCAAACCCACTTTAAATATTGAAATTCCAAGGGAAGGAACTGCCAGGCTCCAAATTTAAAGACACCTGCACTGTGGCAGTTTCCACCCCAATGGGTACAAGCACAGGACACAGCCATCCCACTGGAAACCTCGTGTGGCAGGGGGAGATGCCCTTGGAGAACAGCCTGAGACACTGTGTCCCACTGAGGCCACACAGCTCCTTCCTCTGAAGGAGCTTCTGAACAGAAACCCATCAAGAAAGAGCAGAAACCCCAGCAAAGCATCAGCACTGCTCTGGCCCACCCAGCCCAGTGATAACAGAGAGGATGAACTGGCAGCACCTTGTCAGATCATCCTGTGGCACCTGAAAGGCTCCACAGGTGCTGGCACGACGGTGCACACACACAGAGGTGAGAAAAACACACTCAACAAACACTCCCGCAAAGAAGCCAGGGTGGAAGTGCCAACCTGGAAAAGCACAGACTGCAGCACAGCAACACCAACCCCTCACACCAGTAACAGCACAAACAACACTGAGCAGATGAACTCCCAACTCACCTCTCCTCAAATTTCACCTTGGCTTCACGTCTTGCTTTGCGTTTCAGAGCGGGATCCCTGAACACGTCCTTGTTCACCACTGTTTTGTCCAGGGGAATGTCCACAGAATACCTGGCAGAGAGCAGAACAGTTCAAAATGGGCACGGCACCTGGCACAGGGCTGAAAACCAAGCACATTCTAATGTCCAGACAAGGAGTTACAGCTCCTACAGTCTCCTCAGCTGAGGAATCACCAAGCCACGAAAGCAGTCTCAGTTCAGCCTATAACAGAGCCATACCCTTTCTGAGGAACATGCAGCTCTGTTCCATGTGGTGCCTGGGAGCTGCTCTGAGAGCTCTGAGGCACAGTAAGAAATGGCTCTGCCAGCTCTGTACCCTCAAAAGCTGTCTCTAACACCCCCTGAGCAAAGGGAAGATCAGTGTGGCTGAAATAAGAGCCAACTGCCTCATCCCAAAAGTTCATTAATATTTCCACTCAGCCTCAGACCCCAGCTCCATTTTTGCAGAGCCTGAGCCTCACATTCATTCAGCCACGGCATTGACAGCCTTGATAACTCTCGGTGCTCAGCAGAAAACACAAGAACCACGAAAGCAGCCGGTATCAGCACTCACCGGGTGGGCATCAGGTGGTTGTAGTTGTAAACCTTCACGAAAGACTTGATCTTGGACCTTTTTGCGATCTTTTTCTTGCCCATGGCAGCAGTCACCTTACGCGGGTAGCGATCGATGCCGGCCACCAAGGCGTGGCTGTACGGCCGGTCCGAGGTGCCATCGTCGATGTTCTGAAACAAACAGGCCGTGGTGGCGGCGATCGCACCGAGGAGCGGCGGTGGAGGTGGCACCGAGGACCCGCGCCCGTGCGTCCCTCCCGGTGTCCCGCTCGCCCCGGCCCCGCCGGCCCAGCCCCGCGCTCACCTTCACGATGACGGCCTTACGCCCCGAGTAGCGGCCGGCCAGCACCAGCACCACCTTCCCCGGCTTCATGAACTTCCCCATCTCTGCGGAGACAGCAGCCGGCAGTCAGCCCGAGCCCGCCACCCTCGCCCCGGCCGCCACCCCCGCGGATGGCGGCGGATGCCGCGCCCGCCCGCTCTCACCGAGGCTCCGCTGCGATGGCGCTGGGCCGGAAGGCAAAGGGAAGGCAGCGCCCGGCTTTTACCCGGACACCTACGTCACTTCCGCCGCGCCGCCGGGAGCTGCTGCCGGCACCGAGCGGCGGGGCCGTGTCCGCCTCGGTAACCCCCGGCACGGCGGTGCCGCGTCCGCTTCCCCCGTACCCCCGCGCACAGCGATGCCGTGTCCGCCTCAGTAACCCCCGGCACGGCGGTGCCGTGTCCGCTTCCCTCGTACCCCCGCCCCAGCGATGCCGTGTCCGCCACAGCCATCCCCACCCCGGCGGTGTCAGTGTCCGCCTCAGCCGCCCCCTCCCCGGGCACGGCGGCGCCGGTGTTCGCCTCGCCCGCCCCCTCCCAGCCCCGGTAACGCACAGAGCACACGGGACAGGGTTGAGCTCGGCCCACAGGTAGTACAGCCGTGTTTAATTTACCCCGCGGGACAGCGGGCGGCGCTGATGCCCCACAAAAGCCCGGAACAAGGAGCTGGGTCCGTTGGACAAAGCGCCCCGGCAGCCCGAGGGACACAGAGCGCAGAGCCGCTGGAGGAGCCCGCGGGCACCTCTGGCCCGGCACTCATCTCCTCCTACCGGGGGAGGTCAGGCAGCCCCCAAGGTGCCTCAAACCCTGCCAGCTCCCTCCTCCATGAGAGATCCTGTGTGCAAGGTGTAGAGCAGAGACTGCAAGAAACAACCACAAAGGAGCTCACTGCACATCCCACGGGCAGTCCCCGTGGCCAGGCCTCTGTCCCCCACCCCTGAATTGTCCCTGGCCACTGGGCAGAGCAGTTTGGCCCCAGAGCAGCAGGGAGTGGGCAGGGTGAGGCGCTGCTGCCCAACTGCGGCCTCCAGCAGACAACACACTGCCAACAACACGAGACCCTAAGATTTCCCTAAAAGCAAACACCGAAGAGACCAACTCGGTCTTACAAAAGCCAGGCTTCTTGAGCCCAACAGCTGCCTACTAGTGGAAAAACGGATGAAGGGCAATAAAAACACATCAAAACGCATCTTTGATATTTTTCAGCTGCCGAACAGCCAGGTCAACCGGGAGGTTGAACTTCAGGCTGCTCAGGCGGCTGAGGAGGGTGAGGGCGCTTTCGAAGCCGGTGCTGGCCATGTAGCTCCAGGGCTGGTAGTGAGACTCAACCAGAGCCCCAGACTTGCAGATGAGGTTGAGCCACGAGACCAGGCGCTGCTCGTTGAGCGCCATGCACACCAGCGCCTTCAGCTCCGAGTCCGCGCTGCGCTTGAAGGGGCCGTGCTCCGTGAGCACCGTGTGGATGGCTGCCAGCAGGCTCTGCTTGGGGGTGGCCACCACTGCCCCCGTCACGGGCAGGGCAAAGGACAGGGACAGCTTGCGAGCCGGGGATTCCGCGAAGGCTCGTCCGTTCTTGGCCTTGTAGTACTTGACAAAGAGTTCCCAGGGGTGCATGGTCTGCGGGGAGGGGGTGAAGGCGGGGATCAAGCAGGCGATGGGGGCCAGCACCAGGCTCATGCCTGGGGAGGAGGCGTAGAGCCCGTGGGCCAGCAGGTCCCGCAGGGCCAGGGTGAGCTCCCTGCGCACAGCCAGGGTCAGCTCGTCTCTGCCGCCCAGGGGAACGTCCTGCAGCTCGGAGGAGCAGATGACGTGCTCTGCCTGCTGGTGTTTCAGGGCTAGCTGCCTCACCCGCTCCACCGACAGCTCCAGTTTCTCTATTAAGGGGGAGAAGTCGTGCTTGTCCCGGTCCTTCTGCCAGAGGGTGCGAGGGATCTGCCCCGTGGCACAGCCAAACTGGCTGACAGCAAAGATCTGCAGCACGGCCAGCACGCGGCGCATGAGCTGCAGGCCCGTCTCTTGCATCCTTCTGGCATCTTCTGGGTTCACTGACCAGGGTAGAAAAGAGAAAAACATAATCTCACTAGGGAGTCAACAACTCTGCATGATCATACACACAAAGGGAGTGCAAATATCTGAAAATCCCTCCAGGTGAGCATTCTGAGTAGCTGCAGATGCCTCATGCTACATTATTGTACTTCCAGCAGGTTTAAGGGATAAGTAGGGAGGTCTCAAACTCCAAAGAATGCTGGATCCCTCACAGCTCCCTGTACCTGCTCACACTGCTCAGAGCCTGAAGACCACAAATTACGGTGTGTTTTGCACCAAGTATGAGCAGTCTCTTCCTGACCCCACTGAGGACTGAGCCCACCCTCCATGCAACATGCTCAGGCTCTGTGACTACTCTGAGGATCCCACAGAAGGAGGGTAAAGGAAAAGGACACAGGCCTTCAGCAGAGGGAGTGCCAAAGCACAGAAACCAGCTGCCAGGAAAAAGCAGAGAGTGACTGCTTTGTGCTCATCAAAGCTCCAGGGAGGAGCTGGAGCTTTGCTGACAGTGCTGAGCCCAGCAGTGCCCACCTCTGTTCCCAGGAGGCCGGGTGCTGGGTTTGTAGGAGCCTCCACAGTCACAGTGGGCATCTTCTGCCTTGCCAGAGCTTCCAACTTCATCTACAAAAAGGATTTCACATCATTATTTCACATTTGTTAATTTCAGCTGCATATCCCAAGTCTTAAGGTCAACATTCCTCAGACCCCTCTAAATCTCTTTTGTCACTCTATCAATACTTTTCCTCACTGTCAGTTTAGAGAGATTTGTACTCTCCTGTGACCCAGAAGCTGCTCCTGCATCTCCTGACATCTGTGACTTTCCTCCTCATGACTACGTCAGGCAATTACAAAGAAATTCAGTCTGCTCATTCAAAAACTCATCACTGACCCTGAATGAAGTTGATGAACATTTCCAGGTCCCTTATCTGGGTTTTCAGCTGCTCCACCAGCTGCTCCTTCACCCTGGCTGGATTCACAATCTGTGCTATGGCAGCATCCACCCTCTGCCGCAGCTCCTCTGGAGAGAGCTTTGCAAAATCTTCACTCAAGTCCATGTCCAGCTTCTTTATCAACTCATTTATAATCATCTGCAAAACACAAGTGAGCAGTGGGATTTCACCATGTGGCACTGCTGCCTGGGAGCTTTCTCAAATAATTTTTTATATCAAATAAATTTTTACATCAGCGAGAGGGGAGAAGTTGATCCAGCTCTGCAGGGTAATGATTCATGTTTAACATAGAGGCACAGAGTGCCGGGCTGGAGCAAACTTGCACTTTGGAGGGATTGCACAGAACAAGGAGGGGCAGCACTGGTTTTAAAACAACTTCAAATTCTTCAGGAAAATATAACTCCTTTCCCAGAGGTTCCCTCAGAAACAGGACACCTTTACTGCACAGAAATAACTGCAAAAGACACATGACAGGTTCACACGTGTAGACAAACTCCTGACATTCTACAGCTGCTGGTGAGAAATACAGACTGATGAGTGCCTACAGTATGTAAGACGCTCAGGCTAGGAAATACAGCAGGAGGATTTGGGAGCCTTACCCGTTGTCTTTCCATAACCACAGACTGTGGCAGGGAATCATAGCTGCCCTCTTGGTAAGCAAAGGTCTCAAGGTCATCCAGCTGTGTCTTGAGCTGCAGGATCAGCTCTCTCTGCTTCTCCTTCTGGACCTCAATTTGCTCCTGCTTCTCTCGCTCACCCTGGAAAAAAAGTTAACAGTAAATAAAATTGAAAGCTTACTGTCATACCCAAGGCACAGAGAATAGGATTATGATGTGAGCAGTATCTCCTGCAGCTCATGTACTTCACTAGTCAGCTCTGCAAATTGGCCTGAGAGAGAAATGCGAGCACCAAGCAGAGGTACCAGATACATCATCTCATTTAATAAAGGAGGGGAAGCACCTCTCCAGACCGCTTGCACCCACGTCGTGTCCCACAAGGCCAGGATCCAGGAAGAAGGAGGCCAAATAACACGTTCATATCACAGATGCTGTGAGTCAGCCGTGCTGTACCAGGGCGTGGAGCGGTGACACACCGCTCAGGGCTCCGAGGCACATCCCTGCGAGCTGCCTGCGAGTCCCCGGGAGCCTGCGAGCCCCGTGCAAACCCGAGCACCGCGGGCAGCGCAGCCACCCTCATGCGCTTCAGGCGGGGTTAAACCCACACACCGACCGCGGGGCCATGCCCGGCAAAGGCTCCACTCACCGGAGCGGCGCCGAGCCCGTGGGGCAGCGGCGCGGGGCAGCCGCGGAAGGCGAAGTCCTCGAGGTCGCGGAGCAGGCGCTGCTGCTCGGCCGGGCCGGCCCGGGCCACCTGCCGCAGGCGGAACTGCACCTGAGCGAAGTGCGAGGCGAGCGCCAGCAGCGCCCCGTGCAGCCGCCGCCGCTCGGCCCGCAGCTGCGGCACCGACTCCGCCGAATCTCCCCCGGTAGCCGCCGCTTCTTCGTCCTCCTCGTCCTCGTCCTCCTCCGCCGACACGGCGCCCACCGGCGCCCAGCGCTCGCCGGGGCCCAGCGAGCCGCTCTCTCCCGCCATAGCCGCCGCTACCGGCGCCGTGACGCCGCCGCCATCTTGGCGCTGAGGGGCGGGAGCGGGCGGGGCCAGCGCGCCCCCTCGCGGTCCGGCCCAGCGCGGCGGCGGCCCCGGGGGCGCGCACCGGGGGGAGCGGGGGGCGGCCCCGGGCCTGGCCCGTCCCGGCCTGGCCGGTCCGGCAGCCGCGCCCCCGGCCCGAAATAGCGCGGGGCGGGGTCGGCACCGCCATGGCGAGGTGAGCATGGCCGGACGGGACAGGCGGCGCACAGAAGCCGTGTAAAGCGCCCGGTAGCCGGTAGAGGCAGCGCCCGGCAGGAGCCTCCGATCTGGAGCAGCGGGCAGCGCCGGGCCAGGCAGAGGGGAGCGGACACAGCCGGCCGGGCCCCGCCGGCCAGGGGCAGCGGGGAGAGTCACGGGGCCGGTGTCCGCTCCCACCGCCCGGCTTCCTCTGCCCGTCCCGGGGCTCGGCACAAGCAGAGCCGGTGTCCGGGGCCCTTTCCTCGCCCCTGGCCCCTGCCGAGCTCTGTTAGGCACCGGGAAATGCCCGCTGGTGATGGTGATAGCCGCCGCTCTGCTCTTCCCCAAGGCAACCCGCAAAGACGCTGTGGTACGACCGGCCCCGGTACGTGTACCTGGAGTTCTGTGTGGAGGACAGCACGGACGTGAAGGTGCTCATCGAGGACCACCGGCTGGAGTTCAGGTGAGCTGCCGCTGCCCTGCCCACCGACACGGCCCTGCTCTGCTCTGGGGGTGGTTCAGGGGAGCGGGGGGACTCTGTGAGAGGAGACCACGCAGGGACTCAGCTCTCTCCTAAGCCCTGTTGTTGTAACGTTTTGGCAGCTGCAAAAATGCAGACGGTGTGGAGTTCTACAACGAGATCAACCTGTACGCCAGAGTCAACTCCAAGGTGAGGTTTCCCGCCAACAAACTCTTCTCTGTCAGCCTCTGTCAGGCTCAGAGTCAGAGCCAATCTGTGCAATCTTGAGCAACACTGCCTAACACTGAATGCTGCTCATCATGAGAGCCCCAGCCCTGGGGCTGGTACTCACACTGCTGCCTTGAGCCAGAAACAACCTGTCTGTGGTTCTGTGACCCCTCAGCCCGCACAGGTCTGAGCAGAGAGGAGCCTGGCAGACCCTGAGGCACCCCAATCTCTTGGCAGGACTCACGGGAGAAGCGCTCTGACCGCTCCATCACGTGCTTTATGAGGAAGTGGAAGGAGAAAGTGGCCTGGCCACGCATCACCAAGGAGAACATCAAAGTGCGTGTCGTGCCTGGTGCCTCAGTGCATGTGCTATCCCCACTCAGCACCTCATGGCTCCTAGGAACCAGCCTGCCCCCAGGACACACACAGAGGCTTCCACAGGGGATCCCAAGACAGAGCTCCCAAAAAGCCCTACCTGATAATCACCACTAGCCCACAGACTCCTGCCCTCCAGGAAGGACGTGGCACCCTTTTCCTTGACACACTCAGGATCAGGACCAGTGCCTGCAGGCAAAGGGACACTCCTGCTTCCTGCCCTTGCCCTTCACCTGTGTAGGAGCTGCCCCTGGGCTGCAGGTCCCTGCAGTGCTGCTCCCCCACTCAGGGGCTGCTCTCTGTGCCCACAGCCAGCCTGGCTCTCCGTGGACTTCGACAACTGGCGAGATTGGGAAGGGGACGAGGAGGTGGAGAGAGCCATGGTGGAACAGTACGCAGAGGTGAGCTGGGCCACCGGCCTCAGGATCCCGGGGCACATCGTTTGGGTGTGTGGGATGGGGGAACGCCGGGAATTTGAGGATCCAGATGTTTGTTTCCCATCCAGATGCTGGAGAAGGTGACAGAAAAAGCTCCCCCTCCAGCCATGGATGACCTGGATGTAAGTACTACCTGCCGAGCACAACCCAGCCTCAGCCTTCTGCCGGCTCCGGGGCACCGGCAGCACCTCCCGCTGCTCACCTCGGGCAGCCCGTCCCGGGACAACCGGCTGGTGCCCCCCGCTGCCACCGGGGCTGGCCCGGTCTCGGCCCAGTCCCTGGCATCTCGCTCCTCCCTCCCGCAGGATGACTGACGCCCAGGCCCCCGGGGACGCCGCGGGATTCAGCCGGTGCACCGGCAGCACCACCGGGGAGCAGCGCGGGCAGGGCTCTCCGAGGAAGCGGAGCCGCCTCAGCTCGTGCATCGCCGCGGGCATGGCTCCCGACCCGCGGTCCGGTCTCCCGTAGCCGGCTAAGCTGGCGGGGCACGGGGCAATAAACGTGAACTGCCGCAGCCGTGCGCTGTGTGCCGTGTGCCGCGCCGGGCCCCGGGAGCCGCTCACCCGCACCGGCCCCGGCGGGAGCGCGCGCCGCCGGCGGGAGCGCGCCCGCGCGTCCCCGTGCAGCCCCCGCCCCCTTCCTGTCCCTGTCCGTGTCCGTGTCTCTCCGCTGGTCCCGGCTCGCTCGTGCCGAGCGGTCGCCATGGTGTTCCGGTGCCAGCGGGACAGCTGGGCCCGGCAGGTAGCGTCGGGCCGGGACCGGGGTCAAGGCGCGGGGCAGGCCCGGGCGGGCCCTCACGGCGCCGCCGTCTCTGTCTCAGTTCACCACCAGGGTGGTGTCGTGCCGGGCGGCCGAGCTGCGGCCCGAGGGCGGCGGGGAGCCGGTGAGCGGCTTCCAGGTGGTGCTGGAGGACACCATCCTCTTCCCCGAGGGCGGCGGGCAGGTACGGGCCGGGCCGGGCCGGGCGGGGCGGGCACCGGGCCGGGAGCGGCGGCGCTGATGTCCCGTGTCCGCAGCCGGACGATCGCGGCCTCATCGGGGACGTGCCGGTGCTGCGGGTGACACGGCGGGGCACCGAGGCCGTGCATTTCGTGCCGGCCGCGCTGGAACCGGGCGCTGAAGTGCTGCTGTCGCTGGACTGGGAGCGCCGCTTCGACCACATGCAGCAGCATTCAGGTCCGTGCCGGTGCCGGTACCGGGGAGCGCACGGAACACCCCGCGGGCCGTGCCGGTGGGGCGGGGGGGCGCCCACCGTGTCCCCATCCCGGTCAGGGTAGGGAGAAATCCGCCGGCTCTGTGTGCACAGCTTGTTCCCGGGACTGCTGAGGGCAGCAGCACCCTCTGTGAGCTCCCCTTTGCTTGTAAACGCACCAAAAACAGGTTTGGAAGAGAAAGTTCAGCCTGCTTTGCACAGCGTGTGCTGCAGTGCTAGGAGCAGAGGCTCATGAGGCCAGAGCTTCTCCTTGCTGCTCCTGAGCTTTGGCAGGAGCCCCTCAGCACCCAGGCTGTCGTGGAGAATGTCAGCAGGAAAGACACGGCCTGACCGAAAATGCCAGTGGCACTCAGAGCTAGTGCTTGCACATCTCTTCCAGGACAACATCTCATCAGTGCCGTTGCAGAACAGATGTTTGGATTCAAGACTACGTCATGGTGAGCAGGATAAAGGTTCCTTTTGACTCATTTGGCACATGCCACCATGGTACCCTGCGTAGAGCCTGAGCACTGAAACACCAAAAGCAATTTGGATGTTTCATTTGAGCTCAAATGTTGTAGGAGAGATGACTGACCTGGAGAGAAGATGTACAAAGTGTTTTCTCTGTCTTGTCCTCCTTAAGTGTTTGGTTTCCACCTGGTGCTTTGAACATAACAGGGAGAGGAGGGAAGTCTGTTTTGTTTCAGTCCACGCTGCCAGCAGTGGGATGGATGCTGGTGCTGCACAAAGGCACCTCCCAGCTGCTCTCAGCAGATGTCCTTCCTTGGTGCAGGGAGCTGGGCCGCCAGCGCAGTGTCATTGAGCTGGACACCCCCGTGGTGACAGCAGAGCAGCTCCAGGCCCTGGAGGACAGCGTGAACGAGAAAATCCGGGACAGGGTCCCTGTAACAGTGAGGGAACTGGCTGCAGATGACCCTGAAGTTGAAACAGTGAGTGGTGGGGGAGAGCTGACGGTGTTCGTGGAATAGCTGAGCACAGATGTCACCTGCTCTGTCACCCTGCTCCTCTGGCAGGTGAGGAGCCGGGGGCTGCCCGATGACCACGCGGGGCCGGTGCGGGTGGTGGACATCGAAGGCATCGACTCCAACCTGTGCTGTGGGACTCACGTCTCCAACCTGAGTGACCTCCAGGTGGGCTCCTGCAGCTGGGCTGCCCCTGGGAGCCAGGCTGCACATGAAGTACAGCCAGAGTCCCTGGGATCCACAGGCTGCTCCGGGCTGTGCTGGTGGGGAAAGGGGTGGCAGAGCCCCAGGGTGAGGGAGCCCCAGGAGGGTCACACATGGGCTGGGTGCCACAGGAGCTTTTGTTTCCTTGTTGCAGAGCTCAGCCCTGTGATGTTTTTGCACTGCCAGGGGTGTTGGCCATGTTCTCTCTGCTTG